>NC_062545.1:212066573-212393240 GCF_016906955.1 Phacochoerus africanus
AATTTTTCAGGAAACATTTTAGGTGCCTCTGTCACATTCAGGTTCTTTGCTGTACCTCGTTGCTCCAAGCCAGCCCTATCCCTGAAGTCAGAGCAGGCTGCAAAGTGCTGAAATGTCCCAGTCCCAGTAATCAGTCCTCTCTTCTGCCACATCCATCATTTCCATCTTGGGACACGAGAAAGACATGCGTGGCCAGCTCCCCACTGTCTCTTGGTCCAGTTCTTTTCTGCAAGGGATAATTGCTTGGGGTTGCAAGTTGAAAACACAAAACCTCTGACCATTGCATAAAAATTAGGTGCCAACATCTAGTTGTTATCTTGCGAAATCATTTTTGAAGCAATAATCTGTTATCTTTATTAGACACTAAAAGACAGCCCATTCTGATAACCCTTCTTTTTCACCATTTAAATGTTGTCTTTTAATGAAAATCCAGGTTTAATAACAAAAGAAACATAGATTATACTGTTCAAATCTCTTATTCTATATGACTCTTCATTCTATGTGACAAGAGATATAAATTTCCATGCTTTTTATGGCTACATTCTGTACTGCCTGTTACTTAGATAACTGGATAAAAAGAGCATAGCTAAAATCTTGCAGAATGCATTATTCAAAGAAAGAAACACTCATATTATTTGACTCATTAATATAACCAAACCACAGAGAGCATGCCTAAAGACTGCTTGATATCTAAGGGCTGACAGTTCTTGAGTAGTAAGTGTTCTCATTTGTAAAATATTCTTTTGGTCTTTGAAATTGTCAAAAACCTCTGTAGCTCAGAGCATACCAGGAACATAAGAGAACAGGGTGAGTTATTACGTTAAATGCAGAGTGAGATGGAGTGCAGTACAGTTTTCAGGTTCTATTAATAGATATGTGCATAAATTTCCAAGACAGTCAAATACCACTACTTATATTTCTTTTAAAAATATATTGCTAAGTTTATCTTAGCACATTAGCATTATAAGCCTCAGACTTTCTTCCTTAAAAATATGCTACCCATCTGCTTCTCCTATATTTCTAAAGAGGCATTGATTTTAAAAGTATAGATATATTTTTCCTACACAGGAGACTTAATTAAGTATATTAGAGTGAAAAACTGAAACAGTTATATGAATCCTTGAGTTAAAACATAAATTTTTGCCCGAAATATTTGAGTATGTGGTTAATGGCAAAATCATTGTTTCATCCAACCTCACTTCCCTAGATTCACTGAGTTCTAAATAAAATAGTAACTAGTAACATCTAGGTATTAGACACAAAGGGAATTCCATTTCAATAATTACTGTTTGAGGACACCATAACCTCACTACACTGAGATGAACCCACACCAAGGGAATTCATTTGGCTGCTAATAGCTGTGATTGTTTTCATTTCTGACACCAGATGGCGCTCATACATTTTTTAATCAGCTTTGATCTCTCTTTTTTTTTTCCTTTTAAATTTTCCTTCACATCTTTCCTCTCCAGGAAAATTTTGCTTTAAAGATTAAAGTCCATATATGTTTTCGCTCATGTAAAATTTAGTTGAAGGCTTTCAGGTATTGATTAAAACTCAGAGCCCATTTTCCCTTTTTTTTTTCAAAAAAATATTTATTTATTTATTTACCTTCATTGGGCAATATTGTCGAAGAATGAGGAATGACAGATAAAGAGTATCTGCACTAATGACCTGAGGGAGCTGTCCAAAAGTCACTATCTAATCATTTAGAGATGTAATTAATTTAAAAATTACTCTAATTTTTAAAGTGATTTTAGGCTGAATTTCATTCTTCTGTCTCGTTAGTATAAAAAGAAATACACTAGTAGCTAGGAATTACATTTATCTATCATCCATAAGAGTGCCCTGTCTATGTGCAAATGAGTTTTATGGGAAGCCCCACGGGTGCCTGAAATTATTCCTCTTACAAACACTCCCTTGTTCTGCCTCATTCTCACATTTCAAGATCTGTGTCACATTATTCTGCTTAAACCATCAAACAGATAATAGCATAAAATTAGGCTCCTTATTATAGGAGCAGCAGCCATTGCTACTTTAATTTCTTTTTAACTCTTCCTCTTTCTCTCTCTTAGAATTGATTAGGATTACTTTTTACTTGGAAGATGTATGCTGTAAACATACATCTCTGGATGTACACATCTTTGGAGATGGCATGCTATAAACAACCTTTTCCATATCTTGTTGCTTTACTTTAACATAAACTTTCGTAATGGGCCTTAAGCCCTTAACAGTAGTTGCTTTTGTTTTCTGGGAATGTGTTTATCAGTTGCTTCTGAGACTTCACTAAGTTCAGACAGGAATTCCCTACCACCAATAATAGTATGAGAGAAAGACTTACCTTGCAATGTATATTGTAGAAAATGGACACAATTTTACACTGAAGGACATTTTTGCTTACTTTTGCAATTTTTATTATTTATCTCTGCCTTTTAGTGGAAAGTGGTGGGACAATACAAACCAAAATTAAATTTACTGAAAAGAGGCAGTAATCATATCCTTTACAATCAAGTTAAATGTGAGAATGAAGAGATAGCTGTGTATAAAAGAAAAAAAAAACAAACCTATTCCCCCTTGCTAAAATGCAAATTGTTTTTCTCATTATAATGAACCCCTTATCTAGCTCAAAAAATTCTTTTGGAAGCTCACATTTTTCCCTGTTAATGGTTGAGGGGATTATTGACCAAAATGCATTGATTGACTTTGTTATGCTAATAGCAGCGCATAGAATGGGCTTAGAACCTGGACTCCTGGAGAGTTTTGATCCTGTCTTTTCAGGAGGAGTCCATACTAATTTTTGGAAATATTACCACATAAGCTACAAGAAGGTGTTTCTTTGGAATAGACCCAGTTTCTCTCTTGGCAATGCTTTCCTAATGCATTGAAACTTTCATGAGAATCAAGCTTTAATTTTTTTTTTTTTATTTAAAAGCTTGTTAAAATTTTCACAAGATTAAGAAAACATAGCTGAGAAGAGAAGGCGTAGTGCTATTTTTTTTCTTCCAATGGCCATAACATGAGGATTTTACATTAGGTAATCTTCCACTCATTTGAGGAACTAGGTCTCCTCTAACTTAATATAGATTTTCCAGATAGCGGAGGTACTTTGAGTGATAATGAAATTGAGCAGGACCTTGTGGGATCTCGCAGGTACAAATCTTTTCCCAGTTTTTTGTCTGTTGAATGTAGGCTTCATACCTATATCCAACAAATATAGGCTCCTTGACCTTCCCTGAGTTCCAAAGGGCAGATATAAACAGTTGCTTATCAGCGCAGGAGCAAAGGAGGAGCAGTCAAGAAACAATAGTGCAGAGATAAAGTAGGGTCCTGGTTCCTTCTCAGGGAATATACATAACAACAACCTTGAGTTCTTCTTTTGTTGAAACCAAGCCCTCACCCCCAAAGTGGAGGATAGTAACTTTAGCTTGAGCCCAAGATTCTTAGAACACTGCCCTATTAACCCACCACCAGCCAATCAGAAGAAAGTCTGCTCACTGTGGAAGAAAACCCTGACCTCTTCCCCAAATGATTCTCCCCTAAACTTTAATGGTTGAGCAGAATCTTTGGGGGTTTTTTTGGACATGAGTCTGCCTTCTCCCCAGATTGCTGGCCTCCTGAACAAAGCAGTCCTTCCTTTCCTACCCACACTAGTTTCTCAAGTATTGGCTTTTGAGCTGTGAGCAGCTGTACCTAACAATAAGGAAGTTTACAAGATTGCCTAGTCCAACCTTGACTAGTAAAGAAACTGCAGTTAGTATGTGGTTAAAGAAATTCTTCCAAGTTTGTGGCAGAACCAAGATTGGAGAGAGGTCAGGTACTTATTTTATTGTAGGGCTCTTTCCTCTTTATCACAGGAAATTACCTGAATGAATGATAATTTTGCCTCAAATTCTCCAATAGCTCTCCATTTCCTTCAGAGAGAAAGCCAGTGTTTCCATTTGCCTTGATATAGCTTATAACCTTATGTCATCTGACGTCTCATTCCATTACTTCTCACCTTATCCATTTTTCCTCCATCCCCACCAAATGTTTTAAAATCACCTGTTCCAACCATGCTGGACTTCTTGCTGTTCCTCCCAAACACAAACCACAGTGGCAAGGTTGTAATAATATCACCCTAGATAGCAGTGTGACTAAATTTCTTTATTAAGTCTTTATTCAAATTTCACCTTCTTGATGAAACCTACTCTGACAACCTTATTTAAGACTATGGCCTCACCCTTGTATCACTCTGGATTCTTCTTATCCTGTTGTCTATAATTTTGCATGTATTAAAATATATTATAGAGAGTTCCTGTTGTGGTTCAGTGGTAACGAACCTGACTAGAATCCATGAGGATGCAGGTTTGATCCATGGCCTTGCTCAGGGGGTTAAGGATCTGGCATTGCTGTGAGCTATGGTGTAGGTCGCAGATGTGGCTCAGATCCCATGTTGCTGTGGCTGTAGTGTAGGCTGGCAGCTGAAGCTCTAATTCGATCCCTAGCCTGGGAACTTCCATATGCCATGGGCACAGCCCTAAAAAAAGCAAACAAGAAAAAAAAATAGCATATTATATAATTTACTTATTTTGTAGGACTTTTTGGTGAGTCAAGATGGATGAAGATATGGGTATTCAGTCCCACTTATCTAATTAAAACAGAAATAATATTTCTAAATTTACCTCAGTGGAATGCTTTATTTTTAAAACATAAATATGAATAGATTGTCATTGTTCTTATACCTAAGTAATTTATTATTTATTTATTATTTATCTATTTTTAGGGACACAGCTGTGGCATATGGAAGTTCCTGGGCCAGGAGTCAAATCAGAGCTGCATCTGCCAGCCTACACCACAGCCATGGCAATACCAGATCCATGCTGCATCTGCAACCTACTTCACAGCTTGTGACAATGCCAGATCCTTAACCTACTGTGCAAGGCCAGAGATCAAACCTGCATCCTCATGGTTATTGTTCAGTTTTATAACCTGCTGTACCACAGTGGGAACTCCAGAGTTAAGCTATTTTTTAAAATTCCAGTGGTCATTCTATAGAAAGATGTTTGGAAATGTCTAAGGATTGCCAAACAAAACAGCCCATACAACCTAAGAGTTGTGAATTGAGTTTTATTTGGGGATTATACCTAGGATTCTAGCCCAGGACACAGTCTCTCCAATAGTTCTGAGGAACTTCTCCAAAGAGGTAAGAGAAGAGGAAGGATATATAGGAGTACATATCCTCCTATAAAATATGAAACAGGATTTCCTCTTGTGGCTCAGTGGATTAATAACCTGACATAGAGTCTATGAGGATGCATATTTGAACCCTGGCCTCCCTGAGTGGGATAAGGATCCAACATTGCTGCAAGCTGTGTTGTAGGTAGTAGATGCAGTACGGATCAAGTGTTGTGTCTGTGGTGTAGGTTGGAAGATTGCAGCTTCAATCTGACCCTTAGTCTGGGAACTTCCATATGCTGCAGGTGTGGCCTTGAAAAGAAGGGAAAAAAATAAAAAAAAGGAAAACAAAACAAAATAAAACAAAAAACCAAAAAAGTAGTTAAACATCAAAGAATATTTCTTATCTTATAAAAGCAAACATCTTAATGATTTTAGTGCTTTGCTGTATATGGGAAGATGTAAGCATCTGTGCTTATTGACATTATTCCTTTGATATGCATCTAAATTTTCTAGGGCCTGTATCTATAGCAGAGAATGTTTTCCATTTTTTCTCTATCCTGAATTCTTCTCATGATGCACGATTTAAAGGGTAGGGAGCGGGCAGTGTAGCTGATGGCTTGATGGTGGGCAACATTTGTTGGTTCCTGGAATGGCAGGTGACATTCTTCACCTGTAAAATCAAGATCTCCATTATAGGAGAATCTCATATTTTTAAATGTATAAATAAATAAAGACAACCCAAGTGAGAATAAACATAAGCTCTTTATTTGGAGCTTGTTCTATTAAGGAAGCTATTAAGGAAGCCAGAAACCATCATTTGTGTTTGGCAGAGACTGAAAGGCAGGCAAGGCAGTGAGAAAGCTTTGTAATGAAAACTTAAGGAAGACTTTGGGTTTGCTCTGACTGGAGGTTGCTGGCAATGACCATGATGGCCATGATGTTCCCCTCAGCTTGTCTAAATTTTAGATAAACTTTTTCCATTCTCTAAGCTCCTGATTTATATTTTCTTAGATTTTTTTAACTTGGAATTATAACTTCTCTGCTCCTTTGAGATGTAAATCTTCACCCCAGAACTTTCTTTTCAAGGACCTGGGAGCCATCTCTTTGAAATGCATTCATCAAGAAAGAGGAGACCACATCCCCAAGTCTTCACGAGTGTAGAAGCTTAACTTTGATAAGGCGAACTAGGAAATAGAGGTGGTCTAATCACATTGACTCACCTCCCAGTTAACATCCTCCAATGATCTTAAATTAGCTCCTCTCCATATTTAAAAATCCTTCCACCTTTTGTTTGAGAGAGTTTAGTTCAGTTTCTCTCTCCTCTTTCAATTGTCTTGACCTCCACTGAAATAGTATTGAATAATTATTACACCAGAAAATTCTGGTGTAATTTTCTTCTACAGCATGAGGATGCTGGAAGCAGGCTGACTAGAAGCTGGTATTCTGTGTGATTTATTAGTGAGTATATTTGGCTTTTTCTGTTTGGTCCTGAGTTGGAAGCAGGAGTAAAAATTAGATGATAGTCATTGACAAAAATCCTAACCTTTTTGGCCTATTGCTGCAGAGGTGTCCTCAGGCTTTCTGGACTAGTTTCTGCAGGTTGTGGGACAGAGTTCTATTGTCATTTGTGACTTAGCTATTGCCCATTTGTAAATTTAGTTTCTCACAAGAACACTGATATTACTTGCTAACATAAGGGTTTCCAATGTTAGGATAAGAAAAAGAGGAAGTATCTGTTATACATGTATTCCTTTTCTTCTACTCTTCCTATAGGATATTCAGGAAGATGCCAGGTGAGAAGAAAGAAAGATAAAATACTAAGGAAATACTTGGAGAAAGGTGAGGAGAACCTGGGCTATTGTGATGCTTTATTGGGGTTTGACAGATCAGAGTATTTCTTCACTTCTTAAAAAGAAAGCATTGAAATAGGAATACTTTAGGGACTGTCAAAACTTCCCAACAAGTATAGGAGTATAGTTCCAGTGTCACAGTGAAGATAGGTAATGATTTTCATGGCAAATGTAAGTAGTTTTCTTTCTAATCCAGTGGGAAACCCAGTAGAGGATGTTTTCAAAATGGCTGCCACAGTCTTGGAAGAAACCAATATATAACTCTACCCAGAACTCTGGTCTCAGATATACAAAGCCTCTGCAATACAAGGGAGATACCCGAACTGAACAGTAAAAAGGCCTTAGTCTATAAAGCCAGAAGACAGTCACTTGGAACTTGATTACTGAGAGCTGGCCAAGGGTTTGCAATGATGATTGCTCACCTTCTTTATTTTGACCAAGCTTTAGTCAGGCTTCTCTTTCCTTTAAGACCCTGAACTCTGCTTATCTGCTTATCCTGAGCAAGCAAAAAAATATTGGTGACTGTTACAGACTGAATGTTTGTGTCCCCCATCAAATTTATATTCTGAAATGCTAATTTTTTTTTTCCCCTTTTTAGGGCCGCACCCACAGCATATGGAGGTTTCCAGGTTAGGGGTCAAATTGGAACTATAGCTGTTGACCTAGACCACAGCCACAGCAACTCAGGATCCAAGTCACATCTGTGACCTTCACCACAGCTCACGGAAATGCCAGATCCTTGACCCACTTAGCAAGGCCAGGGATTGAACATGCATCCTCAGGGATGCTAGTCAGATTTGTTTCTGTTGAGCCATAATGGGAACTCCTGAAATCACTTTAATGTGATGATCTCAGAAGGTGAGGTCTTTGGCAAGTAATGAGTTCATGAGAGTGAACTCCTAAAGAATTAGGATTATTGCCCTTATAACAAGACACAGAACTCCCACTGTCTGCTCACTATGCTGTAAGGAAACACTTGAAGACAGCTATCTGCAAACCAAGAATTGGGCCTTTTCCGGACACTGGATCTATTGACACCTTGATGGGAAGGTGGACTTCCCATCTCCTAGAACTAAGAAATAAATGCTTATTTTTTAACCACTGATCTATGATAATTTGTTATAGCAGTGCAAGCTAAGACAGTACATTCTTATCCGCTTTTCTTGGAAGTCAGCTATGCATACAGCAAAATCCTTCTCTTCTCAGACCCTATTGGTCATTCCCACTTGTTTGTTGAGCTTTCACTACAAAGATTGTGCTTACATATGTTTACTCTTCTTTTATGCTATTAAATAAAAAGGCTTCTGTTTCTTCTGAGACGTATGCAGAGATTAATAGTCACAGTGTGCTCCCTGTTGGAATAGTACACTTCCCTCCCTTGTAATAATCATTCTGAATAAAAGTCTCTCCTTATTAAGTCCTGACTTGTTTTTCTTTGATAGAGCCCATAGGAGTAGTTACATTAACAAAAACAGCTAACATTTCTGGAGAGTTTACTCCATGATGGGTGATGTCCTTTGTGCCTTATATGGATTATCTCATTTCATGCTCCAACATCCTCATATGGTAGATATTATAAACATTTTAGATGAGAAAAATGAGGATTTGATTAGTTTCTTGCTTGATGTGACATGCCTGAGAAGTGGCAGAGCCAGGTGATAGACCTGAGTTCTTTAACTCTGTAGCTGGTCTCTTGGCCACCACACTCTATTATATCCTGGGGTGGGGGCGGGGAGCTGCACTCAAGGGCTTTTACAAGAACACTAAATCTCGTTGATCTGATACAATTACCAGTTTGGGCACTCACATATTTTACTTTTTAAAGAGGAGAGTATATTTTTCTCCACTCTTCAAAGAAAATCTATTAAAGGAAAACTTTTATTTTCTCCCTTGTTGATTCATAAGATCTGGGTACAAGTTAATGCCGATTTGTCCTAAGCTCTTTTTCTTTCCTGATATGTGGAGGTAAAAAGACCAGGGAAATTTCTCTCGAAGGTTTCTCCATGTTTTATGTAGATTAGTTAGGGCTTGCTTCTCCTGGGCAGAAATTTTCAAGCTTTTCTAAACTAGGTAATTGGTTTCTGCAAGTCTAGTTAACTTTAATCTGTAATTTCAGGTCTCCATTTGTTAAGAAGTGGGATGGGTATAGGAAGTCCCATTTTTTTATTTCTTTCTTTTTAGGGCTGCACCTATCCTGTATGGAAGTTCCCAGGCTAGGGGTTGAGTTGGAGCTGCAGCTGCCAGAGTAAGCCAGAGCAACAGCAACACCAGATTTGAGCAGTGCTACAACCTATGCCACAACTTGAAGCAACACCAGATCCTTTACCCACTGAGTGGGGCCAGGGATCCAACCTGCACCCTTAAGAATAATAGTTGGGTTATTTAACCTGCTGAGCCATAAAGGGAATTCTGGAAGTCTCATTTTAATCTTGGTTTTAATTTGCATTCTGCAGTTGTTTAACTATTAATCAAGTATTTTCCATTCCATGTGTTTCCTTTGTCAATTTCTCAATTGCTTTAGAATAAGGGGAGAGAGATTGTAATTAATTGATACTTTTAAAAAATGTGTTTTCCATCTCATGTTACTTTACCAGCTTGAAAGTTTTACATGAGGTAAACTTCTCATCTACACTTCTAACAATCTTCCTGCTCAATGTATTGGAGTTTGAGGATGTTTCCAGAGGCAATGTGACATTTCAGTGTTTTAAATTATGAAGAAATGAAAATGGTGCTTGCAGTAGAAACTTTTGGTAGAATTACTTGAAACTGGATGACTTAGAACCCATAAGGGCAGCAACAGCAATAAAAGGATGAGAATATGCCACTGTATGAAACGTATGTGGTACATATTCTTTTAGCATAATTGTATTATTTTTGAAGAATCATCAACATTTCAGTAGTGACCCTATTCAGAAATATAACCTATGTAGAACTCCATTACTATGTTATCAAATTGACGTTATTGATAACAAGTAACACATTCTATGTATATCGAATACAACCGGAAATTGGTTTCTGGCTTACAATGCCTGATGGTGATCATTGATATGCTCCTTAACAGTCTGGGAATAAATTTTTTGGCCACTATTACTACTCTGTAATGTCAAGAATTAATTGCTCAGAGCTGTAGAAGTGAATTGTCTTACAAGTGAATTTTTAAAATAGAAATAGATGGATTGAAGTTGATCCAAGATTACACCAGTTAACAAAGTAACTGTAATTGATCTAAACCTGTCTGTAAGAATATGGTTTTATAGTTAAAGATCTCTTCTAGTGCTCAAGCCTGTTTTTCTATTATATTATCACATACTAGTTATGATCTCTTGATATAAGCATGGCTTAACCTCTCTACATCTCAGTTTCTTCATCTATTAAATGAAGGTCATAATACCTACTATGAATAAATGTTTATTGTTTGCATATCTAGTATCCATTTACTCATTCCAATGCTGTCAGATTTACTTTGAAAGCCTGTTCTCAGATAGGTTATTTGGATTAAATGGACTGTTTTTAGTTGTGTGACTAGATCAGACAACTTTATTCCCACCACCCCATTGATAGAAGGGAAATAATGGTATTTGAGCCAATGAGACATGAGGAGACAATGTCTGAGGCACGTGCGAGAGACAATTCCATTCTCTTCATAGAGGTTATGAAGAGAGATGCTTGCTAGTCCTCTAGATAACGGGGATGAAGATTATTTGCATATATGTGCAGTCCAGGCAGGCACAGTGGTGTTTATTAAGCTCAGCAGAATAAGTGTGTTTATAAGAACAACCCATGAAAAACTATAGAATTTAGAGAAGAACCACAGATACTGTACTTGGAATCCTGGCGACTATGAATCTCCAGATTGAAACTTCTTTGAAGTCATACGTACTTCTTTGGATTTTTGTTTCTACAAACCAATTATTTATTATATTTGTTTATTTCAATAGTTGTTGCTTATAATCATAGAGTCTAGACTGATGGGATTATTTAAGGATTATAGATAAATCTAGAAAGCTTTATATAAAATATCCAGTTTACAAATGGGAACTATATGTAATACATAATATATATATAATAATTTTAGTGTCATGGGAAAGAACCAAGTCAGAGGTTATATCCCCATTAATACATCAAGGTTTATAAAATGTAGTTTTGTGGAACATGTACTTTAAATCAGTTTATTTGAGGACACACAAAGATGAGCCAAAACATTTGACCTCATTTTGACATTTTCTAGAGAACACTCTAGAAAATACATGGAATGAAATATTTAAGATGGACAAATTTGTGTAACAGAAGAGAGGAAAGTAAATAATAGTTTTTGCCTTATTTACATATCACAACAAATATTAACAAATAGTTGGGGAAAATAGCACTATTATTAATTAAAATTGACAGCAACCTGTACTGAATTTCCCAATACTTCCTATCAAAAAATATTTGTCAGCACTTTTAATACAAATAAAGTGTTATCAGAATTCTCAGACTATCACCTAAATTGAAAATCAGAACTTTGAATCATTACTCAGATGTTCACAAGTCAACCCCTGAATTTGTTCTTTTACATAATTTACATAAATCAGGTATAAATAAAATGGGATGGCTTTCTTTATTAAACTGAATTTCTAAGCAGTTTTTACCTTTACAACCATATATAGGTTTGCATTGTTTCATGGCATTGAAATTATTAGTTGGTTTAAAGTCAGTGAGAAAGCAAAGACAAACTGTTGGATCTTCATCAGATGGTTCAAACAAATCATTTATGAAAGTAAAGATAGTAATGAAAGGGCATTATTGTTTCTCATGTGTTCTATAGAAAGGATCTGTAAGTATTCATTAGGTTTTTAGCAGAGTGAGAAATTCCATGTGATCTTGAATATCTTTTTCTGTCACAATCATAGGCTTATCTTACAACAGTAAATGGATACCGTTTTGTCTATTGTGTAGAAAGATAATTTTTAAAAAATTAGGTCACCTGATATAAGCAGTAGAATTAAAAAGAACTTTAGGAATGCTTTGGTAAATCCTGTAATTTGATGAGTTGCCCTATGACTGATCTGTTTTACAACTTAAAGTTCACATATAGGAACCTGCAATTGAAAGTATAGAACTGCTCTTCTAGGAATTTTCAAAGTTGTAAAGCTACACATGAAAAACAGCAGAGGTGGAACTTTATCTCCCTAGATCTTATGCTTTAATTTATTTTTTCCTTCCCGTTACTGAGTATTTTAAAAGCTTTAACATAATGGTTAAGGATTCCGTTTTCTCTCCTTAAAATCTATATGTTGAAGTCCTAACCACTGCTACCTCAAAATATGACCTTATTTGGAAATAGGGTCATGGTAGATGTAATTGGTTTGGATAAGATGTGATCACTGTGGAGTAGGATGGGGTCCTAATTCAATACAATAGTTGTATTTATAATAAGGGGAAATTGGAACTCAGAGTCAGACACACAGACAAGATGGTGTTAAGACACATCTACCCAAGCATAGGGAGAAGACAGCCCATCTCTAAGCCAAGGAGAGAGGACTAGAATAGATCCTTCCCTCACAGCCTTCTAACTCTTCTCACACCCTGATTTTGAGCTCTAGCCTCTGGAACTTGGAAATGATACATTTCTGTTTTTTAAGACACCCAGTTTGAGGCATTTTGCTATGATAGTTGTAGGAAGCTAATGCAATCACCATAAGGGAAGTCTTCAAAGAGGAGGCAGCTGCAACCTGGCTTCTTAGCCCTGGAATAAACTTGACATTAAGGTGATGACCCCTAGGAGTTCCTATCGTGGCTCAGCAGAAATGAATCTGACTAGCATCCATGAGGACACAGGTTTGATCCCTTGCCTCACTCAGTGGTTTAAGGATCTGGCATTGCTGTGAGTTGTGGTATAGGTTGCAGACATGGCTTGGAGCCAGTGTTGCTGTGGCTGTGGTGTAGGCCAGCAGCTACAGCTCCAATTGGACCCCTAGTCTGGGAACCTCCAGATGCCATGGATGTGGCCCTAAAAAAAAAAAAAAAAAGACAAAAAAAGACAAAAAGAAAAATATCATGACCTCTATTTTGTACTGTCCAGAAATGAAATTAAAAGGAAATGGTCCAAAAAGTGAGGTGTCTTTCAAAAATATTTGTTTCTTAAACCCCCAGTGACTTAGCCCTAAGGGTTCTTCTTCAATATATAAATAAGGAATCACTGCTTATAAAATGCTTTGAGCTCTTTAGAGGAGCAAAGCCTGATGAATATAGTTACACTGTATCGCAATTCATGGTTATGATTAGAATGGTTAATAGAGTTATGAGTGATTCAGATCATCTACTACATTTTTTTTTCTCCAATTTTGTCTTTAGTATTTTTTTTAAGCACTACTCTATAAAGTTGAGATGGCTTTCTTTTTTCTTGCAACTAGACTTACTTCGAAGGAAAGCCTATAGCTGAGAGTGGAAAAACAAGTTAAAGAATAGCTATGCAGCCCAGTGAGATAGTGAGGAGCAGGAGCAGGGTGACCCGAGGTATAACTTCTCAGATGCCTGGACCAGGGAAACTTGAGGAGATGCCTGAGGGCAAGGCTCTCTGGTGAGGGTAAGACTTTCTGACCTGGAAAGAGTAAACAGATGAATGTCATGGGGACTCATTGTCCAGCTCAACAAATGGGGTTGGAGAATTGCTTCAGGGTGTGCTTCTAGGGCTTGGCATCTAGTGATTATCTGGAGCCTACATTTCTATGCATGTTTTCATTCTTTTACAGCAAAATTTGAAGGCAGCACAAATAAATTTCTTAAATGTGAATGCATCCTCTGTGTGAGCAGGTAGCAAAGGTTAACACTGGTGGTCTTCAAAATATTTCTATCTTCAGTTTTCTGCAACTTTTGCTCCCTTTTGCTTTAACATGTTTCTAAAACACCTCTCAGATACTGAGTTTTTCTCTGACACATGCCTCCATTTTCTGTGAGTGAACATTTGAACAATAACTTTCTTTGTTCCCACACCAAGACTATAACTTTAATACTAAACAAATGGTTTTCTGAACCTCTGTAGAATGTTCATGGTCAAAATAGTATTATCCTGATTCATTGACAGGTCACTGAGACCCAGAAAAATACAGTCATTTGGCAGTGGTGACATTTGGGCTGATTTTTGAACTTGCTGTTAGGCACTGCTCCACCCTCAGTTGTCAGTAATGGCTGGCAAAATTGGGAAGAAGATTGACATAGTTTGTCTTCAATATAACACCATTTTCCTCTTCCTTCAATTTCTTCCCCATTTTCCTTCTTGAGAATATTGTCTTGTTCTCAGCTGGTGACATGCCAATTACTCCTAAGCTTTTAGTATTAAATTTGGTGCTTGCTGCCTAGGACTTAACTGAATGGCATACCATCCAGAGACACTGCATTGGGAAAGACGACTTGCTACCGATAGTATTAAAAGACCCACTGTGGAAATGGCTGCAATGGGGTTGCTACTCTGTATGAGACACTGCTCAGAAATCCCTCAAATTACATCGGGCTTTTAAGATTTCTGGCTTAAAAAGTCATCATTGAATATTATTTAATCGAGGTGCATGTAGCCCATGTTTCACGGTTCAATTATTTCCCATTAAGATCCTGAACTTGCTTTAACAAACATACCTGGATTGGGAATTTGACCATCTATGGAGATCTATTACTGCTGTGATTAAGTCATGGTCCCCATCCTCAGTTTTCTTTGCCCTCAGGCTGCAAGGTATATGATTTATGTGCTGCCAGGCAGGCTTCTATCTCCCATGTTTAGCCTTTAATTAATAGTGAATCATTTTCAGCCCTCCATTGTCTGTCTCCAAAGCATCACTTGTCTCTAGCAACAATTATTCATTTCCATTATTCTTATTATGACTATGTCCGCTATATTTTTCAAATGACTGATTTATAGATGTCTAGTCTATTTCCTCCTGTAAGTATACCTTCTAGTTCACCAGCTGTCAGTTTTATAATTACCCAAGTATTTGTTCCTGCAGCTAACTTTACTTACAAACTTTGATAGGGAACACATATCCAGCTGTACTGTGGCTCCACCCCAAATCTTCACATGTGCACAGTCCCCTCCTCTTGATCATAGAATAAACCTACTGATTGCTTCTATCAAACAGAATATGGCAAGATGATGGTATATCACTTCCATGATTCGATTACAGAAGACTCTGACTTTTGTCTGGTTGGCATTCCCTCTTGTCTTCTGTCTTTCTTGCTCTGATGCCAGCTGCTTGTTGTATATTATTATATAGAAAGGCCACCAAGGAACACAAGTGAGAAAGGATCCCAGACAAAAATTTATGAGGAACTGAGACCCTAGTTCAATTGGCCATAAGGAACAATTCCTTCCAACAACAATGTTATTGAGCTAGAAATCAAATCCTTTCCAGTCAAGCTTTGAGATGATGCAGACTTGTTATTGACCCACAGAAATGGTGGGATGATAAATGTTCTTTATGTCACTTAAGTTTTGGGGTTATTGGTTGCATGGCAACATGTAACTAACATACCAGCCTTGTCATGAGTAAGTGTTGTAGGCAGCCTGTAAGATGGTCCACGATGATCCCTGCCTTCTATTATTCATACTCTTGTAGCTCCCTCCCACACTCTACCAGGATTGCCCTCTGACACTCATAGTATATAACAGAAATATTGAATATGTTACTTCTGAGATGAAGTTGGTGAAAGAATGCGGCTTTGGTCTTGAGTTCTCATTCTCTCCCTTGGATCATTTGCTCTGAGGGAAACCAGATGTCATTTAATGATGATGAAGAGCTGAGTTCTCCACCCAGCAGCCAGTGAGGAACTGAGACCTGCCAATAACCCCATGAGAAATCTTTGAAGCCAATTCTTCAGCCTCTGTGAAGCCTGTAATAAGTGAAGTCCTGCCTGACAGCTTGACTGCAACCTCCTGAGAGACCCTAAAGTAGAACCACATAGCTTAGGTGCTTCATGATACCTAATACTCAGAATTTGTGTGAGGTAATAAATGATTGTGTTAGTGACCTGAGTTCTTGGACTTCCCAAATCAATAGAAATTGATAAGAGGTCAGGCAAGAAATTTAGGCAAGGCTTTATTGAGATCCCTGCTACAGCAGGTGGGAGTGAAAACAAGCAACAGATTCCTTTGCTTACTCACTTGCTCACTCGCCAAGGAAGGGCAAGCTGGTTCCTTATATGGGGTGAGGGTAGAGGTAGGCATAAGGGGTGGCTTAGGAGGTTTGCCTGATCATTTGGTGGTGTTAGGTGCAGGGAGTATGTGTAGTACTCTGCTTTTGTTCTTGGCTCTTCAAAAGTGGCAGTTGGTCATTTTAGGTTTTAATGTATCTTATTGCCTATAATTCGCTGCCAGGATACAAGCATGCAATTATTTTTAGTCCCTTAGTTTCTTTGTATTTTTTTGCTCAAGGAGATCTTTGTCCAGATAAAAATACTGCAGCCACTGCAGCAAAGGGTTTCAAGTCCCTATTCCCACGCTGTTTCAGTTTTTGTTATAAACTGCCAGGTTTTGGAGGAGCTCATTTTATAGCAATTGATAACTATTGTAGCGACCCATCACCATAATACAATTTTGGTGTCTGCTTACTTTGGCCACTCCTAAACTGAGCCTTTTATGGAGATGAGAATGCAGGAAATTTACAAGAGAAAACTGTCAGGATATCTCTTAGTGGAAAGAAGGAAAAGAAACAGGAGTGAACAAAGGGAGAATTAATTTGTCCTATGGTGCAATCATAAGACATCTTCAAATAAACCAGTCGAGCACTCCAAAACTGGGATGGCCGTTTAGAGTTATCAGTGATTTGAGCTGGAGATCAAGCCTTTATGTATCCATGTTCACTAGTAATTGGATGTAGGCTGCACTGGGATGGGTGTATGAATCTTAGGAAAAGCAGCTCCCATCAGCTGAGCAAATTTCCAGAGACCTAACTGCTGAGATCTATGTACCACCAACCCTCCTGAGGACAGCACACAACAGCAAACACAATGTTCACTAGAAGCATAATTGATCTCAAAGTAAAAGCCCATGATAGCCTTATAAAGTTAAAATTAAATAACACAATTCAATGCAATTTTCCTGAACTGGAAGACTTGAAGCTGCACTTTGAAAGGACAAAAATAGGAACATTGATCAAGCATAGTACAAACTAAGACATAAGCTAGCAAATTAAGCAAATATTCAACTTTTCTTAATCATCTCTATGTGAATAAATTTGAAAACTTCCTTAAAAGGAAAATTTCTTTGGAACATATAATTTTAATAAACTGACGTTAGATGAAAAAGAACAGCAAACTGAAAAATTTCAAAAAAGAAAGTTTTAGGAGTTCCTATTGTGGCTCAGCAGGTTACGAACCCAACTGGTATCCAAGAGGATGATGGTTCAATCCCTGGCCTCACTAAGTGAGTTAAGGACCTGGTGTTGCCATGAACTGTGGTGAAGGTCACAGACATGGCTTGGATCCTGAGTTGCTGTGGATGTGGCTGTGGCTGTGGTGTAGGCTGGCAGCTACAGCTCTGATTCAACCACTAGCCTGGGAACCTCCATATGCCATGTGTACAGCTCCAAGAAGCAAAAAAAAAAAAAAGTAGTTTTAGAACAATTCCTTTACCTCAATAAAAACAATATATGGAAAGTGTCATAAAGAAATTTAACCCACTGATAAGGAACACATAATGCCAAAGATTTTGAAAATCTCCTAGAGTTTCAAAAGAAGGAAAGAAGGAAAAGAAGGAAAATTCCTAGTTCTTTTTAGTATGTGAGAATAAAATCAATACAAAACATGATGCTTTCACAAAAAATAAAGCTATATTTTACTTATGAATACCAAAAAAAAATGTTAAGTAAAATGTTATCACCATCCAGAAGCTGTTTAAAAGATTAATATAATTTTAAACAAATAAGTGTTACTTTGGAAATACAAGGGTGAAAAAATTATAAAATATTTTGATAGTTTATCATATTAATATACTTAAGGAGAAAAGTCATATGTTTATCAAATAAAATGTTTTTTTAAAAATAAATCATCTTGCCAATATGGTAGACAAGATACTCTCATTTTTAAATTTCGATACAGATACACTGTTTATTTCATTAAACCCAAAGTTAAACTAACATTAATTAGTAATCCCTATACACTTTGTACTATATTAGGTAATTTTTCCATATATGGTACTTAATATTTACAACCAAAGAGGTTAATCATTACTCTTAATGTCTGTTCAACAATGAGAGATATTATCCATATTCTTATAAGTGATAGAACAAAAAAGAAAAATGCAGAAATCATTTCAAATTTGGGAGCTATTTTTAATAGTCATGTTAACCAATGTATCTATAGGAAAATATAATTTGAGAAGTTTTGTGTCAGTTACCTGGTCATTCTTTTCTATACTGGGTTTAGGGTATGTCTCCAGTCACAGAATGAGGATAAACGAGTGAGGTGGTGGTGTGAAGGAATACTCATGGGATATTTCTTTCTGCACAAACTGCTCCATTTAACAGAATTCCATTTTAAATTTGGTACGGTAAACTAGTTACACATATACAGAATAACAACTTGGAGTAATATGTTAAGGTACTGCAGAGCTGTTATAAAATCCCACTGGTGCCACAAATAGCTTTGACATTGAGTATCTTTTTTTCTTCCTGATTTTACATCTCTCCCAGTGATACATTTGGATAAACTGATTTCCTTTGGTGGTAGAAAGTAATTCATGGCAAAGGTAGAGGAAGAAAATGTCATTTCCCAAAACTTTAGACCGTAATATAACCTCTTATATTTCACTCAGTAGAATCCAATTCTTTGGGACGTGTGAGTATTTAAAGAGGTAAGGCATTTTGCTATCTATAATGCATATTCACTTTCAATATAATAATTAAAATTTTAATAAATTTAACTTAAAAATTATAATTTAGAATAAAAATGTTAAATATATTTTGTCCTCTCATTAAAAAGGAATAAAACAATGTAGTATACATGGGAGGAAAATGAAATCTTGGTTGTTTACAGCTTATCATTTCACTGGAATTTTATTAAATTGATAAAATTAAGTGGATAGAAGAGAAACAAGCCTTTTAACCCAAAGAAATATAAATTTTATTTTATTTATTTTTATTTCTTTAAGAATTTTTTTTTCTTTTTACAGCCCACCCACCTGAGGAATATTGAAGTTCCCAGGCTAGGGACTGAGTCAGAGCTGTAGCTGACAGCATGTGCCACATCTGCAGCAATGCTGGATACTTAATCCACTGAACAAGGCCAAGGATTGAACCCACAGCCTCAGGTATGTTATGTCAGATTCTTAACTCATAGAGCCACAATGGGAACTCTTTATTTATTTTTTTATTGAATTATAGTCATATTTACAATGTTCTGTTACCATCAGGTGTAAAGCATAGTGATTCAACTATTTGTATATATATATTTTAGATTTTTTTCTCTTAGAGATTATTACAAAATATTAAATATAGTTCCCTGTGCTATATAGGAGGTCTATTGATGGTCTATTTTATATATAGTAGTGTGTATCTATTAATCTCAAACTCCTAATTTACCCCTCCCACCCCCTTTTTCCTTTGGTAATCATAAATTTGTTTTCTATGTCTATAGGTCTATTTCTGTTTTGTGAATAAGTTCATGTGTATCTTTTTTTTTTTAAGATTTCACATATGAGCAATGTAATATGGATATTTGTCTTCCTCTCTATGGCTTACTTCACTTAGTATGATAATTTCGATGTCCATCCATGTTGCTGCAAATAGCATGGTTTCATTCTTTTTATGGCTGAGTAACAGTCTATTGTGTATATAAATTATATTGTCTTTATCCATTCATCTAGCTTTTCATTCTGTTTATGGTTTTCTTTGCTGAGCAAAAGCATTACATTTAATTAAGTTCCATTTGTTTATTTTTGTTTTTACTTCCATTAGTTAGGAGATGGGTCTAAAATGATATTGCTGCAATTTATGTCAAAGAGTGTTCTGCCTATGTTTTATTCTAAGGATTTTATAGTATCTGGTCTTCCATTTGATACATGGTGAGTGTATTTTTCAGATGGTGTTAGAGAATGTTCTAATTTCATTCTTTTGTATGTAGCTATGCAGTTTTCTCAGCAACATTTGTTAGAAAGATTTTTTTCCCCACTGTATATAATTGCTTCATTTTTTGTAGATTAACTATGTGTATTAATTTATTGTGGGGATCTTTATCTTGTTTTGTTGAATTATATGTCTGTATGTGCCAATACTATACTGTTTTGATGATGGTAGCTTTATAGTATAATCTAAAGTTAGGGAGTCTAATTACTCCAGCTCTGTTTTTCTTTCTCAAGTTTATTTTGGCTATTTGGGATCTTTTGTATTTCCATAATTTTTTTAAATGTTATTCTTCTGTGAAAAATACCATTGGTAATTTCATAGGGATTGGAAAAATCGACATTGTTAAGATGACTATACAGCCCAAATCAATCTACAGATTTAATGCAATCCCTATTTTTGTTTAAGTAATGACTAGGAGTCATAAATTATAATCATTACTGATCTCAAATTATGGATTCTATTTCAATTTGTGTCTTTTCTCCTTTCTTACTGTTTGAGAATTTCAAGAAAGTATAGATATGTTATGAGATTTAATCTAAGAATATTTTTAAGTCTATTCCATAGGGGAGAGCTCTAGATTTCTGCTTTTTCTTTCTAAGGTACCATGAAGGGGTAAAATTGCATGAAACCACAGACATGGCTATTGCTTCTTAGAAATAAATATTTAGGGACAAACTGAATAGTTAATCTCTTTTGATTTTGTGAAAACTTGCTTGTACCACCAGATGCTTCCCAATATTTTTGTTAACTTATTTGTACAGTTTTTAGAGTCTTGTGTGGCATGTCAAATAAGGAGACCCATAACTGCAAAATCTTTCATTCAGGTTATAGAAGTTGGTGTTAGGTAAAATATAAAAAAAAAGACCAATAAGAAAAGTCACTTAAAACACCATAATTGTTTTTATAGACTGAGACTTATGCCTATAACTTATAGGTAACATGTTTCATGTTGATTAATAGTTCTTTGACATTTTTTATTATTTATTTCATATCTTATTTACATAAATATTCTTGCATTCCTAACACACATAGTTCCCTCCGCCTCAGTGAAAAATTAAAATTTTTAGCAAGTATCCTGTTAATTTGATTACTATGGACAAAAACTAGCAGGCTTCTTAGGAGAGGATGTGTGAAGAGAAATTTTCTTTTTCTAAATCTGTAGCCTTGACATACATATACTTATTTTCCAGAATATTGCCTATATCAACAATATTCTACAAAGGCATTTTATAATAGGATACTATTATTCCAAATCCCTTAGCCTGATATTAAATATTTATACAGCTGAAACACTCTGGGAGAATCATTAATAGGTTTATAGGTATAAATAGGTTTTAGCATCTTTAAAAATTTTTTTAAAATAACAATAGACCCTATAAAATACTCATTGGATTATTTACTTCTAAGAAAAAATAGACCTCTTAAAACTTTTAAGATTATATTGAAGAATAGAAAAAATCCATAGACATTTAAAATTTGCCATTTTAAAGATAAAAAAAATGCCTAGACAAATTCAATGAGTGTCCTCATCTTCTGGAAAATTAGATTCCATTTGGAAAAGTGAGAGTGTAATCTGGTGATATATCCTACTTTAAAGCATTTATTGATGTGAGTTGATATACATAAGGTTTTTGATAGTTTTTTTTTAATAAGGATGAGGGAGGAGTTAGGAAAACCAGTTTTGAAGGAGGAAGGAGAACACAGAGGCACAGATGCTCAGAATGAGGAAAGAATAAATAAAAATAAAGGGACTTGTCTGGCATTTGTTTTCAAAGAGATTCATATTGAGTTCCCATAGGAAGAAAGGTTACATTTTGATAAAAACAGCTTCACACTCAGGAAGTTTGCAAACCTGAGAAAAGGGTTTTTTTTAACTGACAAATATGAATACATATGTATGGATGAGAAAAACCCTTGGAAATCCAAGGAATTACTGCAGATACAGTGGAAGACAGAGATTGAGTTTGGAAATTATGCAGGACTATGCTAACTAATGAGATTCAGATGTTTATGTCATGTGTACCCCAAAATGAGTGAAGCTGATGATATTCATATTATTTTTCTATAAAATAAAAAATGTCTTAAAATTTCCAAAACTAAGGAATAATATAATTTTTCTAAAAAATTTAACACATTATTCTTATTTTTTTCTTTTTAGAGTTCTGTAACTAGAGCTTAGCACCTACATACAGATGATTACTAGATGTTTTTTAAAATTCTAGTTTGTTATGCTTCACCTAAACCTTTTCTGTATCTTACTTTTCACTCTTTCTCTACAAGGTTCCATGTCCGAAACACCTCTTTGACATTTGTAGGCAATACACAAATATACTTACATTTACATAAAAGAGAAGGTAAGCTCCATGATCACAGGTGCTAGAATAGAGCATGACTCTTAGGAGTACTGAATACATTGAATAGAACTACAATGATTCAGCAGTCCCATATTTTTGGTGTATGGGCAAAGGAATTTAAATCAGGATCTTGAAGAGATATCTGCACTCTCACATTTATTACAACATTATTTATATTAGCCAAGACATGAAGTAACCTAAATATCCATCAATGGCATAACTGATTTAAAAATGTAGTGTACACATATAATGACATATTATTTGGCCTTAACAAATAAGGAAATCCTGCCCCTTGTTACAACATGGATGAACCTGATGGACATCCTAAATTAAATAAGCAAGACATAGAGGGATAAACAGAACATGGCACTGGTTACATGAGCAATATGAAATAGTAATGTTCAAGGCAACAGAGAGTAGAATGGTGTTTTGCAGAGCTTAAGGGGAGAGGAAAACAGTGAAGTATTAGTCAAAAGCTACAAAGTTCCAGTTATATAGGACAAGTCCTAGAAATCTACTGTACTGCATAAGCACATATAATTAACAATACTGTATTGTATACTAACATTTTTGATATGAGGATAGATCTTATGTCATGTTCTTGCTACAAATAGTGATAGGACAGGAGAGAACTTTTAGAGTTAATAAATAGGATTATAGCATGGATTGTAGTAATAATTTCATAATTATCTATTTACCTCCAACATTAAGTTATACATATAAATTATCTACAGCTTTTAAGAAATTATTTTTTAATTAAAGTGTAGTTGATTTACAATGTATAAATTTCTGCTGTACAGTGAAGTGACTCAGTTAATATATATCTATTGGATACTGTTCCCTATGCTATGCAGTAGGACTTTGTTGTTTGTTATCTTCAGATTTTTGTATGTCAAAAAAAAAGTATGTTAGCATGGAAATAGCATAAGATTTTGCATAAAATAGAGCCAGGTTCAATTTTTTACCAGTTTTGTGATCATAGGCAAATTATTAGTTTTGGGTAGCCTCCAATTCTCTTTTGCAAAATGGAAAAATACAACCTTGCTCATGGTGGATACGTTACAGCTGGATTGCTATACAGATGTATTTAATTACTGAATAGAAGAGAATCTGGCACCAATTAATGCTATTGTTCTTTCTATCTCCTTTCAGTAAGGTTTAATATAGGTCACCGGTACATAACATCTGTCTGTGGCTATATAAAGATGATTAAGTCAAAAGAAGTGTAGCAAGTTCTCCTATTTCTTTGAATGGATCATAAATGCAAGCTCAGCTATGACTAGCTAACGAACTGAGGTCACCTTTTCTTAAGGTGATTCGTATCTTAGAGAACATGTGTCTTCCTCAATCACTGCAAAATAGAGGAGTGAGAGGTGTAGTTATTAAAGATGTACTCGGTAAGAAAATAACTACCAGTTTGGGACCTGAATTATGTATAAATCATACACTAGATCAGAAGACAAGACTTCCAACAGCTAAGTCTCTGTAGACCATGAGAATCAATTTATCCACTTAGAACTGGAATAAAATTTTAGCCCATAAGCCCCCTTTCCTGGAAAAACAAAAATGTGTACTTTATATAAAGAACACTAGCATAGTGACCTCATTCTTCTGTCTTGATAGATCAACTGGAATGGGAAATGCAAAATTATTTGTTTCTGAAATTTTACTCACATAAAAGGGTTTGGCTCTTTATTGATTGAACTATAATTTGAAGACAAAAAAAAAAACCCAACATAATTCTCTATAGGAATCAGTTCTTATGCTCTTAGTTCAGTGCTTCCATTCCAAAATGACACTGTCTCTACCCATAGCAGGATATGGTTAAATTACCTACTAATACAGCTGTTTCTGTTTCTTTCCAGAGTGGGAGGATGAAAACATCTATTGACAGCTTCTGTCTTGGACCTGGTCAGGGAGAGACAAGAATGAACTCTTTACTGAATCTTCCAACTTGGAGTATTTTACAATAAGAAAGAAAGATATAAGTAGAAGAATATGGAGATAGAATACAAATGCAGTTGTCTCTTACCTAAGGAAGGACAAGGTGAGGAAAAATGACAGAAAAGAATTAGGAATGATTCTGGGTCCAGAGGAAACCGGAAATGTTCTGGGATGCTCATCAGTGGTTTTGAGTTTTGTTTCATTTCTACCTTTTTAAATTCCCTTTCCCATATGCTCCTCCTTCCTTTCCACAGTTATTCATTGAGTACTTTGAGTTAGAAGGATCATTAGGCAAAAAAATCTAATAAAAGCTCTTGGTTTAATTGAGAAAAATACCATGCTTAGGATAGTGTATCTCTGATTACATAAATGCTCAAATTTTCTTCAATGTTTTTCATTCCTTTTCCTTACCCCCAGATATCATTATTTTATTTCATGATCTCTGTAATCCCAGATATTAATTGGGGTTATCTCTCTTCTGAAAGATTTCACAGTCTGCTTCCATTTACTTTCAGTTCTCTGGGTGAATTATTTTTTTCTGATACACATTTCCTTAAAAAGAGACTAATTCCCCTCCATTCTCAAAGATGTTGCTTAAAGTCCATTTATCCCAGGCAATTCCTACATTTAGCATTGATGCCCTACAGGAAGAGCCAATATAATTAATTTAGCTGAAGAAATTTAATGTAACAAATAAGATGTTTTAATATTCCATTAGAAATGAGAAAACCAACACATGCTATATTTAGAATAGATGAAATGCCCTTATATGATTAAAACTGAGCATTCATTGTGAGGCAGAATACTAACTCAGGTACTCAGTGTAGGAGCATGGGCTTTGATGCATTCTGTGATATGACTATTGATTAACATTTGTGACTTAAGGTCTACAGGGACTAATATACCCACAGGCCTTGAGATGGACATTAATCCCTAATCCCCTGTGACTCAGATTTTGGGAAGAAAAGGGCAAAGAAACCATGAGACCTACAGGATATTTCCAACCCTAAAACCCCTATTGCATAAGGACTGATGTAGGTAATTGAGCAAGGCCAATGGGAGAAAATCACATCTTTCTGGACCTCATGTTGGTACCCCCCCCCAATCTTAAGGGATAAACCCCCTATAGGACAAAAGAGAGTGGGACTCTTCTCCCCAATCCCAGCAGCCCTGGGAGCTATTTGTTCTCCTGTAATAAAGACTTTGCTTACAGAACATTACATTCATAAAAACTGAAAGGAACATTACTCAAGCATAAAATAAATGGAAACCATCCAACCAAAAGAGAAAAGAAGAAAATAGAAATATAGAATCAACTGGAAAACAGGGTTTAAGATATCAATGAATACATATCTATCAATAATCACCTTAAATGTCAATGACTAAATGCTCCAGTCAAAGGACACAGAGTGACAGATTGGATAAAAAACCAAAAACCTTTGATCTGCTGTCTACAAGAAACTCACCTTAGGACAAAGGACACATAGAGATTGGAAGTGAGGGAATGGGAAAAGATATTTCATGCCAATGGACAAGAGAGGAAAGCTGGAGTTGCAATACTCATATCAGACAAAATAGACTTTCAAACAAAGGCCATTAAGAAAGACAAAGAAGGACACTATTTAATGACAAAAGGATCCATTCAAGAAAAGGATATTACAATCATCAATGTATATGTCCTTAGTATAGGAGCACCCAGATACCTCCAACAAATACTAACAGACATAAAAGGAGAAATCAATGGGAATACAATCATAATAGGAGACTTTAACACCCCACTCATATCGATGGACAGGATCTCTAGACAGAAAATCAGTAAGGCAACAGAGATCCTAAAGGACACAATAGAAAAGTTAGACGTCATCAGCATTTTCAGGACATTACATCCAAAAAAATCAGAATATACATTCTTCTCAAGTGCACATAGAACATTCTCAAGAATTGATCACATCCTGGGGCACATTGTTAACCTCAATAAATTTAAGAGTATAGAAATTATTTCAAGTATCTTCTCTGACCACAATGGTATGAAACTAGAAATCAACCACAGGAAAAGAAATGAGAAAAAACTGATTACATGGAGACTAAACAACATGTTACTAAAAACCCAATGGATCAATGAGGAAATCAAGAAGGAAATTAAAAAATACCTCGAGACAAATGACAATGAAGATACAACCACTCAAAATCTATGGGATGCCACAAAAGCTGTGCTCAGAGGGAAATTCATAGCAATACAGTCCTCCCTCAAAAAAAGAAGAAAAATCTCAAATTGACAACTTAACCCACCACCTGAATGAGCTAGAAAAAGAAGAACAAAGAAAACCTAAAGGCAGAAGAATGAAGGAAATCATAAAGATCAGAGAGGAAATCAATAAAATGGATATTAAAAAAACAATGGAAGAAATCAATAAAACCAAGAGCTGGTTTTTTGTAAAGGTAAACAAAATCGACAAGCCTCTTGCTAGACTCACTAAGAAGAGGAGAGAAAAAAACCCAAATAAACAAAATCAGAAAAGAAAAAGGAGAAGTCACAACACATACAGCAGAATTACAAAAAACCATGAGAGAATACTGTGAAGAATTGTGTGCTAACAAATTTGACAAACTAGAAGAAACAGGCAACTTTCTAGAGATGTACAGCCTGTCAAAAGTGAATCAAGAAGAAATAGATCAACTGAACAGACCAATCACTAGAAATGAAATTGAATATGTCATAAAAACACTCCCTACAAATAAAACTCCAGGACCAGATGGCTTCACAGGCAAATTTTATTAAACACATAAAGAGGAACTTATACCCATCCTCCTTAAACTCTTTTAAAAGGTTGAAGAAGGAACAATACCAAAGACATTCTATGATACCACCATCACCCTAATTCCAAAGCCAAACAAAGATACCACCAAAAAAGAAAACTATAGGCCAATATCTTTGATGAATATAGATGCAAAAATTATCAAAAAAACTTTAGCCAACAGAATCCAACAAGATATTAAAAAGATCATACGCCACGACCAGGTGGGATTCATCTCAGGTCCACAAGGATGGTTTAATATATGCAAATCAATCAATGTAATACACCACATTAATAAAAGAAAAATAAAAAACCACATGATCATCTCAATAGATGAAGAAAAAGCATTTGAAAAAGTTCAACATACGTTCATGATAAAAAATCTTGCCAAAGTGGGTATAGAGAGAACACAACTTAACATAATTAATAATTTATGGCAAACCCACAGCAAATACAATACTCAATGGAGAAAAGCTGAAAGCCTTCCCACTAAAATCTGGAACAAGACAAGGACGTCCACTCTCACCACTGTTATTCAACATAGTACTGAAAAACCTAGCCACAGCAATCAGAAAAACAAAAGGCATCCAAACAGGAAGAGAAGAGGTAAAACTGTCACTGTGTGCAGATGACATGATACTATATATCAAAAACCCTAAGGGCTCAATTCAAAAACTACTTGAACTGATCAACAAATTCAGCAAAGTAGCAGGATATAAGATTAACATTCAGAAATCAGTCGCATTTCTGTATACTAACAATGAAATATTAGAAAAGATATATGGAAATAGCTTTTAAAATTACACCCCAAAAAATCAACTACCTTAGAATATGCCTGACCAAGGAGGTAAAAGACTTATATGCTGAGAACTATAAAACATTAATCAAGGAAATTAAAGATGGTGCAACGAAATGGAAAGATATTTCATGTTCATGGATTGGGAAAATCAATATTGTAAAAATGGCCGTACTACCCAAAGCAATCTACAGATTCAATGCAATCCCTATCAAATTACTCATGACATTTTTCACAGAAATGAACAAACAATCCAAAAATTTATATGGAACCACAAAAGACCCAGAATTGCCAAAGCAATCAAGAGAAATGAAAACCAAGCAGGAGGCATCTCTCTCCCAGACTTCAAGAAATACTACAAAGCCACAGTGATCAAGACAGTGTGGTACTGGTACCAAAACAGACAGACAGACCAATGGAACAGAATAGAGAACCCAGAAATAAACCCAGATACCTATGGTCAATTAATCTTTGACAAGGGAGGCAAGAACATGAAATGGGAAAAAGACAGTCTTTTCAGCAAGGATTGCTGGGAAACCTGGACAGCTGCATGCAAACCAATGAAACCAGAACATACGCGCACACCAGGGATGAAAATAAACTCAAAATCACTTAAAGACTTAAATATGAGAGAGGACACCTTCAAACTCCTGGAAGAGAGCATAGGCAAAACATTCTCTGACATCAACCTTACAAATGTTTTCTCAGGTCAGTCTCCCAAAGCAACAGAAATAAGAGCAAAAATAAACGAATGGGACCTAATCAAACTGACAAGCTTTTGCACAGCAATGGAAACCAAAAAGTAAACAAAAAGACAACTTATAGAGTGGGAGAAAATAGTTTCAAATTTTGCAACTGACAAGAGCTTAATCTCTAGAATATACAAGCAACTTGTATATCTCAACAGCAAAAAAGCCAACAACCCAGTGGAAAAATGGGCAAAAGACCTGAATAGACATTTCTCCAAAGATGATGTACAGATTGCCAACAAGCACATGAAAAAATGCTCAACAGCACTGATTATTATAGAAATGCAAATCAAAACTACGAGATACCACCTCACACCAGTCAGAGTGGCCATCAAGTTCACAAATAACAAATGCTGGAGGGGGTGTGGAGAAAAGGGAACCCTCCTGCACTGTTGGTGGGAATGTAAGCTGGTACAACCACTATGGAGATCAGTATGGAGGTACCTTAGAAATCTGTACATAGAAGTACCATACGACCCAGCAACCCCACTCTTGGCCATATATCCAGACAAAACTTTCTTGAAAAAGACACATACACCCACATGTTCATTGCAGCTCTATTCACAATAGCCAAAACATGGAAACAACCCAAATGTTTCGACAGACAATTGGATTTGGAAGATGTGGTCAGCTATAAAAAAAAAACAAAAAAAAAAAAACAAAATAATGCCATTTGCAGCAACATGGAAGGAACTAGAGACTCTCATCCTGAGTGAAGTAAGTCAGAAAGAGAAAGACAAATACTATATTATATCACTCATATCTGGAATTTAAAATATGGCACAAATGAACCGTTCCACAGGGGGAAAAAAATGATCTTGCAGAATAGACTTGTGGTTGCCAAGGGGGAGTGGGAAGGAGTGGGTGATTAGGGAGCTTGGGGTTAATGAATGTAAACTATTGCCTTTGGAATGGATTAGCAATGAGATCCTGCTGTGTAGCACTGGGAACTATGTCTAGTCACTTATGGAGCATGATAATTTGCAAATACAAAATGTGTACATGTATGTGTAACTGGGTCACCATGCTGTACAGTGGAAGAAAAATTGTATTGAGGAAATAACAATTAAAAAAAATGAAAAAAAAAAAAGACTTTGCTTGCTTTCTGCCTGTGTGTTCATGGAGTTCATTTTTAGACTGTGAACCTGAACCTGGATTCTGGTAACATCTTTCCGGCATCAATTGCTCTAACTTATATCGTTATAACATCTATAATGCTTGGCAAAAAAAAAAAAAAAAATAGTGATTCCTATACTGGAGAAAATATTCAGGAAAAGTCAAGGATAAAGTCTAAAGAGGAAAAATGGTGTATTTATATTTACTCATTTTTTTCCCCCAGTAATGCAACTCAGAGTTCCCACTGAGCTTTGGAAGTAGTTTGGGGCATTAAAGGGAGCTTTAATCATTCACATTGCACCATCCAGAGTGGTCATTTCTCTTATGTGACTGTACAATAAATGACGGTGCATATTTTGAACATCTGGGGCCAGCTGAATTTTTTTTTTTCTTCTTTTGCTTGCCTGAGAGGTTTCTAGGTAGTATTAGCTATTGTGAATGAAAATGGAATTCTTCACTTCTGTAATAAAGAGGTATTTTCTCTTGTGACTGACCTCTTAAATCTGTCCCTCATTGTTCCAAATAGCATCCATAGATTTTGTCCTAAGGAATTATGTGGAAATGAACTCGACACTTAATGTAACTTTCAGTTAACTCTCTCAAATATACTAAAACTTCCTATTTTCTCTGTTGAGGATAGTTCCTTTAGATAGGGCTCAACCCAGGCTATTAGATTTGATTAGCAATTGCTAGATTTTATGCTAAAACTTGTTCCTCTTTTTCTTCAAATGTGGAGAAACCTCTATTTACAACTTTATTCCACTTTGAAAAAAAAAATGGTAACTAAATCTGTGGAATAAATGCCACAGGAAAGTATAAGTGAAGTTTTTTTTTTTTTTTTGGTCTTTTTGCCTTTTCTGGGGCCACTCCCGAGGCATATGGAGGTTCCCAGGCTAGGGGTCGAATCGGAGCTGTAGCCGCCGGCCTACACCAGAGCCACAGCAACTCCAGATCCTTAACCCACTGAGCAAGGCCAGGGATCGAACCCGCAACCTCATGGTTCCTAGTCGGATTCGTTAACCACTGAGCCACGACGGGAACTCCCAAGTGAAGATTATTTTTTTAAAATCCCTTGAGGGCTCAAAAGATTAGAATTCTTATAAATCAATATTCCTTCCTTCATTGGCAGAGGTGGTGATAAAGACAACAACAACAATGATGGAATCAACTGACAACAAAAACAAAATGAAGTTATCATATAGGCACTGAAAACATCTCAGAAAGCTATATGTCACTTTCTTGGGAGGTTTCAATTATTTGTGAACACTCTACATCAAGTAGAAAAAAAATCTACCTGCCTGTTCCTAGAATAACTATAAGGTTCTCCTGAAAAGGAGAGGTAATGGTAAGTCTTTGAAGAGCCAAAAAAAAAAAAAAGAAAAAAAAAAGCCTGAACTTGAAAATAGCAACACATGGAAAGGTAGAAAGAAGGAAGGAAAAGGAAATAGACATGGAATTTTCAAAATCTGGTAAAAGGACTTTTCACTTTCTTCACCACATGGTAGCAGTTTTTAATTTTTCTTCACAGCATTTGACATTTATGATTACCAGTAACTTTTAATTAATTGGAGTAATCTGACCTTAGGCTTCCCTACCAAAGGACAGACTTCATGAAAATATGGATGGTGTTTGTTTTCACATTGTATTATTTCTTTGTTACAGTATGAAATATATAGACAGAGGATATCCTGTAAATAATTCTTGGTTAAATCTGTCTAATAGGGTAGTGGGGAGCTCAAAAGAGATAAGGGTAAGAAAGTAGTTTCTAAACAGTGAACAAATGATAGCTTAATAACTTTATTGTACATGTGGGTTAGCATGAAAAGTGAACATATATTACTGTTATAAGGAAATGTCATGAAAAATATATGTAAAATCATAGTGTAAACATGATAGGATCTATTTCAATATTTATAAGTGCATTATGATTTCAAGTTTAATATTTTCTAAGAAAACAACTTCAAAATCTATATTGCCCAGTGATGCTATTTCAATTATCTGCATGTTTAACCTCATCTCTCAATAGGTTTAGCTATTTTTCTTCTTTTATTTAGTCATGACACACATAGCTAAAAAGGAACAAAATATTTATTCCTGATCTGTGGAGAACAAGGTTACTTTCAATGGATTGCTCCTTTCAAAATGGGGAATATAGAGAAAAATCGTAAAAGAAATGGTTTAGGTAAGTTTAGGGTTGGTTTATCTCCCTGATTCAGATACCTATATATATATATACACACATATACATATATACACACAAACACACACACACACTTAATGTGCATTCTCATTAGCAAAGTAAAACAAGTTGAATATATCACAGTATATTTTAGGTATAAATATTGGTCCAGAAATATAAATAGTGTCATTTTTTTCATGATAGAAAAACTTTTACTTTGCTGAGCCCACAGGCCATTTGCTTATTGTTTTAAAACTATCATTAAAACACCTGGGGACTTAGGAGAGGGAAAATATGAAATACGTTTTTTTCTTCTTAACTTTTTATCAATATTAAAGGAGATTTTTTTTTTTTTACTGCTAATACTTATTGCAACATTTCACATCTCCTCTCAGACCAAGTCAGAAGATATTTGACATCAAGTAAATTTGAAACTCACCCTTCTGTTGTGACTACGGTGCAATTTTATATTTTGGGGCAGCTAACAAAACCAGCTTTGGAGTTCCTGTCGTAGCGCAGTGGTTAACGAATCCGACTAGGAACCATGAGGTTGTGGGTTCGCTCCCTGCCCTTGCTCAGTGGGTTAAGGGTCCGGCGTTACCGTGAGCTGTGGTGTAGGTTGCAGACGTGGCTCGGATCCCACGTTGCTGTGGCTCTGGCGTAGGCCGGTGGCTACAGCTCCGATTCAACCCCTAGCCTGGGAACCTCCATATGCCGCGAGAGCGGCCCAATAAATGGTAAAAAGACAAAAAAAAAAAAAACCACAGCTTTGATATTTTCCCTCCAAATCAAAGAGCTTGACCTCAATGTGTGTTTCTAGACTAGGTTCTGGGGTGTTCAATCTTGCCAGTGAGTTGTACCAAAAGCCAAATGGTAGCACAAGCTCTAGAATATGGCCCCCATCCTAAAGGATAACAAAAGGAAAAAAAGGACACTTGGGCTATGCAAGCTAGCTATTATGTGGAAATCGACTATACTCTGGTTTGGAAGATTAAAAAAAAAGGGAAAAAGACCAACATCATCTCATCTAGTTGCCAAGGGCAACGGCAGTCTTTTTTCTATACTTAGCTTTTATTTACAGAGTTATTCTACAAGAAAAAAAAAATGACATGTAGTAGCTAATTAGTCTTCTAATTTTTAAGGCATGTTCCAACAAGGGTGAATCACACAAACAAAATATGGAAAAAAGACCAAGACAAAAAAAAAAAAAAGAGAGAGAGAGAGAGATCAAATCAATTTTTATTAAGTTCAGATAGAGAAAAAATAAATTTTTTACTTAACAATGCATACCTAGTTTATAAAACTGCAAAGGAAACAACAGTTACCTTTATCTGAGAGAGGGGGATTGGATCAGGTGGGGACACCTGGGACTCCTAGGATGCTGTATCTCTGATTTCTTGACCTGCATATTGATTACATGGGCTTCGGCATATACTCACTGAGCTATATGTGTGTGACTTCACATTAAAAAGTTTAATGATTGATTGTTACATCAATGTAGAATTTTTGTTTAAACTAATGAATTAAAAATTTCACCACTCATATAAATTATGAGTCATATCCTTCTAGTTAGTAAATGCAATCCATTTAACATAGATAACCACCTACAGAGAGACATATATATGGTTGCATGTAAACAGAGCTAAAGGGCTTGAGGACTTAGAGAAGCATATTCCTCTGTTCCAAGTAACTATTTGAATCCATTGTTGTTTGTTTTCCCTCTAGTTTTATTGAGATATAATTGACATGACAGTTTATGATTTTAAAGTGTGTAGCATAATGATTGGAGCTGTGCAAATTCACTGATTTAACTGGAGACTAGAAAAGACTGGGAACTTTGTAACAGTGGCTGGGTTCAGACTTTTACAAATAGGGAGGACATGCTGAGGAATAATAATAACAGAGGGGAGAGGGATAGACAACGAAAAAGAATCTGAGATAAGTTTATCCTTCCAGATTTGGTCTTGTGATTTGAGAATAAATCTGCCAATTTATAAGTACTGTATTGATAATTTGACTATGCTTCATTTACCTATTAACCCAGCCTAACATACATGCACACACACACATATATGTGTGTATATGTGTATATATACACACTCATATATTTTATATATATATAAAATCAAGCTGTACATCATTTTTTTTTTAATAGGAAACCCACTGGAAGAGGAGAGGCAGGCAGTCTGGATGATAGTAAAGCCTGTGAGAAGCTAAAATTTAATTGATTTCCAATGTGGAGGACCTTGATGTGTATAATTTAGAGCTATAAGTAGTCACGGTTTTTAGTTACCAATTCATGTGTAAAGTTTTATACAGGATAAACAATGCTTCATCTGTACATTCGCAGAGCATAACTGGTGTTACTGCCTGAGTGTCAAAGAAAGTGAGCCAAAACAAGCAGGTGATTTTTTTTTCCCAAGGGAAAACTAGGGTATGTCACCACCAGGAATATTGTTAAACAAAATTTCAAATGAATCACACTTAAAAGTTAACATTTTTCTAGTTCCCTTCTGCTCCACCTTTACATACCTCTGCTAGGTATTCAAACTTCTTTGTTTTTCTCAATTGCTGATAGTTTTCCTTCAAAAAATTGCCACTAATTTATCTCAAAAATCCCATTTCACATATTTTAAATGTTTGTGCTATTATCTGGTTAGAAAAACTAATTATCAGGGAAAAAAAGTTAACATTTTTATTTCTTGTGCCTTGGTTTCCTTAGTTTCTGACTATTGGACCTACCATTTGACTTGTACTTATCTTGCCTCTTCTTCCACTTTTCCCTTCTTATCTCAGAAAAATTTAGACATGAGGAAGCTATTACAGAGATGTTAGGCTGACCTTCATCTAAATCTGGTAGGCAGTAATTTGTAAACTTTGTTCCGCAGAACATTAATATCCCTTGATATATTAATAAATATTCTCCAAATTAAAAACTTGTCTTCAACATAAAAGTAGCCATTTGCACAGTGAAATATTAAAATATAAATAGATAAATAAAACACTGCAGAAGCAACTAGTAAAATCATGTATGACTCCAGAAACAAATGGACTATAGCTTCAAGTTGCTGGAAGATTTTTATTTACCCTTCATCTTATGATGATGCTTATGTTGTTCTATTCCGGGCTATTGAGAAAGTGATGGTGGGTTGGGCCTTTTCTTGGGGCAACCCTGGCTGTTTGTTCAGTGCTGGTCGCTGGGTTACATGTTGGGCTCTGGGTTATGGCTCAATGGCCTTGCTGGTCTTTTGTTCTTTTATCTATATGCAATCCATGCCTGACTTTGACTGAATTCACAATAGACCCCTAAATTTCTTTAACAGATTCATTATCCAATTTCTAGTGATTTTTAAATCTGGTTTTAGTGTCTACATTGCCTATATGCATATTCACAAATATAATGAAATCCAAATGACTTTCTGGACACATCATTTTTGATTATTGTTTTTATATTTCTGAAGGTACTTTTAAAGAATTATTGAATTGAGATTATTAGAACTTGCTTTAAGAACTAGCTAATATCTGAATACATATATTACCTGAGGGGTTCATAATGTCTTCATGTTGGCTTTTAGATTTTTCAGTTGAATTCTAAATAACCGGTCTTCTATATGAGTGAGGTATATAAACTTTGCTTCAAAATCTATATCCAAGACAGGTTTTCAGATGGATTATAAGACTTTTTTTTTTCATACACATATAAGAGTACCAGAAGGTCAAGATTTCTAAATGTCTGAAGTTTCCACAACTTTGGGACAAGACACACTCTCTAGATGAGTCCATTGAAAAGCAAGGAAGGATAATTCTTAAGACATTAATAATTCCTATCTCTTTAATGTCTAACATTCATAACAATACTATCTACTTACATGGTGTTTTTAAATTTTCATTGTTTTATCAGTGTCTAGGGCAGAGGCCTCTGTTTTATAGATGAAAAATCAAAGGAAAATAATTAACTCAGCTAAGGTAACTCTCATGTTGCATGAGGATATGAAAATAGCTAATTTAATCCAAATTGCTAATTTAAACAAGATCCAACAGCTGGAAGTTCCCAAGTTCCCATTTTGGCTTAGCAGTTTAAGAACCTGACTAGTATCCATGAGGATGTGGGTTCGATCCCTGGCCTAGCGCAGTGGGTTAAGACTCTGGCATTGCCTCAAGCTGCAGCTGAGGTTGTAGATGTGGCTCGGATCCCATGTTGCTGTGGAATAGGCCAGCAGCTACAGCTCCAATTCACCCCCTAGCCTGGAAATTTCATATGCCGTGTATACAGCCCTAAGAAGAAAATAAAATGATAAAATGAATAAATAAGTGAACACCCAACTGACCAAGACGGTGATTTTTTAAATTAAAAGTGAGAAAGTCCTTTTCAAGTGGTTATTATTGTCAATATGAATCTCGTGAGCAAATTGCATATACATTTATTTTTTCCCTTTCTTATATTATCTTCCATCATGGTCTATCCCAAGAGGCTGAATATAGTTCCACGTGTTATACACTAGGATCTCATTGCTTATCCATTCAAAATGTAATATTTTGCATGTACTAGCACACTGACTATCCCACTCCCTCCCCCTTCCCTGTGACAACCACAAGTGTGATCTCTATTAATCTCTTCTGTTTTGTATATATGTTTATTTGTGATATATTTTAGATTCCACATATAAGTGATATCATATGGTATATGTCTTTCTCTTTCAGACTTACTTCACTTAGTATGAGAATCTCTTGTTTCATCCATGTTGCTGCAGATGACATTATTTCATTCTTTTTTTTATGACTGAGTAGTATCCCATTGTATTTATGTGCCACACCATCTTAGTCCATTTATCTGTCAGAGGACATTTAGGTTGTTTCCATGTTTTGGCTACTGTGAATAGAACTTCTATGAATATAGGGGTGCATGTACGTTTTTGAATTGTGGTTTTGTCTGGTTATAGTCTCAAGAGTGGGATTGATGGATCATATGGTAGTTCTATATTTAGTTTTGTGAGGAACCTCCATACTATTTTCCATAGTGGTTTTACCAGCTTATACTCCCACCAATAGTGTAGGAGGGTTCTTTTTTCTTCATACCCTCTCTATAGCATTTGTTATTTATAAATTTATTATTGATGGCCATTCTGACTTGTCTAAGGTGGTGCCTCATTGTAGTTTTGATTTATGTTTCTCTAATAATTAGTGATGTTGAACATCTTTTCATGTGCCTATTGGTTATCCGTATGTCTTCTTTGGATAAATGTCTATTTAGGTCTTCTGCCCATTTTTTGATTGGGTTAATTTTTGTTGTTGTTGAGTTGTATCAGTTGTTTGCATGTTTTGGATATTATGCCCTTATTGGCTGCATCATTTCCAACTATTTTCTTCCATTCTTTAGTTTTCTTTTTGTTTTGTTTTGTTTTTTTTTTTTGTTTGTTTTTATGGTTTCCTTTGATTCTGAAAAAGCTTGTAAGTTTGATTAGGTCCTATTGTTTTACTTTTGTTTTTATTTCTATTGCCTTGGGAGACTGACCTAGGGAAACATTTGTGCGGTTTATGTCAGGGAATGTCTTGCCTATGTTCTCTTCTAGGAGTTTGATAGTGCCTTGTCTTATGTTTAAACCTTTAAGGCATTTTGAGTTTATTTTTATGCGTGGTGTGAGGGTGTGTTCTAGTTTCATTGATTTATGTTCAGCTGTCCAGTTTTGCCAGCAACACTCACTGAAGAGACTGTCTTTTTTTCCATTTTGTATTCTTGCCTCCTTTGTAGATGATTAATTGACCATAGATGTCTGGGTTTATTTTTGGGCTCTATATTCTGTCCCATTGACCTGTATGTGTGTTTTTGTACTAGTACCCCTTTAGTAAAGTTTTTTTGACTAATTCATGTAGCTAACCTGAAAAGTTCAGTAATTTTTGTACCATTCTCATCTCCTGTTCAAATCAATAATCTGAACATTCTTTGCTGGAAATAGAAAACACATTCCTGATTTTTAAAATTTTTGTAATGACTTAGTGATTAGTTCAGCTCTACACTAGGAGTTATTTAAATGTTGCATTTCCTCCTTTTCTGGCAATTTTTACCTATTGATGCTACTCTTTCCAGAACAATTTATGTGTCCAGGTTTCAACGTAAACATTATATGATGCTGATAGTTTGCAAGAAGAATTTATTATGAGATTAGAAAATTACTTTACCCCAAGGAAAAAATCTTTTGGGAACAAACAGGTGACTTCCAGAAAGGAAGGGTTAAGGGGATGAGTGAAATAGGTGAGTGAAATTAAGAGGTACGAACTTCCAGTCATGGGTAGGAAAGGTGCAGTATGGGGAATAGAGTCAGTGATAATGTAATATCTTTATATGATGATGTATGGCAACAACTTATCACAGTGATCATTTTGTAGTACTTATAAATAATGGCATCATTATGTTGTGCATGAGGAACTGACACGATGTTAAGTCCATTATTTCAACAAACAAACAGATAAACAAAGAAACTCACGAAAAAAAAATCAGATATTTGGCTACTGGAGGTGGGGGTTGTGGGGAGGGGGGAACTGGAAAAATGTGGTTACAAGGTACAAACTTCCAGTTATACCATGTGTGTTACGTATGTTTTTAGATATGAAAATTGTTGAGAATAAGTCCCAAGAATTATCATCCCAAGGAAAAAACTTTTGTTTCTTTTATTTTGTTTCTAGATGAGATGAAAGATGTTCACCAAACTTACTGTGGTAACGATCTCATGATGTAAGTCAAATTATTATGCTGTACACCTTAAACTTATACAATGCTATATGTCAATTATATCTTTAAACTAAGACCTAGATCACCAGGACGCTGATTTCACTCAAGAATGATTTTTCCATCCCCTCTCACAAGTAGAGTATAGGTTGGGGGATGAGACTATTGAAACTGGAAGGGGCTTGCAATGCAAAGGAAGAGATATTTATCTCTTTTATTGGTAGTTTATTTCACAATGTTTATCCAGGATGAGGCATGCCTATCTCCACACCTGCTTTTAGAATCAGAACACTAGTCACTTAAAAAAGCTTTTTAAGATTTTGAGATTCAAACTGGTTTTTCATCTTTAAAATTATCCCAGGAATTCAGAGAGCCAATCCGAAAAGGAGTTCTGGGCTGTGTAGAGGATTATTATCTTGTTAAGAGGACTGAGCATGTACTTCCTAGGTCTGGGTCTTTGAGAGTGTCTATTTTCTCTGCCTAAAGATGCTTTGACTTTCCCCTTCTGTTTCTTTGAATGACTACCTCTCTAACTTCTGTTAGATCTTGAACATTCAGCTCATGTCAGGAATTACATCTTTTGGACCACTTGAGTTCCTTCCCTTGCTCCTCTGTCTTGCCTGAGATAGATGCCCTGCCTGTACTGCTTCAACATCCAGTATAGACCTCCACAAAGTCACTTACCATTACTCTGTATGTTTGTTCACTGCACTGTGATTGTCTGAAAGACAGAGCATCTTCCATCTCCATGCATTTAGTATCTAGCACATTGTTGGATTCCAATAAATGTTTGCAGGGTAATTAAATAAGGCAATAAGTCCTTTGAGTCTTCATAACATAAAACTATGTGTTCATATTCAGTAGAAAATCTCCTTTCATCCTAGATATGTCTAACTTTATTAGAAAAACCTATGAAATATATAACAGGTTTATCTACCTATCTCAAAATATAAAACATAAAATATACAATGTTGCCAAATTGCTTCTGTTGTTAGACTTTTTGGGGAAAATTAGAAATAATTTTTCTCTTAATTGTAATAATAGAAGTCATATTCATGTTTTTAAATTAACCCTATTAAGCTGGAACCATGTTACCATTTTGTCTTTATACTTTTATTTATTTACTCCCTTATGGTCTATGTGTTTATATTAATCATGATTATTATATAAAATACATATTGTTTAGACTACATGTTTGTGTACAAATTTTTATATGCCATTCTCTTTTTGCTCTTCGTACCATTCATTACAGCTACCCTAGCAAAAGAAAAAATTTCCTTAACTGTCCACAGGATGGCATCAGAGTTCTCTTCATAAATCCAAAGGTTAGTGCTTTTCTCTGACATTAATGTGCTAGACTCTTAAAGCAGAAACTTTCAGATCTGCAGATTCGAGTATGCATAACATCTTTATCATGGTTGGTCTTCATATCTCCATTTTGATGCTAATTCTCAGAGTAGTTACACAGGTGAATCATCAGCATAGCACTAAGAGGAAATAAAAAAGTTGGCCTGAACAAGCTTGTGAGGTTTTTAAGGCACATACTAAATGCAAGGAGAGGGAAATACAATTTTTGATGGCATGGGTACCTGTAGCTGACTTGATGATTGGATGTTTAACAGAGCATATAAATTCAGCTACAGATAGTTACCAGGAGCAGTTGCATAATTCACACGAAGCAAGTTTGTATCAGAGTGAGTCTAGAGCATCCACAGCTTTTTTCAAGCTAGACTTAATTCTCAAAGAGACAATATCTATTTTCCTCAATATTCAGGGGCTGTACAAACACTAGTATGAATAGATGCTTATTTTCTCAGAACAATCAGAAGAAAATTTAATCTCACTTCCCAAGGTGTACTCCAGGTGTAAGAAACAGGGATGAAGATAGTTTTTCCAAATTTCAGGTAAGAACAAAAATATCCACATATTTGGATCCCAGGTCTCTTATAGCCATAGTGCATATCAGATCCTTGACCAGGCATGCAGTAGCTGCTTTTCTTTTTCAGAAAGTTTATATGATACTGAGTGAAGCCCTAAGTTGAGAATTGTAGAAGTGGAGCTTTCATTCTGGGTACTTTACTAACTATGTATGTGATTTGAGGGAAGAATTTCAATTTACCTGTTAGTTTTTTTTCTTTTTTCTTTTAAAATTTAATAGGGATAAACACATAGGTTTTAGAAAACCTTTAACCTCTCGTGTTTTATGAACATATTTTAGAAACATTCATGTTTCCAAAACATAACATTTTAATTATTCAACACATTTTCTTTTGATTACCAAGTAAGTCCTCATGTAAGTCACTTGTTTAGAACTCGGAATGATCTTTTTCCATGTGTTTAATAATCCATGGAGAGATTATTTTTCCTAGTTAAATGACAAGCACTAACAAAGAACAAAAGCAAGAGTTCAATAATAGGCAATTGGAATAGTCTTTGACAAAGGCAATTTCATCAAGGGATGAAGAAGAATATCACCTAAAAGTATAAATATGAGATGATGTTTGAAGAAATTCCACTGGTAAAGATTCTAGTGCATAAGCAACATTTTTTTTTTAGCAGAAACGGCTCTTGGAACTGTTTTTTTCAAGGAAGAAGGAGAATGAGCTCATTTGCACAAATTAGATGTCACCATTTATATACATAGCTGAATTTCTAAACCACATTGTGTAAAAATACTATATTAATATCATGTATTTCATATATTCATAAAATAAAATCATATTCCACAGGAGGTGAATAATAAAAATCTGCTAAATTAAATTGAAATAAATTCATTCAAATTGCATTGCCATTTTGTAAGACTTGGGATGCAAAGATGGTATAGACTATCTATGCTTTTAGAGAGCTTATTTAAAACACATGAAAATATATAGTACAGTGATAGTAGAAACAGTAACAATCAATAATTTTAGTATAGGTAAGAGTTGAGTTATCTGAGGCAATAGAGAATTGCTGGATCTGAGGATTTTTTTTTAATTGAAGTATAGTTGATTTACAGTGTTGTGTTGGTTTCCAATATACAGCAATGTGATTCAGAATGTATATATTCTTTTTCATATTCTTTTCCATTATGGTTTATTATAGAATGCTTAATATAGTTCCCTGTGCTATGTTACACAGTAGGACCTTCTAGTTTATCTGGTTTGTATCTGCTAACCCCAGATTCCTAATATATGTCTCCTCCACCTCCTTTCCCCATTGGTGACCATAAGTTTGTTTTTTATGTCTGTGCGTCTGTGTCTCTTTTTAAAATCAGTTTGTATATATCATATTTTAGTCTCCACATATAATTGATATCATATGATATTTGTCTCTTTCTGACTTAACTCCACTTAGTACAATAATCTCTTTGTTCATCCATGTTGTTGCAAATACCATTATTTAGTTCTTTTTTTATGGCTGAGTAGTATTCCAGTGTGTGTGTGTGTGTGTGTGTGTGTGTGTGTGTGTGTGTGTGTGTGTGTGTGTATACACCACATCTTTATCCATTCATCTGTCTGTGAAAACTAAGGTTGCTTCTTTGTCTTGGCTATTGTAAATAGTGCTGCTATGAGCATTGCAGTGTGTGTATCTTTTCAAATTAGAGTGTTGTCTGGATATATGCCCAGAAGTGGATCGTATGGCAGCTTTATCAGGAATTTGTTTCTAAGTAGGAAGTCTACTATATGGTGGGGGGGAGAAAAGCTTAAGAAGAGGAAGGATTTAAGAAAGCAAAGATATGGGGGACCACCTAGAGTACTGGGGACTATAATTTTCCAAGAGGGTGATGTTAAGACAAGGAACTGGAAAGGTTATTCTGATTAAGAAAAGTCTAGTATGGTAAGGTGCATAGACTTTTTGTGGTTAATGGAGGATCACTGAAGGATATTAAATGTGAAATTTATGATACTGGAAGTTTCTATATAGCACAGATCTATCTAGGACAGTGTGGCATGAGAATGAGGAGATAGTATGCTCTGGTAAGCATCTAGGAGAGAGTATGAGTGTTTGGACTAAGAAAGTGGTAATGTTTGAAAAAGAAAGAGGATATTCCTGAAATATTTAGCTATAGAATTTAGTAATATGAATTCAAGAAGAAGTCTTATTTTTGGAAAAAAAATGTTTTTTGAACTAAACTAGGATAAATTATGCTTGCAGATTACATGCAAATTGTGGTGAATGAAGACTTGCGTGGGGTGTAAGTTTGCATTCACTCAGCTGCTAAATCAACAAACAAGCAGTGCAAAGAATATGCTTGAGCACAAAGATACCAGTGAGTAGATGCAGCTTTCCCCTGTTTTTCATGGAGGTTTACCTAAAGTATATTAACTTAGTTCCATAGATTTCAACATTCCCAAATGGATTTAAGAATCTAACATTTGGAAGATGCCAGAAACCCAAGCTTGATGACTTTTGAGTGAGTGACTGGAAGGAGAAAATTAGTGAGTACTTAGTGATATAACTCCTCAGCATGTAAGGCCATATTTGCTAAATTAGAGTCACACACTTCTGTATTTTATTTCTCACTGAGTCAGAACCCTGTGGCAGGCCTAATTTACCAACCATGTGGGAAAAAATGCAATACCATGTAGGACATATCTTAGTAAGTTTAGCTAGGGGCATTTTACCATATATTCAACTTCCTTTCCTTTCTATAAAATACATTGTGGCAACATTGCAAAACATCTGTATTCCTCATATAACATACAACTGAACTGGAATATTCAAAGTGCGCATAAAATACCAGAAGTTATTGTACAATGAGAAGAGCCAAAGTAGTATCACAAGAAGGAATTCAAGTCACATCAATGGTAGGTGATGGTGACACAGAACTTCAATTACTCCTATGTTCATGGTAATGAGAATTGATAAATGACTTAGGAAGACCAACTATCTATGGGGATAATACAGGGTTAATTCTCTATCCAGTTCAAAAGAAAATCAACAAAATCAGTCCTGCTAGCAAAGTTGCAGCGAACATGTTAATAGCAGAGAGCATATTAAGAAATATGTGACTGAGGCGATAAAATCAGATATGGAATTGTCTTAATTGCAGAAAGACACAGAACCAATTGACATGTACTTTTGAGGACTGGCTTGGAAAAAGATTGCATTGAAAAAATAAAGTTGCATAGCTATTCTCCATGTGGCACCTAAAATTTGAACAGCAATTAAAGAACAAAATAATAATACAATATAATACTTTTTAAGTAAATCCAATTGTCAGAATTGACAACTGCAAGACTTTTATCTTTGAAGTTATGAGCAGCTTCAAGGGCATGAGGTACATTTGTGTATGTGTGTGTGTCTGTGTCTGTGTGTGTGAGGCATGAATGTGGGTATTTTTTAAGGCAGGATAGCGAAGGTAGAAATAAATTCTTTCAATTGGAAAAGTAATCAAATATCACATAAAAAGGCAGAGAATAAATAAGTTGCAAAAATTATTTTGGCAAAAAGTAGTTCTTAGTGTTTTTATATTGGACTTTTTCGAACAAACAGCAAAATATCCCCAGATATCCTGTTTTCTTTTTTAAGTAGAAAAGACTTGGCTTTACATTCTTCACACTGTGGAGCTTTCTGAGAGTATGTTTGTATTACAAATTTTAGATGGGATGCAGAACAATTTCATAGTTTTTATTTCGCAGACAGTTGCCCATAGTACATTTTTTTGTGGGAATATTTATTGGGGGTATCTATTATGAAATGTTTCAAGATAAACTACTATTCCTGCCCTCAAAAATGTTTTGACACTAAATGTTACAGGTATGAAAAAGTGTCCAAAGAAATATAAATTTAGTTTTATTAAAGAGTAGAGAAAGGACTCATACCCATCTGGAAATACGGGATTCTTTTAATGATACCTGCTGCTTGAATGGTTAAGGATGGGTAAAATTGTGATAGATTAAACTGAGGTTTAGGGGAGAGTATTTTATCGGAGTAAAGTGCATGAACAAAAGACAGGAAATATGATTAGTCAAAGCATAGTTAAATTAAGTGTGATTAAAGGGTAGATTACATGTAACAGTAGGGCTTGTGAAGGAGTAAGAGTGAAATTTGAAAAGATAATGACTACTAGTTAAGGATTTAGCTGTGTTGGCTTTTCCCTTCATTACAGGGAAATAAGAGCAAGAAAGTAAAAATTGGTGATTGAAGGGGTATCATATGCTTTATGTGTTTTTATAATATCATTTAAAAATCAATCATATTTCTTTATACTCATATCTCATATTTAACTTAAAAGACTTACATTGCTAAATATAATCTTGCTCTCTTTATTCTTATTTTATCACCCACCTACAGGCTCTGGTTGTTACATTTTATGGCTAATTTTCTTCTCAGTCCAGGGAAAATCCCCTTGGAAAGTGGTGTGAGCATCTTAAGATCATACTTTCCCTTTCTCTGAGTGTGAGAGAAGAGTTAAAGTGATCAAGTCATATGATCCTAAATGTGGGGGTTTTTCCCTAAAGGAGGAGATAGCTACTGACTATTCTATTAGAGGTTGATATTTTTTCTTTTTCTCAGCGTTATTTTGAGTGGGAAATATATTTGTTCAGAGATTTTCTAACATTTCCCAAGGAGTAACTGCCTCTTAGTTACTTACATAACCTGCCTGATGTAAAGATTATGCTCACTATTCACTATCCAAAGAACAACAATCATAAATTAAGTGCAGTATAAACTGTGTTTTTAAAAGATCTTCATAAAATGTACTAAAACAGTCATCCTAAAGGCAACATTTAATTCATTAAAATTTTACATTCCCTCAAAATAATTATTGTTCACATATGCTTGGTGAACAAAAATGAAAGTACAAGTTCAGAGTTCCTAAGCTTATTTTGAAGGGAACATCAATTTAGTTAACACAGATATAGCAGATATTTGCACTGCTGCATTGCTGCTTTAAACAATAAAGAATTATTTGATAATCATGAATTTCCACCATTTTTTTCTCAGCTTTATAGAGTTATAATTGAGATACATTTTATAACTTTAAGGTGTAAAATATGATGATTTTTAACGTACATATTGTGAACCATTGACCACAATAAGGTCAGTTAACCTCTACCTCATTTTGTTACCATTTTGCTGCTATGATAAGAACATTGAAATTCTACTCTCACTTCCACTTTTAAGTATATAATATAATATAGTCACCATGCTACGTGTTAGATCTCTGAAACAATTCTTATAAAACTAAGAGCTGTACCTTTCCATCAACATCTCCCTTTTTCCCTCACCTGTAAGATCCTGACAACCACCATTCTACTCTGAGTTTGATGATTTTCCAATTCCACATTTAAGTGAGATCATACAGTATTTATCTTTGTCTGACTTTTTCATTTAGTATAGTGCCATTAAAGTCCATCCATGTTGTAACAAATGATAGGATTTCCTTTTATTTTATGGTGAAATAACATGCCCATATATAAAATGTTCTTTATTGATTCATTTGTCAATGGACAGTTAGGTTAATTCCATGTTTTAGCTCTTATGAATATGCTGCAATGTACATGAGCATGAAATTCTCTTCTGGATCCTGATTTCATTTTAAAAATATCCAGAAGTGGGATGTCTGGATCATATGCTAGTTCTATTTTTAATTTTTGAGGACACTTCATTCTGGTTTCTACAGTGGCTGCACCAATTTACATTCACTCCACTGGTTTTTGCAGGCATTCCTATTCCTCATGTCCTTGCCAGAATGTATCTCTGGTTATTTTAATGGATGTGAAATGATTTCTCATCACAACTTTGATTTGGATTTCCCTCACAATTCTGCTGAGCACTTTTTCAGTTACTTGTTTTCCATTTGTATGTCTTCTTTGGAAATATATCTAAGTCCTCTGACCATTAAAAAAAATGTATTTTCTTATTGAGTTGTATGAGTTCCTTGTGTATTTTAGATATCAACTTATCAGGCAGATGGCTTGCAGATATTATCTTCCATTCCTTAGGTTGTTTTTTCATTGTGTTGACTGTTTTATTTGTTGAAGAGTTGTTAGTTTAACATAGTCTTGTTGATTTTTGCTTTCGTTGTCTGTGCTTTTGGTTTATGTGTAAAAAATATTGCCACGACCAATGATAAGGAGTTTTTCCCTATTTTCTTCTATAAGTTTTATATTTTCAGATCTTATGTTTACATACTTAATCTACTTCCAGCTAATTTTTGCATGCGGTATAAGATAGGATCCCAATTTTTTTTTTTTTTTGCTTATGGATATCCAGTTTTCCCAACATGAGTCTGCCCTTTTCATTAAGTACTCTTGACTCCCTTGTCCGATATTGGTTGTCATATATATGTGTGGATTTATTTCTGGAACTTTGATTCTGTTGCATTGATCCATGTGATTGTTTATACCAATATCATGCTGTTTGATTACTGTAGCTTTATAATACAGTTTGAAATCAGGGAGTGTGATGCCTCCAAGTTTGTGCTTACTCAAGATTGCTCTATGTATTTGAATTTTTTTTTTGATTTCATACAAATTTTAGAATAATTTCCTCTATTTAAGTGATAAATGCCAATGGGATTATGGTAGGAATTACATTGAATTTTTAGATGGCTTTGAGTAATGTGCACATTCTAACAATACTAAGTCCTCCTGTTCATGAACATGGACTTTCTCTCCATTTATTTGTGTCCTACAATTTCTTTTATCAATGTCTTATAGTTTTCAGTATATAGATCTTTGACTTCCTACATTAAATTTATTCATAAGCATTTTATTTTTTATGTTATTATAAATAAGATTGCTTTCATTATTGCTTTTTTCAGATAGTTTATTATTAACATACAGATATATAACTGATTTTTGAATGTTGATTTTTTTATCTCGAAACTTGGCTGAATTTGTAATAAACAATTCCACCAGTTCCTTCCAACAATTTTTAAAAAACTTTTTTCTTGATTAATTGCCCTGGGTAGGATTTGTAGTATTATGTTGAAAAGGAATAGTAATAGTGAGCATCCTTGTCTTGAATCTGATCTTAGAGAGAAAATGTTCAAACTTTCACTGTCAAATATGATACTAACTGTGAGTTTGTCATATATGTCTTTTACTATGTTGTGGTATGAACTTTCATTTTTTTTAAAGAGAGAAATCTCATTCAATAATACTGAAAATTCCTTTTGAGATCCCGATTCATCTTTCAACATCTGAACCTTCATGTTAGATGTTTTTGTGTCTTTATGAAGGCCAGGGTGTGACCCAACACTGGATAGGATTAAATCACAGAGAAAAATAAATTGTCTAAATTTATTTAAATGACAATCAAGTGTCTAAAATTTCCTTGGAGAAAAGAAACATTTCTTATAGCTCATAATACAATTATTATGTATTTCTTTTGTGTATAATAATAAAAGAAAGAGAAATGTTTTATATTTGGATAAACAATTAGTAAATTACAATTCGGAATTCTAAGGGCATAAGGGTATTTGTCAAAAAAAGATGGAATATTTACAGAACACAAAAAGTATGCAATTTAGACGAACTGAGGCAATAAATGTTAGTGATAGAAAGGAAAGTGCTGAGTAGACAAAGAAATTGAACAGCTAACCATACTCAGGCTCTACTGATTTATGGTCTGAAGGTATAAGCATCCAGACTTGACCGTCTCACATAGTCATGTGTGATGGAAATGCATTTAGATTAAGACCCATAAAAATAGTATGTTAAATGTTAAACATGTTAAGTGTCTTTTCCTGGAGATATTATTTAAATTAATTTTGAATTATTCTGTTCAGCTCAAAATAAATATTATTTATGTTTGACATAAAAAACACAATTATAAATAAACAGACAGGTGTTGTATAAAGCACAAACTATTATTCCTTCATGTTAAGATATTGCAAACCTCCCATTTTCCAATTAAAATAGAATCTATTATTTAAAAACTACAGCTCAGTCTCATCCAGTTGTCCTAGTATATCATAGCTGTTATTTTCATTATCATCTTTGGAAAATTTTTATTATGTAAAGATTAAAAATGTTCTTTTCATTCATAACACATATTAAACCATGTGATAAAGTAATAACGATATTTTAAATTTGAAAAATCATGTATACTTTGAATTATATCTATATCCAAATTGTAGTTTGCATATTAAATCACTTGAAAATTTACAAAGTGCTTTATACCATTGTCAAATTAAGGGTCAACAGACAACTATTACAGTGAGCTGTGATAGAATTTCTTGATATTCACACAGTCTGTTAATTCTTCTATTTATAGTTTCGCTGAAACCCCATTTCTCACATCTAGATAACTTACCACAGCACATTACAACAACATAGAAATGATAAAATATCCTATATACATCTTGGGATTATATACGCATTTAACAAGCAGTAAAAACAAGTCGGGTGGATGTCAAATATATGTGGTTATTGACATTAAATATATTTAGTCATTTCTTTATTTAATCAGTAGGCTTGTTCATTATGATTTGCGTTTGTGAAATTAAAATATCCTTCAAAATTTTGGAATTAGATCGACATCATAACTAAAGTGGTGGAATGGCAGGTCAGAGTGGAGATTAGTTACCACACAAAATCACATGTGTGGGCAAGCAAATAGAGGTTTCAACAACAAGGATTTGGAGCACATCCAGAGGTTCCCAGGGATGAAACAGGAGTAGTGGGCAGAGAGGTAGGAGTAGAAATTCTAATAGGAAGTGTAGGGTAAAATTTGGACTCTGATCCCATAGGTAATTCAGACTGGAAAATCAGGAAAGACATGAGTCAGCTTTAACGCTGTTATTGTTAATGTACTAGTTTAAGTCACATTATGTACTAAAAGGGTTAACCTCAAAATACAAAATCTACAGTAGATTACTAAATGTGTCTGGCTCTGAAGATTAGAGAAATGTAGGTATTAGAAGTAATCAGGTAATTTACTCAAGCAGCTCTGTTCCTGGAGCCTCCCCAACAGGGATAGTCCCTTATTCTCAAGTATATTAGCAGTGTGATGTCTCAGTGTTTGTGGAAGATTGCGTGTCATATGAGAAGGATGAAAAAGATCCTTGGAAAATCTGTGTAGAAAACCAGACTAATTTTGTAATATCTAAAATATTACCTTTAGTGAGTATTAGTATAGAGCCATTCATTCATTTATTATTTTTCAAATTTAATTTATACAGTGTGCCTTACATTCTTTTCTGCTCTGGAGAAGTTGCCCCAAAAAAAGCAAATCATGTCTTCTGTTTTCTCTTGTGAAATTTATGTTTCAGTAAGAAAATCATAAAATTTATAGGTACAGAAGTAAAGAATTTTTATAATACATGCTATGAAAAAATGAAGCAAAGGGGTAAATAGTGAAGAGAGTGAGATGAAGGACTGACCATGTTATGTCATATTTTGCATAGGACAGTCAGGTAGTGCACCTCAGAGAAGGCCATATTTAAGCCAAGATCTGAATTAATGGAAGGAGCAGACTTACATATGCATGGAGAATAAGGGAAAATAAATACAAGGGCCCTGGACCAAGAACGTTTGCCAGTATTTGAGGAAGTACCAATGATCTTTCTAAATCATTGTAGTGAAAAGGTGAGTGATATGACACAAGATCACACAGGTTGTTCAGTCAGATCATGGAAGCCTTGTAAATTATGAAGAAATCTTTGAATTATACTTGGTGAGAAGTGGGAAGCCATTGTAAGTTTTAGACAAAGTACTGCATGACTTGACTTACATTTTATTTAGATCATGCTGGCTAATAATTTAATAATTTATTTCCATTTAGTTTAATGGAAATAAACTATAAAGGAGTGAGATGGAAACAAGAAAACCAGGTCAGAAGCTATCAATGTGTTAAATAAATGCTACTGTATTAACTGGATAATCACTGCATTTAGCTGTCGTTTTTGGAAAGGAGAAATACATTGACTAGTGTATTATGTTCCTTGATGGTGTTAAACTAATCATGTTTACAAATAATTGGAGTTCCTGCCATGGCACAGTGGGTTAAATGAAAGGACCTAATGTTGCCACAGCTGTGGCATATGTTGCGGCTGTGGATCAGATTCAGTCTCTGGCCCTGGGAATTTCCATATGCTATAAGTGAAGCCATAAAAAATAAAGATATAAATAAAAATATGAATGATTCAATCTATACAATACCTCTAAGATTTATAAGCATGTCAGGCTCCACTTTACAAGTGGAAAATGGAGTCTGAGAGAGGTCCCTAAAACTCATGATTGAATTAGAATTGCTGTAGAGAGATGTAGTGGTTAAAACATGGATGAAATAAGCTTTGGAGTCATACAGTTGCAGGATCAAGGCACATATCTGATATATACCAGTGGAGTCAAGTCACATTAAGTCTCTATGCTTCAGTTTATTTTATGCTTTCTGGAAAGTGGACTTAAGCAAAATATTTCTGCCAATGGGTGGATGTTATAGTTAAATGAGATGATTTATATAAAATGATTACTACCATGTTTGGAATATAGTAAGTGCTCAGTCAAATTATCTGTTATCCTTAAAGCCCAATGTTATCTTCAACATAAGATTCCAAATTTCTACCAGTTTGACTATTGGTGCAAGATAAAGCTATGTCATCAAATCATAGATCTTGGAGTCTAGACTTGCCTTGACCTAGGGACAGCTCCCTTTTTAAGTGATCTACATTTTGTCTTCAGGATCCTTGAATCCTCTTTATATACTGGTATCATCCAAATTCTTTGCTCTAGAAAATTTCCTCCTTCTGGGTTCCACAAGACTCTGCTTTAAAAAATAAGGACTCAGAGCCTCTCTTGGCTCAGTGGAAGCAAATCTGACTAGCATCCAAGTGGACACAGGTTCAATCCCTGGCCTTAGATCTGGCATTGCTGTGGCTGTGGTGTAGGCCAGTGGCTACGGTGTAGGCCAGTGGCTACAGCTTCGATTCGACCCCCATCCTGGGAACCTCCATAAAAAAGAGGATGGGTGCACCATGGGTGCAGGCCTAAAAAGATAAAAATATAAAAACAAACAAAAAATAAGGACTCAGCAGGACACATTATATAAATGTGAAAGGAAATATGGTTTATAATTTTCCTGGAAAGATCAATACGGTTGGTTTAGTTAAATAAAACCATAAATGTGTTCTTACATCCATAGAAAGAATACCCACAAGAAAGCAGTATATATACATAGGACCTCTACGTTCTCTCATTTTTGGGTTTAGCAAGACATGCAGTATAATCCAGTTAGAAAGTAAAATGAGCTTAATTACTTTGCTCAGATCAAAGAACATAGGCAGCAAAGAATCTAATTAAAATTAATCATAATGGATAGCTTTATCTGATGCCTCATCTAGGGCATTTCATCTTAATTTAAACTCACCTCAAATTCACAAGAAAGTCCCATCATTGTCACTGATTATTATGAAATCTGATAACCCTGTGGCAAATCCTTCCTTTGTATTTGTTGCCCAATTCTAAGTAATAGATTTACCTCTGTTCAACAAAGAGAGGTCAGAAAGTTCACTCTGCTACATGTTTATATTGGATTTCTTTAGCTTCTCATCTTTTTATTTTAGCCTGATTAACATTCTTCAGATGTTATTGAGTAGTGCAAATGATCTATGAAATATACACAGCCACAGGCCATATTTATATTGACTGGAAGCAGTGCCTAAGTTATTCAAGAACTCATGGATGTCTCTAAACCTCAGAGTACATTTACAAAGTACTATTTACTTTAATGTTTGTACTAAATTGATCCCCCAGTGAAGTCCAAGGAATATATTTAAATTTTGTTGGCAATATGTAAAGAAAAAAATCAAATTAATTTATGTGTGTACAATCTCCACTGTTAAGTTCCACGTGTGAGGGTGTATGCATGTGTCCTCGTGTACGTTAGACGTACTACACACCCAAAACAAAGTGAGCTAAAATTTTACCTTGGTTGCTAAGGCAAACCTGATTCAATTGTTTAATATACAGGCAAAAATGACATATTTCCGTTAACTATTGGAATGGCCCTAAATGTATTTCCAGAAAGATAAGTAAAAACATTGTACTTTTTAACATGTATATTGATCATAAGCATCATACTTATTTCAAAAACAATTTAAAGGTATTTTGGTACCTAAACCAGAAACTGGTCATGCAGTCTAAATACAAAAGAACTCAATAGGATTATGAAGCCCCTTAAAATGGCAAGGGCAATTTTGGGAGAATAACCATTATCAGATATATTTATCCAGGGGAGAACAAAGTTATGACAAACAACAGGCTAAGAGCCACAGTGAAAGACTCGGATGAGAATCAGAGTGGAAAGAAGCTTTAAAAGGAAAATTAGTTACAAGGAAAGGTTGCAAGTATGGAACACCTGGGGGTCTCCTCATACATGGAATGTATGTGTTGGTGGCCCTCTTTTGGAACATCTGTAATTATATCCTCATGGGCTTCCCTTCATGTATCTTCTAAAGCCAAGAATATTAAATTTTAATCTTTCAGTGTTTAGAAATCTAACTAAAAGAGGCCAGATTTCCAATACATGCCAGAAAAAAGAAAAATAAATCATAGAACTCTTCTTTGGTGAATTATTCTCCATAAAAACATTTTTTTTTGTAAAAGTGTTATTAAGCTCCATTAAGAAAAACTAAACTTGCTTGAACTGCTTGGTTAATACATCAAAGTGACTGAAATGTGTGGTTATACACAGCAGGGAGATTCTATTGTAGAGAAAATTCATGTAGTCAATATCCTTCTTGTAGCGGTGCTTAAACTTAAGCACACCCTGATCGTTCTACCTGGTTTATACAATTCCCAGAGAGTGTACATAATCAAATACTCCCACTAATAGAGGGCTGAGCCACAATATTTTCTTGCCCTTGGTAATGTTTCTCTTGATGCTAAGGCATTTGGTTTCTGTGAGTGTTACCACAGTGTCTCTGTGCCAATACAGCAAGAGACATTTTTGGTACCTGTGGAAGTAGACTCTTTCCTGCCTACTGAATATTAAATCAGACAAACCAAAAAATATTTAATTGAGTTATGGATGAACATTTTAATTGTAAACGTTCTTTGATTTTGAGATTGAGAAATAAAGAGATTTGAACACATTGGACAGGTTGAACAGAGTGATCTGATTAAATTCCTCACAAACTAAAAAAGAAAAAAAAAGAAGAAAAAGACTGATGACCACTAAGTTTTTTTGTTTGTTTTGTTTTTTGTTTTGTTTTTTGTCTTTTTGCCATTTCTTGGGCCGCTCCCGCGGCATATGGAGGTTCCCAGGCTAGGGGTAGAATCGGAGCTGTAGCCACCAACCTGCGCCAGAGCCACAGCAACTCGGGATCCAGCCGCATCTGCGACCTACATCACGGCTCCCGGCAATGCCGAATCCCCAACCCACTAAGCAAGGCCAGGGATCCAACCCGCAACCTCATGGTTCTTAGTCGGATTCGTCAACTACTGAGCCACGACGGGGACTCCCCACTAAGGAAAGTTTTGTAGTATAGAATTAAACGATGGGAGAGTTCAAATACCAAGGTAGAAAAATGTCGTTGTTTTGAAACATTTGCTGCAGAGATAAATTGGTCTGCGGTGTAGAGTATATAAAATGCAAATGTATTTATTATCAGGGAGATGAAGATTTATTATGTGATTTTTAGGGGACATACTGTGACATCTCTATTTTGGAAAATGCATTCTGTTGCTTGTAGTTAATTATGAAAATGGAGAAAAATAACTGAATAATCTCAAAGCACAAAATATAATCTTGTTTTGATTGGATTATCATGTCTGAATATCAAAATCATTTTAGATTAATCAAATAACATTGTAACCTTCAGTTTCCTGAATACCTCAACTTGACCTTTGAGTCAACTTTGATAATGTATTTAGCTAACTAGAAACATTTTTTCATTCATATTTTACCACATAAAAATAATTGTAGAGTTTAGCTATTTATTTTACATAGATGCTAGATGCTATCAAAATGTTAATGTAAAAGATTCTTCATCAAGCTTCTATGAATAGTGATTCCTCATAATTGCTTAGAATGCTAACTATGAGCCATGGAATGATGACCCTAACTGGAATCAAACCAGTTTTTGAAAACTGATTAAAGTCATGGATTTATACCAGTAATTTGGAGTAGGGGTGGAAGCACAACAATTGCTACTCTTAGAAAACTTAGGATTTAACCTATTAAATCAATACACAAGAGGTAACAAGGATATTTCCTGAGGAAAGGGAAAGATAGGACTTCTTTATGCCTCATAAATAGAGCTAACTCAGGTAAATCTGCCTGGAGAGATACCACTTAACTTAGCTGATAACTGCCAAGAGTGGACAAAGGAAGAGGAAAAGCATATCAAATGTAACAATTTTAAAAATGATAATGGGATAGAAAATGCAGAATGTTCTTGAGAAATGGTTACTCTTCTAAGTTAGTTGGAGACTAGTTGGTATACAGATAAAGTGAAGGAGGAATAGGTGGACAATAGCAACTGGGAGCAGATCATAGAAGATCTTGATTACTGTTTAAGGGATTGGACTCTTTACTACAGATCTCCAGGTCCATTAAATGGCATAGCAACTTCAGTAGGGTTCTGGAGGCAGACAATTGTTGTTCAAATTCCCATTCCCAACAAGTAGCTACCTAGTGTCTAGGTAGGCTTCAACAAGATATATAACCTTCCCAGGGCCATTTATTCATCTAAAAAATTGAGATGATAATAGTAACAATGTGTTGTTTTGAAAATTATTGTGGAGTTTCCATCATGGCGCAGCGGAAATGAATCCAACTAGGAACCATGCGATTGCAGGTTCGATCCCTGGCCTTGCTCAGTGGGTTAAAGATCCAGTGTTGCTGTTGTGTAGGTTGCAAACATGGCTCGGATCTGATGTTGCTGTGGCTGTGGTGTAGGCCGGCAGCTATAGCTCCGATTGGACACTTAGCTTGGGAACCTCCATGTGCCATGGGTTTGGCCCTAAAAAAAAGCCAAAACAAAAAAATTAAAAAATATATATCATAATTAAATCTGCTAAATATCTGGGAACAGTGCCTGACACATAGGAAGTGTTATGTAATGTTAGCCATCATTGCCCTCATCATTAACCAGAAAGTGATACCCAAGACACATATGATAAGGTGAAGTATGGAAAATTTTACAGACATAATTCTTATTCGGTTACTCTTCTAGAAGATTCACTGTGCTTTTAGTAATCACTGTTCAACATGCCAACTCTGTGAAGTCACTCATGGTGACTAGCATGGGTGATGCCTGCTGAGAACACTGTTTTGAAGACTTAGTTATGCATGTTATCATTTCAAATTCTTAGTAAGAAATATATTTACTTTCATACAGATATTCAAGTAGGTTAGCAGATAAAATCAGAAGCAAATACCTCAATGACTGAGAGTTTAAAAACAAAACTTAAAATTATTTTTTAACCTGAAGTTCCCGTCATGGCTCAGTGGTTAGCAAACCCAACTAGTATCCATTAGGACATGGGTTGGATCCCTGGCCTTGCTCAGTGGGTTAAGGATTTGGTGTTGCTATGAGCTTGGTGTAGGTCGCAGATGTGGCTACAGCTCTGATTCTACCCCTAGCCTGGGAACCTCCATATGCTGCAGGTGTGGCCCTAAGAAGAAAAAAAAAATATTTTTAAGAATTCTAAATTGAGGTAATTATATTTTTGCCTTAATACGTATCCAAATTTTACTTTATTTAAAAAATGATTTTCTCTTTTCCTAAACAAATACTATTTTATTCTCCCTTGCTTTAGGTTTTCTTTAGTTCTCATTTTACTATGAAGTCATCTAGCTGTAAGGTGACTCATACTTTTTATTTAAAATGTTCAGTACATCCTGATTCTTTTTGTATTCTGTGTTAATAAGATATGCTGAATAAGGAAAGAGTAAATATTGCAGCACATAAGACAATTTTGAAAAATTATAAAACGCAACTGGCTTTAACTAAAGCCTGAAAGTAAAATGTCACTTAAAAATTGAGAGTTGAAACAATGAGAATAATTGAGAATGCTGAGATAAACATACCATGTAAGAAGATAATTTTGACTAGAATGTTTGGAAATCCCAACATTTCAGAGTTAAAATAAAAGTAGTACATTTATTGAGCACTTATTATGTGCTAGGTACTGTAAAAAAATAGTCAACATGAACTATGTTATTTAATCCTTATAGTAACACCAGGGGATATTTACCATTATTTTCCCAATTTTACAGATTAATATGTACAGTAATATGTACTCATATAGCTAGAGAACGATAGAGTGATTTGAATCAAGGAAGGCTAATTTGGAAAAACATACTTTACTAAGCTATTACACTTAAGAAAATTACTTAAGAAAAATGAAAAGGAATCAGAATATTTGTTCTAATTACCTGTTGTGGTATAGCAAACTACTCTAAAACTTAGAAGAATAAAACAATGGCATTTATTTTGCTCATAAATTTGGAATTTAAACAGAGCATGGCAAGGATAGCATGACTTTGTTTCACCCATCAACTAGAGAAACCTGAAATCTAGAGGCTCTAATCATCTATATGTAGGCTGGCTCACTCATACCTGGTGGTTGATGATGACTATGGCTCAGACCTTAGCTTGGGTTTTCGGCTGGAACACCTAAATGTTGTTTCTTCATGTGCTTGGCTTCCTCACAATATAATACCTGGTTACAAAGGATGATAGTCTCAAGAGAGAGAGCCAGGTGGAAATAAAACTACTTTTTCTGAGCTATCCTTAGAAATGTAGTAGTATAAGTTTTACTACCTCCTGCTTTCCAGCCAAACAGCTCACTTCACTTCGAGGAAGAAGAAATAGGCTTCACTGCTTGATGTGGTAGTGACAAAATCCTGGAAGAGCATGCACTTGAATAATCGCTGAGACATTGTTCAGAAATTACAATCTGTTATAATGTTTTAGATGAATGAAGAAAGTGAGACACTAAGTTTTCCAAATGAAGAGGACATAATTATGAGGAGAGAGTGTTCAATGATAATGGAAATCAGTGGTAGTACCTAATAGGTGATGTTGACAAAGCCAATTTTCCAAATAGGTAGAAGTCAAGCCACAATGACTTACAAAGTGAATGGAAAAGAAGAACATGGTCAGTGGAGTCTTGCATATTCTAGCTTTCTCTGGCCTTATCTCACACGCCATAGCTGGCTGTTCTCCAGGTATGATAGTTTTCTACCAAGTCCTTGCAATGGTTTGCTCCCTCCATCCACAGAATTTTTGCACATAGTTTTTTCTACTGCTTGATATGCAATCTCCACCTTTATTTACCAAGTTTAATCCTACTACTTATACAGATTTAACTCATGTACTTTATCAAAGAATTATCCTGCCCCCATACCAAGTCCAGTGTTTCATATTACTCTTTGCTTCAAAATAGTTATCTTTGTTAGTAAATATTCATTATTCTGCCATTATTTGATTAATATCTATCTCCTTTACAAGATATGTGAGTTAAGGAGAATATCTTTTTTTTTTTAATCCCAAGAACCCAGTAGAATGCATGAATATTATTGCGTTCTCTTTAAGTAGTTATTACATGTGTTTATGAAATTTTTTTTGAAAATTTCTGTGTAAAAAGAAAGAATCTGTGGTATTTAGAGGAAATATTGGATCAATGAAATTCATTAGACAAATAATGAAATTTTTAAACCTTCATAAGAAAGAACTAATTTGATTATATTGTTAGGGTTAGGTGAGCCAATCTGTAAAAAAATACACCCCAAACTTGCAGAATTCATTTGTCAGTTCTGGTAGTCTTTGTGTGGAAGCTTTAGGGTTTTCTATATATAGTATCATGTCACATGCATGGTTTGAGTTTTTACTAGGCCAGATGTAAGAATGGCCTCATTTACCCTCAGAGTGAGGTGGAATCCTGTCAAATTACTGTAACTGGTCACAAGAGCCTGAGAAACATGGGCTAGTGGTGTGCAAGAAGAAGGGAAAACTAGTCATGGAAAAGAGCCACTGCCTCTGCTACCACAGTCATCCAGCAATATCTTGAATTATTATGGTTTGGAAGTCTATCAGAATACCTTTCAAGAAATCTGAAAATATTTGATAATACATAGTTACCAAAGAAATTACTGATTATTCAAATAAATTGTATGATAAAGCAGAATAGAAACATCTAAAGCTGAAATTTTGGGTTGGATGGTAGGAAATGATTCTTTAGATGATTACTGGAGCATTTAGGAAAAAAAAAAGTTCTGTCTTGCAATTACCCAAGCAAAGGCCAGAATGTCTTCTCTGAATCACTAACGTGACTGTGCCTGATTATTCAGAAGTTCCATGTACTATTCATCAGTTTTAAGAGAAAAAAGAAAAAAAGAAAAGGATGTGCAAATGATCATTTAATGATGCAGCTTCAAAGGGGGCAACAGGGAAAGGGAAAACCTAAAATCATTAAACTCTCAAGATCGTAATTACAGATGTGATTTTTTTGAGCAGGGGATTTTCCATACTTGAAAAAGATTTTTAAAAATCTGAGTATGAAAGAAACTGAAAAAGAAAGGAAAAATATTACTCATTCCTTTTTTTTAAAACCTCAAATATTCTTTTATAGAATTAAGTTTTAAACATTATTAAAATATATAAAATATTCTATTAAATTTGCCTACATTACAAATCTTTATATATCTATAGTGTATGACTATGTCAGTGAGAAATTGAATTTTAAAGTCCTGACAGAAAGGTCATAAGCGATTCCTACCAGTTCCCTCTTCCCTTTCTGTTCAAGTACCAGTTATTTCTCAAAAGGTAGTGAGCACTTGCAGTAGACACTGCTAAAACTTGCAGAAAAACTCTTATCAGTCAGGTCCCATGAAAAACAGGTGACACATGCAAAAGGAGAATTTAATGATGGTGCTATTTGCAAAAATGTAAACAGAACTAAGGAAGTCCAGAAAGGACTAGCAAAGGCCAGGAGGGAAAAAGGGACAGAGTGGTTTTCATGACCTAGTCAGAGTTGTTGTAAGAAAGAAAATTCCTCTAGTTGTTCCTTCTCAACTAGAGGATTGCACCTCTGTCTACCTTCTGCTTTGTTAGGGTTGGGACATAAATACCTTAACCTCTCTCTCCCCTCCCAGACAGGTTTCCTGCCAGGATAGCTTTCCATTGGCCAAACCAAACTGAAAGCCAGAAAGCCAGGTAACCTGATGATGATATCCATGGAATTCAGTCTCCTAGGGCAAGGCATAAGGTGAAGAATTGTAGAAAATAAACCTAAGAGAACAAACAGAATATTCAGAACAGATGAAAAAACATTTGTGTGAGAGAGATTAATAATGTATGTTATAAAGCAAGTGCATTTATATATCCCCCAAATATATATTTTGTTCAATAAGAAGTATGTGGATATTTGTTTTCCTTTAAATAGAAATTTGAAAATTTCCATGATAAAGGACTGAATTTGCATAAGATCTCCTTCAAAAATAAATAAGGATTTTTTTTTTGTCTTTTGTTGTTGTTATTGTTGTTGTTGTTGCTGCTATTTCTTGGGCCACTCCCACGGCATATGGAGGTTCCCAGGCTAGGGGTTGAATCGGAGCTGTAGCCACCGGCCTACACCAGAGCCACAGCAACGCGGGATCCGAGCCGCGTCTGCAACCTACACCGCAGCTCACGGCAACGCCGGATCATTAACCCACTGAGCAAGGGCAGGGACCGAACCCGCAACCTCATGGTTCCTAGTTGGATTCGTTAACCACTGCGCCACGACGGGAACTCATTTTTGTGTGTGTGTGTGTGTGTGTGTGTGTGTAAATAAGGATTTTTGAAGTGATTTTTTGAGCCATTGCCTGATCATGATGGTATAGAGCAGCTTAGGAGATGCCGGGACCAACAGCCAAGAGGTCTGATGAAAAAATTTCTGCCAGTACTCCATGTTCAACAAGAGAAAGGGGGAAGACGTAAGAAGAAGAGTGAGAATAAGGACCTAGAAAACATATGATGTTCAAATTTGTTGGAAAGTATTCACAGACTAATAGTCAAGGTACCCAGGCTGATGATCAGGGTCTAGAATTCTAATCCATCAGGATTGTCATTTGAAACTTAACTGGTATCAGTATGGCTGGGAATGGCCATAACTCAGGATTATATACATGCACATGTTCAGAAGACAAAATTGGTGATGGATCAAGCAAAAAAAAAATGAGAGATCTTGGCATGCAGGCAGAGCTCAAAGAAATCTGGCAGTAGGCAGTGATGAAGCATGTCTATGAATTGGATGTCTATGAAATTGTTGATTGACCATTAGAAAGGTCCATCATGGTAGCTTGATTAATATCATGCAGATGGTTTAGACGGATGAGTAGAAAATCAATTGCAGATCTTTTGTTTCAAATAAAAATTATTTCTGTTGTAACATATGGCCTACAGCAAAGAAGAAATAAAGGTATCATCAATTAAAATGAATCATTCTTTAACAAGTCTGGAAGTTTTTCCTAGCAACTGAATCTTTCTATTTAAACCAAAGCAACAATACATTTGTAATGCACAGTTTAAGAGCTAATGGTACAATTGTAGGAGATCAAAATGCATCTCGAAAAGTTAAACACTTTGGTGTTAGACTCAGACATTTATCCTTTAAGATCTAGTTCAGATTAAATTTTTACATTTAAATTTAATTAAATGTAAAATTTTTAAATTTTAAAGGAATTATTTTATATATCCTAGAGCATTGTTTTATTAGCATATCTGAAGCTATTTTTTGCTAATAAATTCTAATAAATTTCCTAATAAATTATTTTACTGGGCCTATTATTCAAGACATTTTTATATTATCAGGCAGTTTTGCAGGAGCTATTGATTTTTACATTTATAGTGGGATGAAAAAATATGTAAATATCAAAGCAAAATGCTTTGGTTAAAATCCCAGCTCTACTGTGAATTTTAACAACGTATAGTTTGCAGTTTATTTGAGACTTAGTTCCCCCTTATGAAAAAATTAAGATACTGTTATCTGTTTCACTTGGTTGTATCCTAGTCCATAAAGCTTATGGAAGTGTTTTGAGACTGTGGGAGGAAGGCACAATTCTTTTCTAAATGCATCATTTGTCAACTATGCCTCAAAGAACGTAGTAACAGTCAGCCCCTCTTTTTTTTATTGAAGTGTTGTTGATTTACAATGTTGTGTTACTTTCTGCTGTACAGCAAAGTGACTATATATATATGTATACACTCCTAAAAATATTATTTTCCATTATGGTTTATAATAGGGCATTTAAAATACTTCTCTGTGCTATACAATAGCACTTTGTTGTTTATCCCCTCCATGTTTAATAGCTTACATCTGCTAACCCCAAACTCCCACTCCACCACTCCCCCAACCCCATTCCCCTTTGGCAATTTAAAGTCTGTCCTCTTTGTCCTTGAGTCTGTTTCTGTCTCATCGATAGGTTCATTCCTTTCTGTTATATTTTAAATCCCACATATAAGTGATACCATATAGTACCATATAGTGTTTGCCTTTCTGACTTACTTCACTTAGTATGAGAACTGTTAGTTGCATCTATGTTGCTGCAAATGGCATTATTTTACTCTCTTTATGGCTGAGTAGTATTTAATTACATATATGTACCCCATATTCTTTATCTGTTCATCTGTCAATGAACATTTATGTTGTTTACATGTCTTGGCTATTGTAAATAGTGATACTATGAATATAGGGATGCAATTATCTTTTTGAATTGTAGTTTTGTCTGTATATACATCCAGGAGTGGGATTGTTGGATCATATGGTAACTCTATCCTTAGTTTTCTGAAGAGCCTCCATACTGTTTTCAATAGTGACCAAATCAATTTACATCCCCACCAACAGTGAAGGAGGGTTCCCTTTTCTCCACATGTTCTCTGACATTTGTTATTTGTAGACTTGTTATTGGTGGCCATTCTGACTGATGTGAGGTGGTACCTCAGTGTAGTTTTGATTTGCTTTTCTCTAATAATTAACAATGTCAAACTTTTTTTTTTTCATGTGCCTATTGGCCATTTGCACTTCTTATTTGGAGAAATACCTATTTAGGTCTTCTGCCCATTTTTCATTTGGGTTGTGTCAACTTAAAAAATACACACCTGAAAGTCAAGAGTTAAGTTTTATTTGAGATGAAATTAGGACTTAAACCCAGGAGAAGCATCTCAGGTAGCCCCAAGAAACTTCTCTGAGGCAGTGAGGGAGGAGCTAGGATATATGAGTTTTTGCAATGAAGGGCAGAGAGCAGGAAAAAAGAGGCCTGGACTCACTGAAATCATTCATTTAATTTGCATATCAGCTATCTGGCCAGTATCCTGAGTTTTTATAGCCTGCAGGACTCACTGTCTCTCACTCCAGGAGGTGACTGAATTTACAGATGACTGTGCCATTCTTTTTTTTTTGGTCTTTTGAGGGCGGCACCTATGGTGTATGGAGGTTCCCAGGCTAGGGGTCTAATTGGAGCTGTAACTGCTGGACTATGTCACAGCCACAGCAACACAAAATCTGAGCCACGTCTGTGATCTACACCACAGCTCATGGCAATGCTGGATCCTTAACCCACTGAGCGAGGCCAGGGATCGAACCCACAGCTTCACGGTTACTAGTCAGATTCGTTAACCACTGAGCCATAACAGGAACTCCTGACTGTGCCATTCTTTATCCTTAACTACAGATGGGGTTGAAATACTACCCAAGGAGGAAAAGGGGAAATATCAGGATATGATAAATGTGAGGGGGAGGTGTATGCAGCATACACACATTCTACAATGCACACAAACATTTTATAAAAGTTTGTTGCTGATCTCATGAAGGTTACTACCAGTAATAAGGAGGAGACATCACCATGAAGAATTATAATGTTTTTCTAGATATGAGGAGATGCAAGAATTGGGCACATAAAATCTTCTCCTAAAAATATCTACTATCTGAAGGCCTGTTCTTACAGTTTTCCCAGAGCACAGGGTGCCTCACTCATTGTCTCCACTCTGAGCTCCACTCAGGGGGTGCTGCAGGTTGGTAGCTGTAGTAGCTCATGCTTTTACTCCATGTAGAGGCTGATGGTAAGTGTCAAACTTCAGTTCACAGTTGTTTGGGATTTTTTGTTGTTGAGTAGTTTGAGCTGTTTGTATATTTTGAAAATTAAGCCCTTGTCAGTTGCATCATTTGCAAATATTTTCTCCCATTCTGTAGGTTGTCTTTTCATTTTGTTTATGATTTCCTTGGTGTACAAAAGCTTGTAAGTTAGATTAGATTCCATTTATTTATTTTTGATTTTGTTTCTATTGCATGTGGAAACTCACCTAAGAAAACCTTGGTACAGTTTATGTCAGAGAATGTTTTGCCTATGATCTCTTCTAGAAGTTTTATGCTATCAGGTCTTATTTAGGTCTTTAAGCCATTTTGAGTTTATTTTTGTGAATGGTGAGAGTGTGTTCTAACTTCATTGATTTACATATGGCCGTCTATCTTTCCCAATACCACTTGCTGAAGAGACTGTCTTTTTCCCATTGTATATTTGTACTTCTTTTGTTGAAGATTAATTGACTGTAGTTTTCTGGGTTTATTCTGGGCTCTCTATTTTATTCCATTGAGCATATGTCTGTTTTTGTACAAATACCATACTGCATTGATTACTGTACCTTTGTAATATTATCTGAAGTTTGGCAGTATTATGCCTCCTACTTTGTTCTTTTTCTTTAGGATTGCTTCGACAATTCTGGGTTTTTAATGGTTTTTAATGGTTCCATATAAATTTTGGATTATTCTATTTCTGTGAAAAATGTCATGGGTAATTTGATAAAGATCACATTAAATCTGCAGATAACTTGGGTGTATGGCCATTTTAGCAATACTAATTCTTCTAATCCAAGAGCATGGGATATCTTTCCATTTATTTAAATCATCTTCAGTTTCCTTTGTTAAGATGTTGTAGTTCTCAGACTATAAATCTTTCATCTCCTTGGTCAGGTTTATTCCTAAGTATTTTATATTTATGGGTGCAATTTTATTTTTTATTTATTTATTTATTTATTTTTTGTCTTTTTGCTATTTCTTTGGGCCGCTCCCGCAGCATATGGAGGTTCCCAGGCTAGGGGTTGAATCAGAGCTGTAGCCACCGGCCTACACCAGAGCCACAGCAACGCGGGATCCGAGCCGCGTCTGCAACCTACACCACAGCTCACGGCAACGCCGGATCATTAACCCACTGAGCAAGGGCAGGGACCGAACCTGCAACCTCATGGTTCCTAGTTGGATTCGTTAACCACTGCGCCACGACGGGAACTCCTAGGGTTGCAATTTTAAAAGGTATTGTTCTTTTATATTCCCTTTCTGATATTTCATTGTTAGCATAAACAAATACAACCAATTTCCATATATTAATCCTGCTACCTTGATAAATTCATTTCTCAGTTCTAGTAATTTTTGTTTGGCATTTTTAGGGTTTTCTATGTGTAGTATCATGTCATCTGCATATAATGACAATTTTACCTCTCAAGCCCCTTTGGAATACTGTATATTCCAGGACTTGGTCCTATAGGTATCATGCTGTCAAACTTGAATGCTTTGATCAAATTTATTACAGTTTATCTAAACTAAGGACTAATGCTTCATGTATGCTGGGAGACTCCATTAACCTCTTTTTATTTTTTTCTTTCCCTGACATGTCATGTAATATTGCTTTATTTATTTATTTATCTTTTTAGGGTTGCACCCGGGGCATATGAAAGTTCCCAGAGTGGGCTTGAATTGGAGCTGTAGCTGTCAGCCTACAGCACAGCCATAGCAACATGGGATCTGAGCCGCATCTGTGACTTACACCACAGCTCATGGCAACACCGGATCCTTAACCCAATTAGTGAGGCCAGGGATTAAATCCACATCATCATGGATACTAGTCAGGTTCGTTGCTACTGAGCCGTGATGGGAACTCCTGTTGATATTGTTTTAATGGATCACAGAATATATACCAGAGCACAGTGAATGCCACAGTGACCTCTTTTATTTCTGCTAATCACTTTAAAGAGACTGATCCTACCCCTCAAGTTTTACTACATCAAGCATGGATTCTTTTTTCATCTAGTTTGCTTACAAGCCCCCACTTTCTCTCATCTACCAATACCAAAAATAGTACAGAAATTAAAAAAAAAACCCTGGATATTTGTAATGCACCTAATATCCAACAGTTCCTAAGTTATGTTGCTACTTGTGAATTTGTGCTTATTCTCCCAACAGTGAAGGGCCAGAATATCAGAGCCTCTAGTAGCTACCATATGATGCAGCAGTCCTACTCCTGGCCATATATCTGGACAAAAATACAATTCAAAAAGATATACACACCTGTGTGTTCATATCAGCATTGTTTACTATAGCCAAGACATGGAAACAACTTAAATGTCCATAAATAGATGAATGAATTAAGAAGATGTGGTATATATACATAATGGAATATTACCCAGCCATAAAACATAATGGAAAAATGGCATTTGCAGCAACATAGATGCAACTAGATATTCTAAAACTAAATGAAGTAAATCAAAAAAAGAAGGACAGATACCATATGATATCACTTAAATGTAGATTCTAAAATATGGCACAAATGAACCTGATTACCAAACAGAAATTGTCTCACAGACATAAAGAATAGATTTGTGGTTGTCAATGGGAAGGACAAAGGGATTGGGCTGTCCAAGGAGTTTGTGGAGGTAAATGAAAACTATTATATTTAGAATGGATAAGCAATGAGATCTTAGTGTGCAGCATAGGGAACTATATCTACTCTCTGGGGATAGACTATGTTGGAAGATAATATAAGAAAATGAATGATATATATGTATGATGAGGTCACTTTATCGTACAGAAGAAAGTGCCCCAACATTTTAAATCAAATTTACTTTGATACATTTTCTTTTAAAAGTTGAAACAAAAAGTGTCAGAACTAAAATTGTTTTTTCTAGCTCTCATCCAAGTGTTGTGTTCCACTTCCCTACCCTAATTCAGAATTAATTTACACTTAATTTGACCATTTTGTAATAGATGATGATGATACAATTGCTACTTATATACAGGATCAGAGCCCTACAACATTAGTAGAATCTCTTGCAGGAGAGATTATTTGTAGAATTGTAATAATTGTGTAGATATGGAAGTGAATTGCTTACACTCAAATTCCAGTGGTACCTTCTTTGACTTGAACAAGTTATTCCACAAGTTATTCCTATGACTTAGTTTCCTAGAATTTAAAATGAAATAAGATTCAAGAAATACTACAAAGTCACAGTCATCAAAACAGTGTGGTACTGGTATCAAAACAGACAGACAGACCAATGGAACAGAATAGAGAACCTGGAAATAAACCCTGACACCCATGGTCAATTAATCTTTGACAAGGGAGGCAAGAACATCAAATGGGAAAAAGAAAGTCTATTCAGCAAGCATTGCTGGGAAACCTGGACAGCTGCATGCAAAGCAATGAAACTAGAACACACCCTCACACCATGCACAAAAATAAACTCCAAATGGCTGAAAGACTTAAATATACGACAGGACACCATCAAACTCCTAGAAGAAAACAGAGGCAAAACACTCTCTGACATCCACCTGATGGGTATTTTCTCAGGTCAGTCTCCCAAAGCAATAGAAATGAGAGCAAAAATAAACCCATGGGACCTCATCAAACTGAAAAGCTTTTGCACAGCAAAGGAAACCCAAAAGAAAACAAAAAGACAACTTACAGAATGGGAGAAAATAGTTTCAAAGGATGCAACGGACAAGGGCTTAATCTCCAAAATATATAAGCAACTTATACAACCCACCAGCAAAAAAGCCAATCAATCAATGGAAAAATGGGCAAAAGACCTGAATAGACTGTTCTCCAAGGAAGATACACAGATGGCCAGAAAACACATGAGAAAATGCTCAACATCGCTGATCATAAGAGAAATGCAAATCAAAACTACCATGAGATACCACCTCACACCAGTTAGAATGGCTATCATTAATAAGTCCACAAATAATAAGTGCTGAAGGGGTGTGGAGAAAAGGAAACCCTCCTGCACTGTTGGTGGGAATGTAAACTGGTACAGCCACTATGGAGAACAGTTGGAGATACCTTAGAAATCTATACTTAGAACTTCCATGTTAACCTACAATCCCACTCTTGGGCATCTATCCGGACAAAACTCTACTTAAAAGAGACACGTGCACCCGCATGTTCATTGCAGCACTATTCACAATAGCCAGGACATGAAAACAACCCAAATGTCCATCGACAGAGGATTGGATTGGGAAGAGGTGGTATATATACACAATGGAATACTACTCAGCCATAAAAAAGAATGACATCATGCCATTTGCAGCAACATGGATGGAGCTAGAGAACCTCATACTGAGTGAAATGAGCCAGAAAGACAAAGACAAATACCATATGATATCACTTATAACTGGAATCTAATATCCAGCACAAATGAACATCTCCTCAGAAAAGAAAATCATGGACTTGGAGAAGAGACTTGTGGCTGCCTGATGGGAGGGGGAGGGAGTGGGTGGGATCGGGAGTTTGGGCTTATCAGACACAACTTAGAATAGATTTACAAGGAGATCCTGCTGAATAACATTGAGAACTTTGTCTGGATACTCATGTTGCAACAGAAGAAAGGGTGGGGGAAAAATGTAATTGTAATGTATACATGTAAGGATAAACTGACCCCCCTGCTGTACAGTGGGAAAAAAAAAATGGTGTCTGGCAAATAGAAAGGTACTGTTATTATTATGTCCCATGAACTTCACGTACACAACCAAAAAAGCAAAGCTTCATTTACATGTTCTAGATATAAAATTTAAATTAAGATTTGTCAAAATTGTCTGTGACAGAAGTTTATTCACATGATTTAATTCTGAAGGAGAAATAACCTTAGTCTTATTTTATATTTATTAACTAACAATGTGTTAACAGTTGATATTTGAGCATTATACACATCTTCATTGATCATTTTTCTTTTCTCCTTTTATTGCTCTTGTCTGAAACCCACAGATAAAGTGTGCTTAGTGCTGTTTAATAAGATTGAATTGAAATAACATTTGAATATCAGAAATAAAGAAAATTAGAAAGCAGGATTTTATTTATTTATTTTTATTTTTTGTCTTTCTATCTTTTCTAGGGCCACACCTGTGGCATATGGAGGTTCCCAGGCTAGGGTTCTAATCGGAGCTGCAGCTGCTAGCCTACACCACAGCCACAGCAACACAGAATCCAAGGTGTATCTCTGACCTACACCACAGCTCACAGCTGGATCATTAACCCACTGAGGAAAGCCAGGTATCGAACCTGCAATCTCATGATTCCTAGTTGGATTTGTTAACCACTGAGCCATGACGGGAACTCTGAAAGCAGGATTTTAAATAGCTTCTTCAACTTAAAAAAAAAATATATATATATATATCACATGAAATTGCACCTTTGAAATGTCCAATGGCCAATCTTGCCTTCCCTAAGAACACATGAAGTGCATTTCCAAGGAGAAAGTGCATTTCCAAGGAGAAAGTACATTTGCTTTTACTGCTGGAATGCCAAGTTTATGACTCAAATGCAGTCACTCAGCAAAAATAAATAGCAGCTTAATGATTATTACAAACAGCCTTACATTTGTGTATCTCTACCTTGCTGCAGCTCAAGGCCTTTCACAGACTGTCTTTCTAGTCTCCTTAATGTGTCTACCAAAGACAGAAGCAGTTATGGACTAAAACCTCAAATTTTGCATGTGAAAAATCACTGGCATAAACCAATTATCGAATTATTTTAGGCTACATTTCAAATTAATGCCAAAGTTACATTTCAAATCAACTCCAAACCTCAAAGGAAATCCTGACATTCTGAGTTTCCATTTTTTTTACTACCTCGAACACTAGGAAAACCCTTTTCTTTTGTAGCTATTTCTGAAGTTCAGCATTGTTGAAGGGGGGAGGCTAGGAAGCATAACACAGCTTGGAGATATCATATATCATCACGTTCATATCTGATTTCCTTTAAAACCACCCTAAAGCAAAGTGAAGATACTCTTCATTTCTTCAGGAGGCAAAGAACCTCAAGCACATTTTCCCAAAATGGTTTATTTGACTGAATAGCTTCATACAGTATGTCTGTTATTTTAAATTCTCTGTAGCCTATAAAAGAATAGGAATTCTGTTCATGGAAGGTCATACAGAGAAGATTAGGGTTGAAAATAACTTTGAAGACCTCTTTATCCAACTCTCTGATATTATAGATGAAGATCAGCGAGGTCTTATTACTTGCTCAAGGTCACACCTTGAGTACTTTTTTACAGGGCACTTTCAATCATACAGGACTTTATAGCTGTGCCTTTCTCAGACTTCTCAGGGGTGTGAAGATGAGCGTGTTTCTGCATGCAGCTAACATTCACTCTCATTCTTTTTCTTCCCTCATTCTTTGGCTTTTTCCTCTCATCTTGTTCAGTAGTTTTTGGAAAGTCATCAAAAAAACTTGAAACTCCTCAAAACTGTCTTTTCGTCCCATCTATCCTGGGAATCTAGCTGATCCTCTCCCTCAAGGTCTATGGAAGAATAATTGTTTCTCAGGTTAAAAAAAAAGTTTTTTTTGTTTGTTTGTTTTAATTTAGCAAATAAACTCGTGTTATTTCTTCTTCAAATATAAAATATTCCCAACTTTTGACATCTGCACTGCTACGAACTGTTAAGCTGGTTGTAAACAGAGACCCTTACCCCTAAATGACAGTAAAGCAGGCAGTGTTACAGAAACTGAAATAGTAAGGGGTACTAAGGGCCATGAAAATGGGACTTGTAAACCGAGAGAAATTCAAGTAGGAAAAGTAAATTGAATGTGCTATCTTTTGCATAATTTCCACTTTCTTTCATAATTATAAGATTAAAATTCACTTCCCCTTTTAATAATGTCCAGTCAGATGGTTGCTAGGCACCCTGTGGTATCCAAATGAATTGTACTTTTTCTTCTAATACTAAGTTTTTTATTTGTTTCATTTTCTTTGTAGTCTAAGTGTGATAATGATAGCTCTTTAGCTCTGCTCGGCCTTTACCCTGTTCAGTAACCGGTGCCTGAGAAGTTGTGACATTATAGATGGGAAGCACATAGAACAGTTTTTTTTTGTTTTGTTTTGTTTTGTTTTGTTTTGTTTTGTCTTTTTGCTCTTTCTTTGGGCCGCTCCTGTGGCATGTGGAGGTTCCCAGGCTAGGGGTTGAATCGGAGCTGTAGCCCCTGGCCTACGCCAGAGCCACAGCAACGCAGGATCGGATCCGCGTCTGCAACCTACACCACAGCTCGCGGCAATGCTGGATCGTTAACCCACTGAGCAAGGGCAGGGACCGAACCCGCAACCTCATGGTTCCTACTCGGATTCCTTATCCACTGCGCCACGACGGGAACTCCAGGAACAGTTTTTGACAAAGAACTTCTTCATATGGCTACCCTGGGGAGCTGGAATTCTTTCCAGTTAGGACAATTAATATCATGGAAGACAATTAATTATCCTAAAGCTGAGTATGAATTGCTCTGCTATATCTTCCCAAGGCTTCTTCAACAAAATTGTTTCCAAGCTTTCAGAGGTAAATGTGAATTTACTCCACTTCTCTCAGGATAGCCAGTTACCTGTGGTTTCCCATTGCTTTATTAGCCAACAGGTATTGATATTATTAAAGATAAATTTTCTGCTTTGAATAATAGTGCTTATTATTCACTTATCACTATTCTTTGCCCCTAGGCTTCTAAGTAACTTCTTTCTGATACATATATGTCTTAGAATACGTATCATACTCTCTGTCCCCTCCAGTCAGTAAGTACGATTTTCAGTGTAGAAGTGACTTTGGTAAGTATGCCCTTCTACTCCTGTGTCTGACTCCAGAATAAACACCATGGATAGGTCACACACCAGGATTTATGGCTTTTAAATAGAGACAAGCCTCAGAGTACATAGCATTTGACTCAGACTTCAATAGCAAAAAAAAAAAAAAAAGGAAAGAAAAAGACAAAAAATCTAGTAAGTTTCTAATATTTTTATGAAGACTACAGTATATGTAGAATACTTACAGTGTTTTCTGCTAAAGTTGATATAAAAACAAGTTGGTTAAATGTAACATTTCCATACATCTTAAAGTCCATACATCCAATTTACATCCAATCTGGTATCCTTTCCATTGTTTCTGATTTTCATCAGAATCTCACATATTTATTTTTTAAACAAAAAACTGTAGAAAAAATTTTCTTCCATAGTCTGTAGGAATTTGTCATATTATATATATTGAGTTTTTAGTTAATATTCCAATAGGAACTTAATTAAATATCAAGATACATGTAAAAATTAGTAGCTTAAAATAAATTATAATTGATACTGGGCGATTTTAACTTGAAATGTTACTCCAAAAAATAGTAGACGGTGTGAACTGTTATATAATAATTCGAGTGGTGTCCTTTGTAAGCCAAAAATAGATGTTCCTTATCTTCTGCCTCATATCATGGTTTTTCACTTAAGAGCTATACCAAACTATTATGGAAATACTCCATTTTGCTTGTCTCACAGATTTTATTCCTTAGATAATAGAGTTGGCTTTTGTAACATAAACATATATTGGTTCTTTCTTTAGCAAAAGGGAGGGCATGTGCCTTGGACCCAGCCCTCAGAGTATCCCAGACTAAACATCTTTCTCTGATATATAGAGGAAATTCTGTACTTTGAGGCTGCTTGTGTTAGGTTGGATCTCTACAAGAGCAGACCCTGAAGCCTACATTTGAAAGAAATTGGTTTCAGAGGTGGTCCAGTGAAGTACTGGTAGGAAAACAGGGAATGATCAGGAAAGGGAAAATAATCTTTTGAGGATGTGCTAAATGAGCAGACCACTGCTGTGGGAAATTGGAGCTCAAGCCCATTGGGAACTTCTGGGCAACAGTGTAGAACAAACCTTGAAGTTGAAGGTTGTTACATCCTCCACACTTCCAGCTTTATCTTGTTCTGACAGCCACAGAAAGACCTCAGGCAGAGAGATTGTAGATGCTTGGGATGAGAAGCCACTGGCATGTACAGGAACTATGAGTACCAAGGGGATATAGGCAAGGAACCAAGAGCATCCAAATACATTGCTAAATTGGAAGGAAGAAGCCCTTGGGCAGTTGGTGACTATATGAATCTCTGTGAGGAGTGAAACTGACTGAGATGAAAGCCAATAAAGCAGAAAAGAAGGCATGTAGAGAAACTGAGGTTGAATATATTTGAGTCCTTAGGCCCAGCTGTGCCTCAAGATTAATTTCCAGATTTCCACTTTAATGTAAGTTTCCATAGACCATTCTTGAACTTCTGGTAAAATAGAATCCTTGATCAGAAAGACTTTTATTCTAGTTTAGTGGAACAATAACAAACAGAAAGCAAAACACCAAGTGAACACCACTCTCTAAGATAGAAAAGTGTCCCAAATAATTAGTTTCTTACCCAATATGGTAGAACCCCTCTATTGCTCTTGGAATTTTTTTTTTCCTGAGTTTGATGCAAGTGTGTATATATAGTTTGAACAACAATCATTGATAGTCATGGGAAAATAACATTTAAGGTTAGTTTCTTATAATAATATTAGATCCACACCTATTTTCTATCACATTCCCCATCTATCTTCATAGACACACTGCTTAAGAGTCAACAAGTTTAACTCAGGGGATCCTTTGCTCAAAAGCACATGGGTCACTTTCACATCCCCTGGTATTTAAATCAGATGTTGTTTCAAAATTATTTAGCATCGGCTGTTGAGTCTTATCTCCTGTTCTCAATAAGTCAGACCTGGTATGTCAGACTTGATAAGTTAGACTTCTTTTTCCTGATCTCTACCAGGTAATTTCCTACATTTTGAATCCTGGTAAATAAAAACAACTACCTCAGCCTATTTTGACACAAGATAAGTGTGTTTTGTTTTTTTTTTTTTTGCACCAAGAATTATAAAGTCTAGTATCAAATGAGTAACTGTCAAATCTAGATTGAACTCCAGTCTGATTGAGTCTTTATGAAATCTTATCTGAAAGAGAGTTTCCAAGATGGATAGTAGATTTTCAATTTGAACTCTAGACTTCTATTACCAAATACTTTACTTTAGCTTATGCCATAGGAATAGGGGGAGCAGATCATCTTTTTTTTTTTTTCTTTTCCGTATATAGGACTTTTCTTGACCAACTAGATTAAAAGAGAGATCTGACTTAGAAAGAATAGGCTTGCCTTAATAATGAGTAGGTCTGTGTTAGATGAAGCAGTCACAGGAGGACACACTTCTTATCACCTGCCTAGTTTTAATCCATGATTTAAAAATTACAAAAAGGTTAAACATAACTATAATAATGTTCCATAAGAAAGGGAAAAAATGACCTTAAAAACTGGCAGCTGGAAGCTGTCACTGGGGTATTGTGTTTCTAACTGAACCTGATATATGTATACCGAGAATACACAAAACTCACAAAAAATCACTCTGTAACTGAGTGGATGGAACAAGGCAGGGACACGTACGCTAATCAGCCAAAACATATAATAGTAATGCAGCTTGTCAGCCTCCCTCTTCTGGATAATTTCAGGTATTATTATTTCTGTACCCTTGACAACATCTGCTTTAATTTTCAAGCCTCTTAAACAAAAAATTACCAAGATAACCATTAACCACACTGCCTTCACATCCCAATGGCACTCAATTCAAAATGGACATCCCGTTCCCTACACTTGCCTTAAAATCACCCAGAACAAGCACAAACCTTGAAGATGCCCCCTCAAACACCCTCATACTAAGACTCCCATATTTCCTTTGAAACGTGCTCTCATTCACTGCAGAAAGCTAAATAAACCTCATTGTGTGACTGCGTGTTTCTAGTGATCTTTGACTGGTTGATTCCAACACTGGAAATATGACAAAAATGGATCATCTAAATTGTCTCTGTAAAATATGGATCAGAATTTAGCCTAAAGTTATGGGCCATGTTTATGATTTGTTTCCAAGGCTCATTTTGAAAATGTAGTTGGGAGGGTAGAAGGGGCTTTAGCAGGGTTGCCTTAAATTTTCTATACAGCAAGAGAAACAAGAAGTGTAAAAATCCTCCCAATTTTTCTCTAATTAACACCAAAATAAGTGTAAAATTTGCCATAATGGAAATATTTTGTCACTTCTGATGTACATTTGAGGATTGATTTTTTTTTTAATAGGGAGAAAACATGAAATCACTAAAGTGGCAAGAATAATGAAGCCCACGAAGAACGGTGCTTTTTTTAACTTTCCCCTTCCCTGAATGTACACCCTATTAATTCAGTTTCATTTTAACCATTTTAGTCAGTTCAACTCAGCAAATGTATATTGAATGACTGTATGAGTCAGGTATTCTACTAGAGGTTTTAGGGTATTCTGTGATGAGCAAATACCCCATCATGGCTTCAGAGAGTTCACAGGTTAATGGGAGGTAAGAGAGGTAATAAAATGTGGATAATTTGGCACATAGATTCAGTGAAATTTTAAACCTTGAGCTAGTCTGATTTTCAGAGAGCCTTGGTACTTGGCAAAATAATTATATAATTGCAGCTTTCACATTTTTCTCTTAAATGTCATTTTCATGAAATGAATAACACAATTACACATAATGAAAGAGATAATTATTAAGCATTGTCAGGTGTTTTATATTTTATATGCCAAGATCTTGGATTGTTTCTAAAGAGAATAAAAAGAGAAAATCAGTGTTTTGACCATTATCCACATTTTGTGGGTATAATTAGACAAGATTGTAGGGTATTTTATTCTAAGATTCACCTGAAGACACTGTTTGCAAAACTCTATTTGAATGTTTTTCCTTACAGCCTTATAATAGGCCTGAAAAAAAAAAAAAAAAGAGTTTGTATTTTTGGTTTTCTTTAGTGGGAAATCAAAAAATTGATTAGCTTTCTCAACGTATAAACGTGTGTATTAAGAAGCTGAATTCCAAGTCCTCCATGACATTCTTTGGCTGGAATCTAGAAATCCTGTCTCTAGGCATTGGGATTTATTGAGATCATTTATGGGAAGAAGTAGCACAGAAAGATGGAGAATCATAAAATGGGTTTTCCTCTCATGTTCATTTCTAAGCAAAAAGTAAACAAAATATATAATAAGCGCATATTGTTCATGTTGCAGAAATATATTTTAAGTTCTTTCCTTGGCAGGTCCTTTAGAAAATGTACACTTACAGTTCCATGCTATTACATGTGATATTTCTTTTAATCGCCTTTTAATAGAATTGGCATTATCATCTAATACAACTAGGCATAAATACTTACTGATATTTGTCAAATGTTTAGTATGAGATCTGGACCATTACAAATATATCTCACACACAAAAAAGTAATTTTCATTTTCTTCCCAAATGACAGTGCAGTTATTAGACTCCATCTCTAAAATGCCTACAAGCAAATTTAATTAGTCAGTTAAATGAAACTGTCAGAAATTTAAGAAACATTTTTGTTGTAAATTATAGCCCTAGGTGTTGCTTAATTTGCTTTGTGTAAGTTCAACTGGAAAGTATGTTTATAATATTCTATTTGTTCAGCATGGATGAAGGTCACTTCACATTTACTTTCATCTTTAAATCGCCTGGCCATTTCACAGCTGTTTGAATTTTAATAAGAGGGAACCAGTTTGGAGGATTCAGAGAGAGCAAAAAAAGAAAAAATAATAATAACAGTTGGCGTTTATGAGGTTTATAATTCTGCTCTTGGAAACTATGAAACAAGGCTGATGTTTTTGTTTCAAGTCATAAGTTATGGAAATTAATTCTACAGACAAAATTAATAGGTGTAAAATTATGGTAATTATAGTCATGGTAACCAGATATCTTTGTGTATTAAAAGCCAGTTCTTGTACTGTGGGTCAGGAATGCTATCACAAAATTGTAGTCCTTGATTTAATAAACCCTTTTATGTAGTATATTTAAGTGTGGTACTAAAATTATTCAGAATGCTCCTCTATTATAGAATGATATTCTGCCTTTACCCAAAGAAATGCCAGAAATAAACGAAAAGCTAGAAGGAGTCTAGTAGGCAAACATACATGCAATTATAAAGACCTATTCATCTACATAACATTTCATCATTTAATTTTTGTTTTTTACATATACAAAGTTAGGAGCTTGAATATCTTCCAAAGTATAAGCAATTTGTTAGTCATGGCTATATTTCCATGATTTTTCACTGTAATGCTGTAATGACCTCTTATGATTTAAATCTGCCTAATATAGACCACTTTGGGGAGATGCGTTTTTTTCATTATTGCACTTTGACAAAATTAAATGCAGGATTGTTCTTTGACAGAGAAAAGACGGAGACATTTAAATAAGACTTTACAAACTTGAGGCATCAAAAACAAAGCAAAGCAAACAAGCAAACAAAAGAATTACATCTACTACAAAGAGGAACATATTATTAGATAATCTGCTTTACAAAATGAGGTATTTAGGTTAGGGATTAAGAAATAAAAATGAATTGAGAAGATTTGTATTTGAATTGAGAAGATTTATAAGTTAGTCCTGTAATTTATTAGGTATGAGGCCTTCAGCAATTTATGGAATAGGGAAAAAAATTGTAAACTATCTATCTGATAAGGGGTTAATATCCAAAATATTCAAATGAGGGGTTTGTACGACTCAATATTGAAAAAAAAATCCAATTTAAAGATGGGCAAAGGATCCCATTGTGGCTCAGAGAGGTAGAAACCCAACTATTATCCATGAGGATGTGATTTGGATCCCTTGCTCTGTGGGTTAAGGATCTGGTGTTGCTGTGAGCTGTAGTGTAGGTCACAGATGCAGCTGAGATGGTGCTGTGGCTGTGGAATAGGCTGGCAGCTGCATCCCTGATTTGACTCCTATCCTGGGAAGCTCCATATGCTAAGAGTACAACCCTAAAAAGCTAAATAAATAGATAAATACATAAATAAAAAATAAAAGGAACAAACGAATTGCATACACATTTGTCATTTCTCCAAAGATGTAAAACTGGGCAACAGGAATATGAAAATATGTTCAAAATCACTCATCATCAGGAAAATGCAAATAAAAATCACATTGAAATATTACCCCACATCTGTTAAAATGGCTACTATCAAAAAGTCAAAAGATAGTAAGTGTTGGTTAGGACATGAAGAAACTGAAATTCCTATACAGATGCAAACATTATGGAAAGTAGCATAGAGTTTCCCTCAAAAATTAAAAATAGAGCTACTGTAGGGTCTTAACATTTCCAATTCTGTATGTATATCCAAAAGAATTGAAATCAGGATCTCATATATCTGTACCGCCATGTACACTGCATGTACACTGTATCAGGATTCACTATAGCCAAGATATGCAAGTAATCCAAATGTCCTTTGACAGATGAATGAATAAAGAAAATATGGCAGATACACATATACAATGGAATATCAATCAGCTTTTGAAAAAATTTCTACCATTTTCTATAATATGAATGGACCTAAGGGTATGTCTCAAGTGAAATAAGCCAGTCACAGAAGGACACAAACTAACTATGAGGCATCTAAAATAATATAACTCATAGAAGCAAGAAATAGACTGGTGATTTCCAAGGGCTAGGAGGAAGGGAAAATATGGAGTTGCTCAAAGAGCATAATGTTTCAGTTATGTAAGATGAATGTGTTCTAGAGATCTGCTGTATAATAGAATGTCTATAGTTAATATGATATTATTCACCTTAATGTATTAAGAGAGTAGATCTTATGTTAGGTGTTCTGAACACACACACACAAGAACACAGGAAATCTTTTGAAATTATTGGATATATTTAATACTTTGTGGTGATAGTATCATGAATGTATGTCTCTGTCTGAACTTATAATTTATATTTAATTTAATTGTTTATCACATATTCCATAATATTTATTTTTAAAAAACAGCAATGATAGTGTACATATTATAGTCTGTTCAGAGAATATACTGTTGAATGAAGGCTATTCAATTCATACATTATAATGGACTAGAGTCTGTCACTGTCACAACATTCTGAACTTCTAAGATATGCACTATAATGCTAAGTTAGGTGTGGGGCATCTTTGGAAAGATATTTATGTGAAGTCTTAAAGAACTTAGCAGGGTGCTTGGCTTATAGGAAGTACCTAAGAAATATCAGCTATTACTGTTACCATCAACAGCAAAAACAACAAATATAAGATGCCTGCTTCTCTCTAGAAACTATGCCATATGGGAATATATCATGACCTCATGTAGTTTATACAGTGACCTCATGTAGCTTATTCTCTATCACTATTGTCCAATATAGACAATAGCCCACAGTGCTATTTAAATTTAGACTAATGAAAAGTAAAATTAAAAATTTAGTTCTCCAGTCAAACTAGTTGTATTTCAAGTATTTAAGAGCCACATGCGACCAGTGGCCACTATCTTGGACATCACAGATTTAAAAAGATTTCTATCATCACAAAAAAAAATTTCACTGGATAAGACTGTTCTAAACATTACATCCTCTTTGTTTTCCTCTTTGTTTAATCTATAAGATTAAGATTCATCATGTACCATGTGTGAGGTACCATTCTCATAATGCTTTTAAGGGAGTATTTGTGCTGAGATGATTTACTCTAAGGTCCCACTGTGGTGATAGAAATACCCTATCAGGTCCATATAGTGATTTTTCCACAGGTTTAGTATTAAAAAAAAATTCCTGTCTACTAGTTCATGATACATTGAACAAGCAAAAACAGCAATGTTTTCTTTTTGCAGCCAGCATGATCGAAAAAAATAAACAAACTATAATCCAGTATATGATATAGTTGAGAATACTGAAGAAGAGGGATGAAGACTGATCATTTTTAAATCTTCTGCATGGACCCAGATATGAGTCATGTGCTAAGAGGCAATATTAAAAACATGGATATAACACCCAGTTTCCTTTGTGGAGACCTCTTGCCTCTCTCAACCAAGACTGGCATATAACCCAGACTTTGTCAAATCATGCAGTTCTTCCCACTGGCTACAGTGATACATTCAGGGATGGCCATGAAAAGAAGGAAATTTAATTCCAGGAATTTTGTAGGAACTGTTGTGAAATAGAAGGTAGGACTGAAGACGATGCAGGGTTAGAGTTGCCAGAGGCCACCACAAAGTGAAGTTGCCTAAGAATAAAGGAAAGAAATGACAGTGAGTCTTGTAACTAGCCCCAGTGTCAGATGGTTCCCCAAATCTGTATCACGTCTTGTAATTTTTACAAGATAATTTTTTTCCTTAAATGTGTATTAGTGGCATTTCTGCCACCTGAGACCAAAACATCTTGATTAAAATAATAATCTAAAGTTTAAAGCTAGATATGACCTTAGAGTTCATCTAAACATGCTTCTTATTCTTTACTATTAAGAAACACCTGTTGGGCTATAAGATAAACATACATGTGCTAGTATTGCAAGTCTCAATGTAAGCATACAAGCATAAGCACAAATTTCTTTGAGGTTTTATGATTTACTTTAATATAGCATGAATATTTTGCATTTCACGCCACAGTGTCGCTACTGAGTGTTTTTTCCTTTGGTAATTAACACAAGTAATTTTATAGAGGCTTAATAATCAAATAGAAATTGAAATAACATCATATTGGAGGAAAATATTTACATTTTTCAATTTTCCCTTTAGCCTGATTACCTTCTAAAGAATGTATGGTTTCAAATGTTTTTAAATGGGTTTGTATTTTTCTGATGGCTTTTTTGTTGTTGCTATTATTTATTTTGCCTAATTACTTTGCAATATCACTGTTATTTTTTCCACATTACTGGTATCAGTCCACTTTAGCATATTATATTCAATTAATGTGAACTTTGTAGGGTCTTTAAATGTTGCTATTATTGTAGTTTTTCAGTAATAAGTCATGCAAACTTAGAGGAGGTATATCTGCAAGCAAGACAGCATTAGTAAATTTTCTTCATGAATTTTTTGTTATAAAGTTTGGTAGGTCAGATAGGCTATTAGGAAGATAATGTAGTATTTTAGGCTTACATACTCTTTATGAAAACATTTTTGTTGGTCTTCCCTTCTCTTACGTTGTGTTTCAGTAACTATTGCTTGATTCCTATATACAGTGAAACCATGTGTTACATAAAATGTCATTTTCCTACCCAAATATTTTTCATGTTAAATATATTATAATCTCATAACTTCTACAATAGAAGTGCCATAACTTCTACAATAGGAAGAAATTTGCCATTAACCATAATAATATTTAACATTATTAACACTGATGTCATTATGATTTTTCTGCTGTTTGGGATAATTTCTGTTTCACCCCCAGCTCAACAATCATATGTTCTCTGACACATATTTAAAAGTCAACATGTAGCATGTTAAATGGTAGTCATGTTTTTTATGGGTCAGAAAACCAGCAGTTGTACCAAGAATCAATGGAAAGATGTTAACACATATAAATGAGTTGTTGAGTGAAAACCAGGAAAAAGAATCAACAGTATAACAGTATAAATGCCCATCTAAACATAAATATGTGTATTATAAGTATGCATATGTGTGCATATATGTATGTATAACAAGGCTACATCTGTAGACATGAGGTATTACTACTTCATTAGCAATACCATCCTAATTGTAACAGGTGGGTTTAGGGATTTATCCATAACATTTGAATATTATAGACTCAATATCAAGGGAAATCTAATCATAAATCCGTATATATGCACACTAGGTATGTTAGCCCTGTTGCTAGTAAATATTCATTTATCTATGTTATTGCTCTTATTCTGATTCTCATCAAACTGCCTGTTCATTATGTACCTGGCTTTCCTTGTCACTGTGCATGCAGGAAGAGAATGTTCTGTTTCTATAAATGAAAATATTTTGATTCTGTTGCCCATATAAATCTATGCATTTTCATGAAGGTTTTAGTCTCAGTGTTGTTAGCATTATAGCTGACCCTCAAAAGAATAATTGAAATGTTTTTATCCCATCAAGTTTTGTTTGGAAAAGATGAACCTAGCATTTGGGTTATATAACCTTGTTGATGGCTGTCCACCAAATACCTATATTAAAAATAAAAACAAATCAAAACAAACAAAGGTAAACACCAGGCTCAGAAGTGTAAGATAATTTGTTGTCATTGGCCAAAAATTATTTTAATAAATATACAAATTTATGGTTGCTATGAGATCAGTACCTGCTTAGATGTGGCATCAATGATCAGAGTACAACTTAAAAAACTATTTGTAGTGGCCATGTGGATCTTTCATACCCTCCCTGCTTGCTGGACTGTGAGTTCCCAGCAATAAGGAACTTACACTGATCTGTCATACACTTATTAGCAGAGAGCTTACATAGAGAATTACTTAATATAGAAGTAGTTAATTCATTAAGGCAAATTATGAGTGAAAAGCACTATGTGTATGTGAATTCAAGTAGAAGACCTAACTTCGAAGGTGAATATTTCTTTTGCGTACTTTGATCCACACTAAAGAACATCTGAAATGAATGACCCCGTTTTTAACTTACTAATATCCCTTTTAAACTACCAGATAGATTTGTTTCAGTGAAGCTTATTCTCTGTTCTTTCATGTTATACCTGCTACACTTTGTCTTTTCCAGGTCTGTACTTCTTTCTCCTTTCCCATGACTTCAAACTAGTGATGGAGAAACTTTACTAATTAATTCCCTTTAGACTCAGCAATAAACTAGACAACTTCTCTTGCTTTTGAAAGGTAGACATTTTTTGCCAAAAAAAAATGTTTTGCATTTTTCAGTTCTCAAACTTGAGGTGATGCTATGTTTGCTAAGGTACAACTGAAGAATGCCTTTTGAAAACTGTTTTAGGGTACTGGTGTAATACAGATCATAGGCAGTTTTATCTCTTGTGCTTACTAATAGATTTTTTTTTAAGTTTTTTCCTTTTGAAATATCTATGAAAATCTTTATTCTTCTCAATACCTGTGTTTTAAAAGTTTTCTTTCTGCATCCTGCTAATTATCTGAACTTTCTGAAATACATTAGCATTTTTAAAATCTGCTTTGCAAAGAAAGCTTGGATTGTGATATCTTAACGAGGGCACTTAGTAACACTTTCACTTTTACCAAAGGCTGTACTCAGTGTCCTTGCTCTGACATTTCTTCACATTTTACAGATGATACAAAATAATGTGTTATTTCTATGCTCTAGTTTTACAAGAGGCAGATTTTACTGCCTCATTCAAAGGCAGTGTTCAACCTTACTCAGGGGTTGAAAACCTGCTCTAGGCACCAGTGATATCAATGTAGCCACAGCCCAATCACATAAACACTGACATGAGTTGTAGTTCCCTTTTATTTTTGGCCTTGCATAATATCCCTTTCTTTCCTATAAGGTTTCTCGTGTCAAGAAAGTTTTAAGTTTTATCTATTAAAATTCATTTTTATTTAAATTTTCTGTATTAACTTATTTACATTATATTTGCATTATAGTTTCATGTATTTGAAAATGCTTTGATGAGAATATTTGGCCTAAGTTAGATGCAAGTCAGCCTACTAAAGAGAGGAATTTGAAACTTCAGAATATTAAAATTAGATGTAAGATGAGTCATCCAGAAGTGGGAAACTAATGGTCTACTATGAAGCATACAAACCCTGGCTGTGGCTTCAGTTCAAACCATATTGACATTAAAGCATCTTCCCAGTGAAAGATGAAAATGGAATTTGTCTGAAATAATGAAAATGATAAAAGTTGGAATAATACTAATGTCATATTTCCAAATGATTAGTCTAGTCTAAATAATTCTTGCTTATAGAAAATACTCTTGTGGCAAAGGAGAAAAGGAATAAAACAGATATAAATAATTCCTTAAATATTTTATTTTTCCATTTATAAGGAGAATTTTGCCCTCTTTCTAGGGACATGGCATGAATTCTGAATATTGCTTTATATGACTACTGAAATAGTAGCACCAATTGAGTTTGTTAAGCTCATGAATGTTTCTATATATCTTTTCAGAACTATGTATTTTTTTGTCAGACTCGGTTACCCAGCTATGACACTAGTCAAAACAAAAATTGAAGACACAATAAAAATACTTTTGAAGGACTTATATCTATCCCAAACAATAGTTTCCTTACTTTAACTCCTATAATGAAGATCTCTTACCATGCCACAACAACAAGTTTGTATTGCACAGCTCATGATTCTCAAATTCTAATAACATAAAATTTGTAGATATTTCTTCAAGATTTCATGTATGGACAGAATTCACAAACCTTTTATTCATACCACAAGGTTTGCATGGATGAAATGCTCTATAAATCTTTCCATCCTCATATTTAAAACCATAGTTATTCTTCAAGATAAATGTTAAAATGAACTAAATAAGATGCAAAGATTGAAACTATGCTTTCCATGAAAGTGTGAATATGTTACACAATCTTGAAATTATCCTCTTTTGTCTGCATACATTTTAATATAAATAGGTGATGACATGTTAAAAACCATTTAAAATATGAACTTTCAAAATACAATTGACAGGGAGTTCCTGTCGTGGCTCAGTGGTTAATGAACCCAACTAGCATCCATGAGGACATTGGTTCGATCTCTGGCCTTGCTCAGTGCGTTAAGGATCTGGCATTGCCATGAGCTGTAGTGTAGGTCACAGACGTGGCTCAGATCCCGTGTTGATGTGGCTCTGACGTAGGCTGGCAGCTACAGCTCTGATTTGACCTCTAGCCTGGGAACCGCCATATGTCACAGGTGTGGCCTAAAAAGACAAAAAAATTTAAAAAACATAGTTGACAAAAGATGTATTAAATTATTCCAAACATATTTTAATGTAGGCAAATTTAATGTATGAAGAAAGAATTTAAAGCAGTTATTGTCTCTGTGAGCATGGGTAGTCATTGACAAGGAAGAAGCACGAAGTATCTTTCTAGATTGATAAAATATTCCTTGTCTTGATTTGGGTGTGTGTTACTAGAGTCTTTAATATTTGGTGAAAATTATCAAACCTTACTATTAAGATCTGTGTGTTTCACTGTGTAAATGATACCTCAACCAAAAGAGAAAGCAAAACATATTCAAAAAGTGATGCTAAACAATAAACTTAGCTTTGTAATTCTGTTGCTTCAAATGTCACATCAGTGAGAACAAAAGCAATTCATTACTAAAAATTGAAAGACCTCTTCCAGCTAGGTGAACTGCTCAGAGGTTGAAAATACAGTGTGAAGGGATACTTCAAACATATGTCATAGGCAGAATTCTAAGATGTTTTTAAAAATTCCTTTTTTTTTTTGTTTTTGTTTTGTACACTCTGTGTAAGTCCCTCTCCTGGGTGTGGGTGGAACTTGCAAAAGTTTTTACATTATGTGACAAAGTGAAGGAATTTTGCAAATTTAATAAAGGTCCCTATCAGTTCATTCCTTCTAAGTTAATTAAAAGGGAGAGATTAATCAGATGGTCTGATCTAATTATGTGATCTCTCTAAAAGAGAGTCAGTTATTCTTTGAAATTAGAGGCATGAAGAGGCAAAGATTCTCTTTGTTGTTGACTTTCAAGCAGTAAGTTGCCTTGAAACTACAGCTACTAGGAAATTATTCTTACCAGCAGCCTCAGAGAGTTTATTTCTGCTTCCATTTTAAAAATAACAAATGCTGGAGAGGGTGTGGGGAAAAGGGTACCCTCCTATACTGTTGGTGGGAATGTAAATTGGTACAACCACTATGGAAAACAGTATGGAGGTACCTCAGAAAACAAACATAGATCTACCATATGATCCAGCAATCCCACTCTTGGGCATATATCCAGACAAAACTTTCATTGAAAAAGATACATGCACCCATATGTTCATTGCAGCACTATTCATAATAGCCAAGACATGGAAACACCTTAAATATCCATTGACAGATGAATGGATTAAGAAGATGCAGTATATATGCACAATGGAATACTCCTCAGCCATAAAAAGAATAAAATAATACCATTTTCAGCAACATGGATGGAACTAGAGACTCTCACACTAAGTGAAGTAAGTCAGAAAGAGAAAGACAAATACCATACAGTATCATATATATCTGGAATCTAATATACAGCACAAATGAACCTATCCACAGAAAAGAAACTCATGGACTTGGAGAACAGACTTGAGGTTGCCAAGGGGGAGGGGGAGGGAGTGGGGTGGACTGGGAGTCTGATCTTGATAGATGCAAACTATTGCATTTGGAGTGGATAAGCAATGAGATCCTGCTGTATAGCATAGCAAAATATATCTAGTCACTTGTAATAGAGCATGATGGAGGATAGTGTGAGAAAAAGAATGTGTGTGTGTGTATGTGTGTGAGATGGGGTCACTGCTCTATAGTAGAAAATTGGGAGAAAAAGGAAAAATCATTAAAAAATTTAATTATAATCTTACTGGGTAGAGTATTCTAGCTGGCAATTTTTTTTTTTCCCTTCTAGAACTTTAAATATATCTTGCTACTCCCTTCTGGCCTGTGGTATTTCTGTAGAGAAATCAGCTGATTTAATTACAGGGGTTCCCTTGTAATTAACTCTTTGTTTTTCTCTTGCTGCTTTTAGAATGCTCTCCCTATCATTAATTTTTGCCATTTTTATTATAATATGTCTCAGTATATAGGTGTGTTTGGGTTCATGTTGTTGGGAACCTTCAGTGCTTCCTGTATCTGGATCTGTTTCCCGCTTTAGATTGGGAAATTTCAGCTATAATTTCTTCAGATACACTTTCAATCCCCTTTTATATTTCTTTTTCTTCTGGGATCCCTATTATGCATAGGTCGGCAGGCTTTACGTTATCCCGTAGATTTCTTCTATTGCTTTCATTTTTTTTTTTAATTTGGCTTTCCTTCTTTATCCTGATTGGGTGATTTCCATTATTGTATCTTCTAGTCATTTATTCATTCCTCTGCATTATTTATTCTGCTGTTTAATGCCTTTAGCTCAGCTTTTGTCTTAGCAAATTAATTCTTTAATTTCCCTTGGCTCCTCCTCATAGTTTCTAATTCTTTTTTATGGTAATCTGCATTACTGTCAATAGTTGTCTTAGCTCCTTCAGTATTTTCATTACCTCCTCTTTGAATTCAAGTGTTTATTAGACTGAAGAGGTCTGATTTACTCTTTGCTCCTTCAGAAGAATTATCCTGTTCTTTTAGGTGAGAATGATTCCTTCTTCATTTTCCTTATTTTTCTCACTGAATCCTGTGAGTTTAGGGAAAAGAATTATCCACTGTAGTCTCAAAAGGCTATTTCTATGCATGAGAATTGCTGGATAGCTTGTGAAGACGTACTAATTTGTTGGAGTGGGGACTGCTTTTAGTTAGGGTGCTTTCTGTCTCTTTCCTGGTGTGTGCAGGACATTATCCCCTTGATAAGGGGTGTGCAGGTGTATGACCTGTGCATGCTTCCAGGGAGATGGGAATATTTGGCGGTGCCTACAGCTGGCTCCTAGTCACTGCATGCTTGGTAGTGGTGGCAACCTCCAGGGAGATGAAAGTGGCCAGTCACGGATCCCTCAGGAGCAGCAACATGGGCACATATGTGTTTCTAGAGAGGTAGGGGCAAAAGGACACACCAGGTCATAGGGCCCTCTACAGTGGCATCAGTCCCTGGGGTGCTGGGGGCAGCAAGCAGTGGTGGGCGACATCCATCTCTGTAGTCTGAGATGGCTTCAGCATTTTGCACTCATCCGTGTAGCTTGTGTAAGAGTTGCCCCACCCCTGAGTGCCCGTGTCTCAGAGAAAGAAGCTCCTATGATGTTCCCATTTACCACCACTCCCCACATTCCCTAAAAATGGTAACTTGCTTCTCTGGCAGGCCCAGGCCTCCTCTCATACTCCCTTGGCTGTGGTGCACCACTCTCTGGCTCTCTCAGGCTGTTTCCATGCAGCCAAGCCTAGCCCTCTCCCTGGGACTAGAAGGGTGTCTCAGGCTGGAGTGCACCAGGCAGCAGTACTGATTATCTACATGGCTCTGTCTTTGCTTTGCTCTTCTCAGACCAGCTGCTGTGCTTTTCTCTGAGGCCTTGAGGTTTCCTCTCTATCAGGGCTGATCTCCCTGCTAGTCAAGGGACCTCCTTGTGTGCAGATTCCTTTCATTTTTCACAGGCCCTTCTCCCACCAGGGGTGCTGATTCTGTCCAGATTCCTTTTTTTTTTTTTTTTTTTCTCTTCTGTCTCTCTTTGCTTTCTCTTTTCTTCCTTCTGTCTTACCCAGTCATGTTGAGGTTTTCTTGCCCTTTTTGGAAGTTGAGATTTTGGCCAGCCAAACAGTAGATGTTCTGTGAGAATCATTGCACATATAGTTATATATATATATATGTTTGTGGGAGAAGGTGAGTCCCAAGTCCTGCTCCTCCACTATCTTGACTCCGTCTACTCTGGGAGAGTTGAGATGGTGATGCCTTTCTAGTCCAGCTTCCAGATTAGAATGCAATCTCGCTGACACTTTGCTTTCATTTTTGGGGAACCTGAACCAAGAACCCAGCTAAGACATACCTAGATCTCTTGACATATAGAAACTGTAAGATAAATTTTAAATTGGTGTTATTCCCAGACACTAAGATTGTGGCAGTATGTTACAAAGCAATAGAAGACAAATACAACAGACTAGATTACTAATGTAAATCACTTAGATAATTTATACATATAATGAATTTGTATTCAAATTTTCTTATTATAATTTTTTGGTTAAATAATTTTGTTAGTATTTAAATTGATGTTATAAAGCAGTAATCACTGAGGGAAAGTAAAGTCGTATATACCATTTGACAGTCAACTCTGGACATTTCAGCAATCTGTGCCTAAAAAGATATATATTTTTTGGTTGTCTGTTTATCTAAACTATAGCCTTGGCATATGACAAGAGTGACCTCAGAATATAGACATAAGACTACCTAAAGCTCTCCCAAAAGTTTATGGGATATTGTTTAGATAGAATCAACATTTTGTGTATGGTTTTCCCATCTCTATTTATTGATGCATATATGATAAAAGTTATAATTAGACAATTTAAAAAATGGTTCCATGTGTTATGATTCCTTCCAAACAATTTTGAAAAAGTTTTTTTCTGAATCCTTGCTAATTTTTAATTATAAAATTTATTTTATGAAAATTAGAATTACAGATATAAATTTTCAGATGTTAGGACTACCAACTAGAATGAAAATTTTTAAATATTGGGGGTAAATGGGCAAGTTAAATTATGTTTCTGTGACTCAATTTCCCACTCTGTAAAGTGAGGATAATAATCATACCTCCCTCAAAGCTTTAATGTGTTTAAATAGTTAATATACATAAAGAGAAAATTTTATTCATAAATATCCATTTGATACTGACACACAGTATCACCCATGGCATGGCATTGTGATTTTTTTCTTTTTTTTTCTGTGCTAAATTTTCATTAATATAAAGTACTAATTTTGATTTTTATTCTGTACCATTTGTCTAGCTAGTAGATCTTATAAGTCAAGTGAGGAAACTTTATTTATGGTAAAGAATCCAGAGTAAACTAAATCTTTCCATGTGATTACAGAGGAAATTTTAGGGCAGCAAAAGTCCCACACCATTTCCTTAACACAATTGCCTAATTTATTGGTTGGCCTCCTGTATTAATTACCTGTTTTTTCATTTGTGCCAGAACTATATTGATCTAATCTTCGATTCTCTTTCAGGCAATGCTGAACTCATCGTTGATTCTGTCAAGCTATCCTCAATCTGTATAATTGGTCCCTGTGTGGTCGTAGGTAGGTAACCCAATGCAGGATGTTACAGGTATTTTTCACCCTTCTTTAGGGACCTGTAGTCATGTAAGTCTTTCTTACATTCTGTCATTTTCATGATTCATGAAATAACTCATATTTTTTCAGGTCAATTTTGGAAAGAAACTTACTTTATATTGAAGTAAATTAAAATATTCACCTGCATTATTATTATTATAAATTTACAGAGAAAGGGATAGATGAAGACAATGAATACATGTACAACTAACATTTGAAACATGTTATGAAAACATAATAATAAACAAAAATTACTAAGAAGTCTATATAGAATATAACATAAATTTTGTAGTTTATTGTATATAGTATAAGAAGCTTAATACATTATATTATATTCATGTGGTTAATATTTATTTGACAAGTGATATTATAATCTGACTCTTGCTCCTAACTCCAAATGACTAATATTTTGGACACATTAACTTCTTTTTCCTTTCTTTCTTTCTTTTTTTCTTCTTTGGTTTTTTTAGGGTCACACTCGTGCCATGTGGAAGTTCCCAAACTAGAGGTCAAATTGCAGCTGTATGCCACAGCCACAGCAACACCAGATCCAAGCCACATCTGTGACTTGCATCACAGCTCACCACAATGCCAGATCTTTTACCCACAGAGAGGGGCCAAGAATTGAACCTGCATCCACATGGACATTAGTGGGGTTTGTTACCACTGAGCCACAGTGGAAAATCCAGGACACATTAATTTCTCTTGGTGAGAATACCTGAATTTGCAGGACTGATTATCCATTTATACAAATGACAAACTTGATCATCAAAATGAAGAACACACTTTCTCTTTTGAGATTTGACCAATCACTTCATTTGCAAAAATACCAAATATGACAAATAGCATTTGTTTGCTAATAAATAATCAACCCCAATAAAGAAGTGTTTTGTTGTTGCCACTGTTGCTGCTGCTGCTGCTGCTTCTCATTAAGGTTCTCTTTTGTCCCTGAGCTCCAGAGCCAAAAAAACATATAACAAGGTGCAGTAAATTTAAACATTAATAGCTAGAGCCCTTGGAAAAAATAATTTGTCAATACAGAAATAGTTCAAAGATTAACCTACTCTGAAGAAGCAGCTTTCTTGGAAAAATTATACCTTGACTTCACTGTACCTAACTTGTGGGAGCAGAAAACAAGAAAAAGGAAAGAAAGTCAAGACATTCACTTATTCACAAGGGTTCACATTTAAAACTCTAATCCTTTGCACCAAATTCTGTCTTGAGGCATAAACTTAGTAGATACACAATGGGCCTCTATAAACTCAGAATATATTTAAACCTATTTCCTGAGAAGATTAAAATATTAAGTGTGCGTGATATATATATATATATAAAATACATATGTATGTATAATATATATTCACATTGTTTCTAGAAAGTGGTATTTGACAAATATTTCATTAAAAATATTTTATCTATAAATCAGATGCCTAAGAGTCAATAAGAATGAAATTGTAGGGACAAAGTATCAATGGACAGGAGTTGAATGTTTTAGTGAATCACATGAAGTTTCCATACCTGCCTGCCTGCTGCTTATCCAAAACATACTCAGATGACGCACTGCTACCATCCAGACCTTGACATAATGACTTTGTTTTTTATTCTGTGTATTTATCACTTGCTAATATATTTCAATACACAATCTTAAATTCATCCTTTATTTGTGTCTGACTACCAGGCCACTTTGTGAATTGGGTGGGGGAAAAAAAAAAAAAAAACAATGATACAAACCTAGAAATCTCACTTTACTCACAAGTGACCCTTTCTGATCTCAGTGAAGCTGAGACTTATGTTTGGAAACAGACTACAGATTTTATTCTTGGAATTCTTTAATACAAAGCCCAAGAATCTTATTTAGATTTTTTTTTGCTGACTCGAGTACTATCAATTAGAGACCTTCAGGGATTCAGGGACTAGCTAGGTTTGATCTTAGCTGCAATAGTGCTGATCTTTGTGGGAGTGTACGTGTGTGTGGAGAGGGGATGTGCGTGTATAAATTATTTTGGTTTGGTTCTGCTTGATGTGGGTGGTGGTGACGTGGCAGTACACAGACTGTAAAACATTCATTCTGCCTTTTCAGTCCTTTCTTGTGTATCAAAAAATGCTGTTTTTTTTCCACATGTTGTTTTTTCTGAAAAAGTATTATTTTGTAATGTTTCTTTCCAGCTTTGGAAAACTGTTAGAAATGATTGTCGTAGCTCAGTTTATGATATCTCACTGTTGGGGACTGCAATATCCTTATTGACATTCCTATCTATAACCTAAAAATATCTAATCTTCAATAAATTATTAAGCCAAATCATTATTGTATAAAGTAAAATTGTCAGTGTATATACACAAATAAAATATGTATTTACTATAGTAATTTGTCTCAGATGGTAAGTATACTATAAGAGAAACAGTTTATGATTTGCAGTGAGCCTAACTTGGATTGAATTTTTGTTCTTACAAATGTTAGTAACATGACTTTGACCAGTTATTTATTCTGTGATCCTGAGAGTTTTCATAGAAAAATTGAGATAATAATAATAATAAGATCACATTAAATGTTACAATATTTTAAACAAAGTTATTGCTCTGAGTTTGGACCTGGAAGTGCATTGCCTAACTTCCCCTCTTCTACTGTTTATTTGCATCAAGGGTACTTAAATAAACATGATCCAATAAACTGTATTTCCCATGTGTTGATGTAGCCTACAGGAAAAAAATGGAAATCTGTTCTTAATACCAAGGCCCTGTTAGGAAAAAAGGCTATCAAAATATAGAAGGGAATTTTTCCAGCAATATTATCTATAGCATAGTTTTTATTTTTTCAGATTGGTGATCAAAATAAATAATATTCTTTCAGAGTACAAGCACTTGTAAAATTCTTATAAGTATTGTATTAACTTAGGTTACTTCAACTAGTATTACTATTTGCACAATGTATGTGAAGTCATCTTTCATAACTTTAATATATCAAAATATTAATTATGTTAGTCAAATTGTTTTACTTTAAAATTAAAAAAATAATAATTTACATCATCAGATTGCTATAAGGTGGTGAAATTTTCACTCATTCCTCTCTGGTTTAACCCATTGCATTTATCTATTCTGAACTCCAAGAATCCTGAAATGCTAAATTTATTCATAATTGAATATGAAATTGTTTAACAGTGATACTGAGCAAGAAAGCCTTAAGCTTTCCTTCTGCTTAACTTAAAGCTAGATAGGCTTATTTTTGCCTATAGGCTTCTGATTTCCCTCTCATTCTGATCCTTGTGGAGCAAAGCTATCCTAACCACAGAGGTCCCTCCCCTCCCTCTTCATAGAGTATTTGCCTTAGAAAACTTGTAATTGTAAGTTTTTTCTCTACCCCTTTGAGAATGTAAATATATTAAAAAGTTTCTTGCACGGTCCAGAAATTCCACTTCTGGGATTTACCTGAAGGAAACAAAAATGCATATTCAAAAAGATACACACATTAATGCTCATTGCAACATTATTTACAGTAGCCAAAACATGGAAGACATACAGTTTTATCCATCAGTGGTAGAATGGATAAAGAAAATGTGGGAAGTTCCCATTGTGGCTCAGAGGTAACAAGCCCAACTGGTATCCATGAAGATGCAGGTTCAATCCCTGACCTCACTCAGTGGGTTAAGGGTTTGTCATTGCCATGAACTGTGGTGTGGGTCACAGACATGGCTTGGATCTGGTGTTGCTGTGGTTGTCGTGTAGGCTGATGGCTATAGCTCTCATGTGACCCCTTGCCCAGGAACTTTTATATGCCTTAGATGCAGCCCTAAAAAAGCAAAAAAAAAAAAGAAAGAAAGAAAGAAAGAAAGAAAAATAAAAGAAAATATGATAATAGATAATATATACATATATATGCATGCATATATATATTTCAGCCATGCAAATAATAAAATCATGCCATTTGAGACAACATGCATGGATGGACCTTGAGGGCATTATGCTAAGTGGAATAAGTTAGACAGAAAAAGATAAATGCCATATGATCTCACTTATATTTGGAATCTTGAAAAACAAGTGAAAAAGCAAAGCCCGTGGATATAGACAATAGATTGGTGGTTGCCTGAGGCAAGGGGTCAAAAGTGGACAAAATGATTGAAGGGAGTCAAAGGTAAATTTCTACCTAACAAAATGAATAAGTCATAGGGGTAAAGTGTACAGCATAGTGACTACAGTTAAGTAGCAGCTAGGAGAATGGATTTTGGAAGTTCTCATCACAAGAAAAAAAATTCCTATTGACAGATGTTAATTGGACTTATTATGGTGGTCATTTTGCAGTTTATACAAATATAAACTTACATTGTATACCTGAAACTAATACAATGCTATGCCCATTATGTCTCAAATACACAAATGTGTACATACATACATATGTACGTACATAAATTCTTGTTGCCACTTTTACCATCAGGCACTGTCTTTTCAAGGGTCCAGGAGTCATTTCTTTGAAATGCAGTCATCAAGGAAGGTTGTTCACCAGTGTCTGTGGGAGTGTGGTAGCCTAACTGAGAGGGGAGCCTTGTTCCAAGTTGTAAAACTACTTCTTGTCATGAAGATACGAGAAAGTTTATTTTTCCCTTGGGTAAAACCAATTAACAAACACAGAAGAAATACCAGCTCTTAAAAACTCTTTGGTCTTTTATTTCAGTGGAACTGACTTCAGACGTCATTCTGTTCTCTCCCCTATTGCCTAGAATAAAATTTTTCTTGCCTGTTTAACATTTCCCAATGTAATTTTTGCTTTGAGAATATCCAATAAGTTTAGCTTGAACTTTTTTATCATAAAATATGTGAGAAGTAACACAGCTGTCTGCAGTGAAGACCACTTGAATAAATTTTTGTAAATACTTATACTTGTATTGTCATACTTGTCATGAAAAGCAGGAGAAAAAATATGGTGAATAGAAAATAGCAAGGATTTTCCAAGAGGGGTTGAAAATAAATCATAAAAATTACAAGAACTTAATAGTTAAGAAAATATTTATAAAATAAATTTTGCATGAGTGTTAATAACATTTTTATATGATAATTAAAATATAGAACCCATTTAAATATCTGGTATTGAGCACTCAGTATATTTTAGATATTAACATATTTTTAGTAAGTGACATCAGACTTTAAATGGAGAACAACATTTGGTTTTCAAAAGGGATGTTTTATAAGAGGATTGTGATTTTCTTTTCAGACCAATAGGGGGGCTCAGCAACTAAAATGAGGATCTAATGCAGCCATGAGGGATAATTGGGTCCTGGCTCTTTAACTTGGCTCCCAGAAGCTGATCTACTTAGGATAAGTAACTGTATTATATATCTTCATTTTTTCCCACTTATTTTAGATATGGTACTTAAAAACTAGCCCCTTTTGCTTGTATCCCTAAGGTATAGCCTGAGCTACATTAGAGTAAATTTATGCAAAACTTATTCAAATATGTAATGCTAGAGATGACATAATCAAAATAGGATAATAGTTACTTAATGCAAATTTCTATTCTGTATTTGGTGCATATAATATTCAACAAAATTTGGAGTTCCTATCGTGGCTCAGTGGTAATGATCCTGACTAGTATACATGAGAATACGGGTTCAATCCCTAGTCTCGCTCAGTGGGTTAAGGATCTGGTGTTGCTGTGAGCAGTGATGTAGGTCACAGGCACAGCTTGGATCTGGTGTTACTGTAGTTGTGGTGTAAGCCAGCAGCTATAGCTCCTATTTGACCTCTAGCCTGGGAACTTCCATATGCTGCAGGTGCAGCACTAAAAAGCTAAAAAAAAAAAAAAAAAAAATCAACAGTTTAATTTCCAGGTATTTGAGGTTTTCCTATGATATTGTTTTTTCCTTTTTTAAAACTCTAATTTTCATTTATTTTGTTTTTTACCCAAGTTTCATTTAGATATAGTTGACATATACAATTGTGTAGGTTTAAGACATGCAAAGTATTGATTTGCTGCATATATGTATTGTAAAGTGATTGCCAACATAGCATTAGCTTACATTGCCATCCAATTACATAATTACTATTTTTGTTTTGAATGAGAACATTTAAGATCTACTTTCTTAGTAGCTTTCAAGTACACAGCTGACCCTTGAAGAACATAGGTTTGGACTGCACTGGTCCATTTACACACAGATTTTTTTTTTCAATAGTAAATCCTGCAGCACTATATCATCTGAGGTTTGTTAAATTCATTGGTATGGAAACATGAATATGGAAAAACCATAAACATGAAGAAACAATAAATACAGGGCCAGATATAAATTATATGTGGATTTTTGACTGTAAAGACAGTCTTTACCCCTAACTTCTGTATTGTTCAGAGGTCAACTGTGTTGTACAGTGTTCATAGTTATAATCACCATGCTGTATTTATTTATTTTTAAATTATGGTTGATTTACAATGTTTATTTGATTTTTGTTGTACAGCAAAGTGACCCAATCACACACAGCTCCCTGCGCTGTACAGTAGGGCCCCACTGCCCATCCATTCCAAATATAACAGTTTGCATCCAAAACCACAAACTGACCATCCATCCCAGTCCTTCCCCCTTCCGCCCTGTTGAATCACAAGTCTGCACTCCTTGGCTGTGATCTCTTTCTGTTTTGTAGATAGGATCTGTGCTATATTTCAGATTCCACAAATTGTCTTTTTCTTTCTGGCTTACTTCACTCAGTATGAGAATCTCTAGTTCTAGCCATGTCGCTGCAAATGGCATTAGTTTATTTTTTTTAATCATTGACTAGTATTCCATTGCATAAACTACCACATCTTCTTAATCCATTCATCTGTTGATGGACATTTAGGGTGCTTCCATGTCTTGGCTATTGTGAATTGTGCTATGGTGAACATAGGGCTGCATGTATCACTTTCGATGAAAGTTTTGTCCAGATAGATTCCCAGGAGAGGGAATCATATTGTAGTTCTATATTTAGAACTATATTTCTGAGTTACCTCCATACTGTTTCCAATCTATAGAACTTATTAATCTTATAACTGAAAGTTTGTGCACTTTGACCAGTATTTCATTTCCCTCATGCCTTAGCTATATCATTTAATTCTGACACAGAAAACACTTCGTAATTCTATATTCATTTACATGTTATTTACTTGTTTATGATCCTGCATGTTGTCTGTGTTATTAACTGTAGCACATAAACTTGAAAAGAATGTGTATTATGTAGTTATAGGTTCTAGTGTCTTATAAATGTCAATTAGATTCAACTGGTTGATTCAGAGCTTCTCTGTCTTTACTGATATTTTGTCTAGGTGTTATTGTCAGCTACTGAGAAACACAGGTCTTAATAACTTGTACCAATTTGTGTAATTGTCTATTTCGCCCTAAATGTTCTCAATTTTCTTCCTGTATTTTTGAGTTCCTGTATATATTTAAAATTGCTATGTCTTCTTAATGAGTTGCCCTTTAATTGTTATTAAAATCAACCTTTATCCCTCGTAAAGTTTTGTCATGACGTTAAGTGATAATAAAATTTTTAACTCAATCTTTTTATGCTTCCTATTTTATGGCATATATTTTGTCCATCCATTTACTTTCAGCTAGTCTGTCTTATTAAAATTTTCTTCTAAAGGCAGCATTTATTAGGTCATGATTTTTATCCATTCTGTAAGTAGCTCTTTATAATGATAATGCTCAGTGTATTAACATTTAGTGTAATATGGTTGGAATACGTCTACTGGTTTATTGTTTCCTATTTGTTCCCTTTTCTTTGGTCCCTCTATCTCCCTGGCATGCTCTCTTTGGGATTATCTATTGTTGTTGTCATTATTATCTCATTTTACTTCATCTTGACTTTTGACTGTATTGCTAATGTGTTTGTGTGAAAGCATGTGCACATCTGTGTGTCTGTATTTACTCTAGAAATTATACCATAACACAAAACTCTCACAGTTACCTTAGAAACTAATATTGTAACACTGGACATAGAGGGTAGAAAGCTTGCAAACTTATAGATACCTTTAACATCCTCTCCAATTACCTTTATGCTGAATGAATGAGCTATATTACATCCCTATATAGTCAGACTTATACCAGATACAGTTATGGTATTTGATGTACCAGTTACATATACTTTAAAGAAGTAAGATGAAAAAAATAGGTTTTTTTTTAAATGTTACTTACTCAAGTATTTACCATTTCTCTTATTATTACTGGATCCTCAAAGAGCCACATTTCCATTGGTGTCCTCAGCCTTCAGTGTGAAGGACTTTGTTTAATAGTTCCTTTGGAACAGTTATGCTATTGCTAAGTTCTTAGTTTTCTTTCATTTGAGAATGTATTTATTCTTGAAGAATATTTTCACTGGTTATTTTTATGCCCCAATCTCTTTGTCGGTTTGTTCTAGTTCTCCAATTCATGTTTGTTAGTTCTTTGGGTAATATTTTACCCCAGGTCCCTGCACTTGTCTTCATTTTATTGAAGTTATGTTTCTCTTTTCTTTGGATCATATAATTTCCTATTGACCTATTTTCAAGATCATTATGTATTTGTTCTCATACCTATATTCTACTGTTGATATAATAGCATATTTTCTTTTAATTTTGGAAATTATAATTTTCATTTGTAAAAATTTTCATTTTGGTCTTTTTTATAGTATTTCTCTGCTGTGTATTCCAGTGATACAAAATGCTTCATGTAATAATTCCTTTTGCTTTGTGTAGGTGAGTTATAACAACCTATTTTAATGTATCTCTCATAATTTCAATGTTTGGATCATCTTGGAGATGACAACTTAGTTCAAGATTATATATATAACAAAGTACCACATACTGGGTTGTTTAAACGATAAAAATTATTTATTATAGTTTTGGAGGCTAAGAATCCAGAGATCAATGCACTAGAATGTTTTGTGTCCTTGTCTGTAGAAGGCCATTTTCTCTGTGTTATCACATGGTGAAGAATAGAGGGAAGCAAACTCACCTCTGAGTCTTATAAGGGCACTAATCCCATTCATGAGGGCTCCATCCTCAAAATCTCATCTAATCCTAGTTACCTCCCAAAGGACCCACCTTCTACACTCTTGTATGGAGCGTAGGGTTTCAACATGTGAATTTTGGAGGGATGCATTCAGTCAATAGCAACATATCTTAATTTTCTTTCTGCTTGAGAATTGGTCACATTTTCCTGGATTATTGTATGTTAGGTAATTTTGGACTATATTCTGAAGATGCTGAATATTATATTGCATAAAATCTGGTTCCAGTTAAAATCTTTTTAGCAGGTTATCAACACAGGTAGTTTTGGCCTATACACTTTTCTCAAGTCTTGGGGGGGCAGCAATTCAAATAACACATCAATTCTTTAAGTCTTTGCTACATTGGTCTGAATGCAGCAAACCATTCTTTCTGGGCACACACAGTTTACAGGTTAGTTTGAAATTTGATCAGTACTTAAAATTGCAGTTTAGTGATCAGTGACTTTGCTATTCTGTCTTGGATTTATTGCATCTACATGTAGCTCAGAAGTGAATAAAGGTGCTACAAATGTCTCAGTATAGGATTTTGTGTGAATATGATTTTTAAACTCAGTGTGGTAAATGGTAAGGACAAGGAGGACAAGGATTGTTGGATAATACGGTTAGAGTAGGTTTAGTTTTCTAATAAACTGCTAAACTATCTTTGACAATGGCTGAAAGTTGTTATCGATTCTCACCACTGGTGAACAAAAGTTCCTTTTGCTCCAAATCTTGGTCAGCACTTTGGTGTTGTAAGTGCTTTGAATTTTGACCATTCTAATACTTGTATAGTGGCTTTTATTTGTTTTAAATTACAATGCCTTAATGACATCTTTTTTTATTCTTTTTTTTTTTTGGCAAGGTAAATATCTTCTCTGGTGTGGTATATGTTCAGGATGTTTGTCCATTTTTAAATTGAATTTGTCATTTTCTTATTGTTGAATTTATTTTTAATTACTTTTTTTCCTGAACTCATTCCCTCCCACTCTATTTAAAAGTGGAAAACTAACCTATCAATATGCTAAAATTAGGACAATGAATATTGAAGACTAGATGAAAAATAGAGGGTCTTCAAATCATCATATATAAGGAAACCACTCTATTCATACAATTTTGAACTAAGTTCAAAATTACATTTCAGTTAATTAAAGTGTGTGCCAGCCTCAGAATATTCAGTGTTTTTAAAAAGAGAAAGGCAAGCATAATGCATTCTCATTAGCAATAGTAAGAAAAATTTCCCTTTTCATTTTCTGCTTTAAACTGATGTTTTTTTTTTTTTTTTTTTTTCTCTTTATGGCCGCACCTGATGCTTATGGAGGAGATTCCTAGACTGGGGTCAAATCGGAGCTACAGCTGCCAGCCTACACCACAGCCACAGCCACATAGGATCCGAGCTGCGTCTGCAACCTACAGCTGACAACAACACCAGATCCTTAATTCACTGGCTGTGGCCAGGGCCTCAGATCCTTAACTCACTGGCTGAGGCCAGGAATCAAACCTGCAACCTCATGGTTCCTAGTCAGATTTGTTTCTGCTCCACCATGACAGGAACTCCTAAACTAATCAATTTTCTGTTGAGAGATGCAGTAAAGCAGTAAGAGAGAAAATAATTTATTTATTTTCATTTATGCATTTGGAACTAGCCAGATGATGTGGATATGGAAATTAAAAAAACAAACAAACAAATGAAAACAGTACCATTAGAAGTTCCACAGGTGTTCAGTAAAGAAAATCCCATTTAGGACATGTCCTAAATACCCAGTGAATCCCCATGAAGAGACTGGGAGGGTCAAGGAAAGATTTAATGAAAAGAAGATCATTGGACCAATTATTAAAGATAGGAATAGTCATAAAGGTAGAGAAAAGTAATGAAAGAATACCGTAATGGTAAAAGAGGAATGAAAGAATATTGTAATCAGAAAAAATGAATTAATACATAAAATTAAGGTGCAAATATACAGGGAGGTTTAAGGACCTGCCAAATTTGGTTATGGCAGGAGCAAGTTATATATGTGAAGTAGAGGAAGGTGAGGATTGTCGAAGGCTTGAAAATAAAGTGTCCGAGTCTTTTGTTAAGACAAAAGTGTACACATGTGCATACACATGCACAAACACACACACGTACACCACACAACATTAGAATTGCAAAAGGCTTTCTGAAAATGGCAAAGAACCAAAGAGCTTAATTGGACAGTTTTTTGTTTAATTCTATCTCTTTTGCTTAAAATCTCTAATCCTCCGTTTGATTATTTTTTAAAAAAAAGATAATAAGAAGTGCCTCGCCTCTAAGATTCTTGTATGGACTAAAATTGAGTAGCATTTTAAAAAATTTCTCATTTTTATTGAGGTCTAATTGACATAAAATATTACTTTCAGGTGTACAACATCATTACTTAATATTTATCTACATGGCAAAATGATCTCTTCAATAAGTTTATCTAACATCCATCACCATACATAGTTAGAAATTTTTTTCTTAATTTTCTTTTTTTTTTTCCTTATGATGAGACCTTTTATGATCTCTGTATTGCCATGCTGCACATTACATCCCAGTGGGGTAACATTTTTAATGTTCTGCCTGCCACTTGGCAAACATATAATACAAGGTAATTGGTATCATAACCATTAGAGTAATTATATATATCATTTGAATCAAAACTTTAAAAACTAGATCAACTATAGTTTATTCACTTCCAGATGCTTAAACATATTTTGTTTTCCATCAGAACACTCACTAAAAAGACACTGCTGTGTATCTCTGAAACATTTATTTCTAAAGTTCTTTTCCTCAGGTGAAAGTGACATTTATTTGACATGTTGAGAGCATCTCTGAATATATTTGAGGCTTCAATTGCCTTTACATTTTCCTTCCCTTTATTTCTCTTCGGGAATAGATAAATTGATCATGTTCCCTCGAACAAATTGGGCCAGGGACACTTTCATTTGGTTCAGAGATTACGTTATATTTCGGAATTGAAGAGGACCCAGAGGTTTTTCTGCTTGTTATTTTTGGTGTTCATTATACTATGCTCTTCAGATCTAAGCACATGTGCATATTGATTAAAACAGCAAAATGATTAAACCAATGCATCAAGTGACAATCTCCAAACAACTTGAAAACCCCAAAGAACTTTCCTCCCCAAGACAGGCAAGCATAAAGGTTTAGTATTCATTTCATAGTATTGGCAAGAGTATTTCAAAAATGAAGGAAACATAGTTTCAAATGCTCAAGATTGTTGTTCAATGAGCTATTTGCAAAAGTTAGCTAATTTGTCTCTTTTCTTTAAGAGTGATAGCAGTGCAAATTGAATACAGGTTCCCACCACATTTCCTAAAATTTTCATTACTAGACCTAGTCCATGACCATATATACTGATGACTGCATTATATAGTTAAGTCCCATTAGGACAAAAAAAGTCCCATTAGGACAAAAAAAAATGTTAAAATAGTTAATAGTTACAACAGTATATGTAAATTATATACATTATTATTATTACCATATTTAGATAAATAAAAATGTATTAAAATAAAAGAAAATTTGAAAATATTGATAATATTATTGTATAATGTATATTCTGAAATATTTAATACCAAGATAAAAAGAAAAGAAATGAAAAGAATGTATCGAACTACTGGTAAGTATCAATAGCAATCAAACTGAAATAAAATGTTGAAGGGAGCAAGTCCAATTTTGGACACAGAATAAAAGTTGGATTTTGATGGAAAACCTCATAGTATTTCTAAAGGAAAAACTAATCCTGAGAACAAACATCATCTGGCATTGATGTATCAAATTGCAGTGAGTGTAATACTTAAAGTATTCTTGAACCCTTACATGACCTGACTGAATAAGGCAGAGGCAGGAATACTAGGCTAGATTGGAAGGGCAGGACTTGATTACTGGGCATCTAAGGATAGGAAAGTTGGTATTTAATGACTGGGGAAAAATTCCAATAACTCATCACTCGTGAATAAAAAAATGAAATGATACTTTTTTTCAATTTTATGCTTATACTCCCTGAGCAGACAAAAAATAAAAATGAATGAAGAGCTATCAAATAATCATGCAGAAAATACTAAAGGTGATGCTAATTTAGACTAATAGAAGTATTTTGTCACTCTCAAAATATGTTGCCTTTACCTTTTGTGACAATGGCATCCTGACCATAGATTCTCTCCAATCTTCTTGCATATGCTCTTGCAATATGCCTTAGCCTGGCTGGCTCCATCTTGTTTAACTTAACTTCTGGTTATATTTTCATCATTCAGCTCTTACTAGTTATCTTTTTCTTTTAACATGTTTACTTTTTTTTTAATCTCCCACCCCTGGAATATAAACTCCCTGAAAGAAGGGTTTGAGTAGATCAGTCTCTTGCCAGTGCATAGAACTATGTTGAGCCCAGAAACAGTGATTAACACATTCTCTTTTTAATGACTAGCTTTTTTTTTTTTTTTGGAGTGTGTAGAAAAAAAATTCATTAGTGGAAAAACCTGGTACTCTTGGGGGCTGATTAGAAAGTTGATAGAACAATTTGTTTATGTAAATAGATGATAAAATTTGTATTTCTAGCTGGAAAAATCGAGTCCACCTCCCAACAAATGCCCCCAATTCATAATAAAAACAGGAAATATTATACATTTTTATGTGTCTGTACTTGCTTCAGTCATGTTTTCTGGCTCTGCTCAGGTATGTCTTTCAACCTTCTGTAGACCTACCCAAGTGTTCCAATTCACTGGATCTCAACTCTAAAGGCAAATCCACAGTGAAAGCTTCTGGACCATTTAATCAGAATTAAAGGGATGTCTCTATTCACCCTCTGTAATATAATAATATTTATCTTATAATTAGCAAACTCTTTACTCTGCCTTATACATTAGCTGTTTACATAGATAACTTCCCTTTACCTAGCAAGCTAATCAAGGAAAGAAACAACATAATTTATCTTTGCATTATTGACTTTACCTAGCATAGTGTCTGCACCTACTATGTCCTGAATTAATAAAATTAACACAAACTAAGATGAATTTAAAAGTTATTTTCAAAATAATGTGGGAAAAAAACTAGAAAATAAGGTTTGTGCAAGTGTTTCTATATAGCATCTTCTGACTAATGAATAAGGAACAAATATAATCTAATTTATATTTCTAGTGGGTGTTGTCTAAGTCTAAATTTTCAGATACCCTACGAGTAGGGGTAGACTAGAAAACAGTCTATTGTGGGAAGGCAAAATGAAAGGACTCTTTCTTATAGTACAAATGGAAAATATTGGTAATCATTATTGAAGGAAATTTGATAAAATGTATTAATTTCTAAAATAGGTATTGCTTTTCTTCAACTAAGCAATCTTCTAGAAATTTATCTTAAGGTGATATGTGGAAAAGTATGCAAAAAATATAACTATAAGGAATTCACTGTCATAATTTAGTGTATAATAATGAAAAACTTTAGCAGGCCAAATTGTTCAAAATAAAGGTTTGGTTATAGACATTGTATTGTATTTAGAGCATGGGCCTGGAGTTTCCCTGTGGCTCAGTGGGTAAAGGATCCAGCATTGTCACTGCTGTGGTGGGGGTTCAATCCCTGGCTCAGAACCTTCTGAATGCTGTGGGTGCAGTTAAAAAAAAAAAAAAAAAAAGAGGCCATGAAGCCACATTGCCTATCTACAGTCTGGCTTGATCACTTACTAATTCTGTGACCTTGAGCAAATCACTTAAACTTAAGCTTTCTGTGTGTTTCCTTAATTATAAAATGTGGATGACAATAGTGCTTACTTTATAGGCCTGCTCTGAGAATTAAATATATTAATATTGATAAAGTAGTTACAACAATCCCTACTTTACAGTATGAGCTAAAACTTTATACTATGCTAACTATTCTATATATAAATGGATGTGAATTTTACAGAGATATTTATAATTGCTATCACTAAATTGTGGGTTTTTAGATGACTTTTGTGTCTACTTTTTGTTCTTTTGTTACAAAAGACATTACTTTTGCAATAATTATAACAAAACATTTTAATAAGCATGTTAATGTCAATTTTTAAACACTGCTGATTTTTGGAAAGCAAGACATAATTATACCTATGAATATTTATAGTGGGAAGATTATTCTTAGTCAGCCTTCTTCCAAACTGCAGTAACTTTGTAACATGACTTAAAAGTAACTACCTTTTCCAGAGGTTATTAATTCTCAGCATCCTCTATATAATCCTTCAATTTGCTTGACTTTGTTGAGAACAGTAGCTGAGTATGGGGACCATTATAGTATTAATTCATCACTGGAAATATGAAAGGGTCCCTCCAATTCTTTATGCATTATTTTTAGTGTGTTTTGACAGAAGGAATGATGATTCTACCTGGGCTAGACAGCAAGGCACAATAACACTCAGGAGGGTGGATATATTTTTTGACATTTGTACAATTTGGAGGGAATACTACCTCCTTTTCATTATTTATTTTTCTAAATATGTCTGGGGAAAAATATGACCATTAGAACAGTGAGCATGTGTATTCTCAATCTCAGCCTCTTAGCAAAAAACTGTTGCATTCTGAGTTACAATAATTTCTGAGAGTCCTTTCACCTCTCTGTCTCTGTAACTTCATGGATAACAGCCAGTTTTTAATGAAAATATTTTTCAACCAGCTCCTGCCTGCTTTTAAGGCTGTCATTTGATTCCCCCACCAAATACTCTATCTTTCTGAATTTTTTCCCCTTACATGTATTAATACATTTCAGAAAGGATAGCTTTTGGTAATCAATTTTTGCTGGCAGGGTTGAAGCAAATATTGCACCAGCCACAGTTAAACAGGGAAGGAAAACTTTATTTGGGGCTATTGAAATTGAAGAGAGATTCCAGGCCTCAGTCTTCTCTCAACTCTACTGAAAGAAATGTTGGCAGCTTTTTAAACATTGAGTTGAGAGAGTGGTCATGGGCCATTTTTGTTTGCTAGCTGGCTTTCCCAAAGGAAAAGTAACCTTTCTCATAGCTTCATGACAAGAGGTAGTTCTACAACTTGGAGCAAGGCACCCATCTCATTTAGGCTCCTATGCTCCCAGAGAGACTGGGGGACAGGAACTCTATAGTCTTTGATGATTTCATTTCAAAGAAATGTCTCCAGGGTCCTCTGGATGGTAAAACTGTCAAGATAATGTTTTAAGATTTATATCTTAAATAGGATGAAAAAAGAGTTTACAATTGTAAGTTTTTCTAAAGTAAATTTCATAAGAAAAGGGAGGGGAGGGGTCTAGAATCAGAGAGAAGCCCGTCTACAGTGAGGGGAATGTTAAGGCCGTTTTGGAAAGCATTTAACAACAATACACAGCTTAGTATTTTATTCTACATCACATGAATTAAATAATAATGAATTCAAAATCTATATTATTATTTATTATTTGTATCAAATTTCTGCATAAACTATCTCACTGAAGTCTCATCACACATGCTTTGATATAGCTATTATTATCTTCAGTCTTAATTTACAGCTGTGCATCTTTAGAACAGAAAGGTTAAGACAAATTTCCACAACTCCTACACATGACAGAACTGGCAATTAAGTTCAGATGTCATGTTCACAAATGCTGTCATTACTAATTTATACTTGAGGTAGTTTTCAATAGCTTGTGATCTTCTAGGTACCAGATTAACTTGTGGGATGACAGTCATGAACAAAAACACTGCCAGCACAAGAAAGACCCTCAATAAACCTCTGTAGCAAAAGGGACCACAATATAACCCCTCCTTTTTAAAAAAAAAAATCAAAGTATTTTTTCAATATACCTTTGGAAATGCCAGTAAAATAGCTTTGCAATTGATACAGTTGTTAAAGGAGTAAAATGGCTTATTGATATAATTATTTCCCTATGATTTTCTTTTTAAATCCACATTTTTGCTTTATTTTTCCTTAACAAAACTTAATTGCTTTTATATTTTTCTTAGATTTTTCTGGACAAATCAATCTATGAAACTTTAACCAAATTTCCCAAAAGAATTCTTGTATTTGATACTTAGGAGGACCATTGACATTCTTAAATTTCTTTCTGTAAAGAAAAAATAGTTCCTCATGACTGACTGCTTTTATTATCCACAATTTTGAAAATGTGTCTCTATGCTGTTTGAGTGGAATAAATATGTTCTTACTTACTCTGTCTGACTCCTAATGCTTTTAACATTGCTAAAACATGTATTTGTTACTTTTGCAAGTTGAGAGTCCTTGGGTGTTCTCAGGAAGGTAAAGAAAAGGAATCAGATTGGGTAGAGTGAGAGGTTTGGCTGTAATGGAGGGGCTATGAAGCTAGACTGCTCTTAAACTTGTCCTGCATTGTGTGCAGGGAATGGACATTTACACGTAAGAGTGGATCAGTTATTGAATACAAGATTTCCTGGGGGGATAGGGTATGACACTGGGCTCTCTCAAATCAAGGGTCATTTTGAAGTAGGATGACAGCTAGAGGCTGTAACTGTAAGCAGTTTGTAGAATACATATTTCAGTTACAAATAGGGACTTTGGTGATATATCACAGACACCAGTACAGTTGAATTTCTTAGTTATATTCATACTGCTCTATATATGTGAACAAATTTCCCCTGAAATAGGAAGGACATGTTGTTTCAACTCCTGGATTCAGTTGGGACTTTAGAAGTTCATCACAAATTTTAAAAATATCATTTGTAATTTTACAGCCATGCAATTGTGTATGAATTGCAGTTTCATATAATATTAATAAGAGTAATAGCAAATATTAACTTAATTGTCATAGCCTATTACTTGGTGAATTTATATTGGAAATGTATGTTTTATGAAAAATTGGGGAAAATATAATTTAAGTGAGTTCTATATTTTTTTCCAAAAATCTAAGCATGGGTGTTTTTCTCTTAATGAACTTTCTACTGTTCAAAAGAGATCATTAATTTGGAGTAATAGGACATGATGATGTTACAGACTAAATTTTGTCTCTCCAAAATGTGTGTACTTAAGCCCTAACCACCAATGTGGTTGAATTTATATTAATTGCCTCCTTAAGAAGGTAATTCATGTTAAGTGAAGTCATAATGTGAGAGTCCTAATTCAAAAGAACTGGTCTTCTTATTAGACAAGGGAGAGATACCAGGATTGCACATACATGGAGAAATGGCCATGTGAGAGAAAATGAGAAGGTAGTCATCTATAAACCAATGAGAGAGACTGCAGGGTAAACTAACCCTCTTAAGCACATTGATCTTGGACTTCCATCCTCTAGAACTGTTAGAAAATCAATCTCTGTTGGTTATACCACCCAGGATAGGATATTCTGTTGTGGCAACCTAAGTAAAATAATACAATCCATTAGAATTATGTTGATATCATAATACTCCTTGTCAGATTGTATCACTGGAATGTTAAGAACAACTGCTTCAGAGAGAGACCTCAATTTAGGATAGGTATGGAATATGCAGATGCACATATATATAGGCTATAGAGTTTTGTGTTTCACTTTATCTGGACTCTTAGATTTATGGTTAAAGCAAACCAGGAGATGTAAATAATCAGATATCTCTAGATTTTTCCATTATTTCCTAAAGAGTCTAAATATTTTCCTGCCTCCTTAGATTTCCACTTGGAAAATAGAAATCATGAAGTGGTCTTAAAGCTTATATTACCTATCTATCTCTAATCAATTTAATTCACAAGGGGGTATAGTCAACATGGGAAAAGCATAGGATTTGAAATCATAAAGCCTAGGATTAAATCTAGACTGTGTCATGCTATTCTTGAGCTAGCCATCTAAGGTTAAAAGCTACTTTATTTATTTATTTATTTATTTATTTATTTATTTATTTATTTATTTCAGAAACCTGAAGGTCTTAGGAGGGCTTCATGTTAAATACAATGAGAAAATAAAGGTAATAAATAAGACTTAGTGTGTTCATAAAATGGACAAATACTCTAAAGATTCCCTAAATCCCTAAACTTAATTTGATTTTTAAAATTCTATGTTGTAAATTTTTGTTTTTTAAAGAAGAAAATAACTGAAACTTAGAAAGTTGAATAATGTTATCGGTATTATAGAGCAAATACTTAGTGGAGACAGACTTCAATTCTAGGCATTTTATTATACCTTGTGCTATTAACCATTGTCCTATTCTCTATGACCTGACAAAAATCATGATGATAAAAATAATAGTAGCAGAGTTTACCCTTATTATTACAGTAATCACTTGAAAATAGTAATTTTAAGTTATCTAAATAAAGTGGGGGGACAGTTAGGTAAAACCAATCTGGCTTGACCAGATGAAATATTCTAGAAGTATGAGAAATACAGATACAAGGAAAGTATCCTGGAACATGAGCCACAGGTATCTGAGAAAAATGTCGAAAGTTCATAGATGTTTTCTTCCAATTTAGAGTAGCCAAGAAGATCAGACTGAGCTGTGAAAGAAGAGGTTATGGTTATGTGAGTTTCTATGACGTTGGAGGGGTAACAATGTCACTGACAATGGCTGGGCCTTATCGTTAGTTAGGCATCATTATCTGTATACAAGAATGTCCCTCAGGAATGCACAATCCACATAAGGAGGTCTAAGAGAGATATTCTTTAAAACTAAGCTTAATGAAATAGGGTTTTCTGTGTTTAAATCAAAGATGTTATTTTTGGATTCATGTTGTGTTTTATTTTAGTATGTGAACTGGAAACATATTGCCAAACTCACTCAAAAAGCAAAGCTAGAAAAATAGAGTTTCTTTAGAATTGGAATAATGCAAAAACCCTAAATGGTTTTTTATCTCTTCATAAGGGATTTTTTTAGATCTATGTGATCAGTACCTTAAGACTATTCATAACTTGCTGAAGAGGGTTGATTAAACTGTATTTGGTTTTTAATGGAAATATGCCCATCTTGCTGGATAGCACAGTAGAGTGGCATTAAACTTGCAAGGATACCATGTAGGTAAAGAATCAAAGTTTAATTTCATATAGTAAATTAAAACACAACAGTGAATGTTGTCTGCGAGATGGCACACAGATTTTTCAACTAGAAATCTATGGTAGCTACTAATCTATAGACAATAGACACAATGTTCTGCACTCACAGATGTATTTATTCTGAGGAGTCCAAAATTCTTTACACCAAGAAACTCAACAATGAAACCTGCCAAACAATATGCAGAGCTACACTTTTATTCATCCTCACTTCAAAAGCACTGAAAGGTCAAGAGGCTTGTTAAAAGTCACTTGGAGGATCTTTGTTTTAATTTGGATTAGAAGAAGAACAACTTCACAGAGAAGTTACAAGTACGAAGTGGGAGGTTGTTATCAAATACCAGACAATTACTTAAGGCCATATTATAAAAGGATTTCAATGGCAATATAAGTTGAGTAGACTTTAATAGACAACGAGAAATCTTTGAAAATGTGTTTTCAGTAAGAATGACATGTTTAAAATGATGCTTTAAGGGTGAAAACAGAAATACCCCAGCAGGACAAAATGTCAGTAAGACCGATCAATGGAATAGTGTAATATTCCTGGTGAGCATTATGGAAACTGGAGAAGGAAATGAGAATGGAATGAAGAAATATTATTGCTAATTTATAATATATATATAAATATATAATATAGTGAATGAGTAATTCCCAGACATCATGATAGCTTTAAAGATATGTGTGTGAACAAAAGCAGGCCAATGAGACTGCTGTATTACAGAAATTTTGTGGAGTAACAAGGAGAGGGTCTCTTTTGTTGTGGAATTGCTGTGAGAATAAAGCATACATGTAGAGCTTCAGCTGGGCAAATCACCTCTAGAAGGAAATATCTCACTTGGATGAAGACAACATAAAAAGTGAGAGGAAGATAGATTCCTGTTAGCACTTGAGCACTGTATTCTGTAATACCCAAAGGTATATAATCTAGACATTTAAATTATGCAAATAGATTCATGTCACTTTTTATTTTCAATGTCAACTAAACCATTTTCATTGGAGTTTTCAGTCACTGACTAATGAAAAATTCATTTTTACTTTGTCATGAAATCCAAGGGAGCAGAATTTGGGAGCAAGGCGGGTGGGTTTTAATTAGCAATTTTATGTCTACTGAGTTGAAAATACCATCAGTTTGTTATTTGTGGTGTTTTACAGCACACTTTGAGTAAAACAGCAGTGATTATAGTAAGGCCTTAGTTTGTTAGGCTCTGTGAAGTAGATGATGGATGAATAATAAGGAGCATATCTAGGCAATTTTTTTGAGGTATTTGATGAAGATTGGAGGTAAAGAGTAGTCAGAAAACTAGTATGGTTGAAACATTGTTTACTTATGAAAGAGGTCACTGGGTGTACTTAAAGTTGAAGGCATTTCTGAAGCCAGAGCTGTACAAAAGAGAGAAAGGCCTTTGAGCAAAAAAGGAGGGTATATGCTATATCATATGTATATTTATTATGATGTTACATATAATAGAAAACTAATAATAAGCTAGGTAATATTAAATACAAAATAAATATTAAAATATTCAATAGTATATAAAATGTTCATAATAAAAGGCAAGTGAAAATGTGTGATGCATCACACTGTATATAGAATGGATAGAGTCTTACAAAAATAAGAATATATGTAACTTTTATAATAATAATTTTGTAGTAAAATATTATTAAAAGCATAAGAATATACAAAAGACATTTAAAAAGAAATTAAATCAAATATATAAAAACATTTAACATTTAAGAGGGAAAATGTTGAGAACAATAAATAGGATGTCAGGTCAGCCACTTGACATTTATTACACCTATGTAGTTGTTAAAATGATATAGATGCTCTTCTGATTGTTTTATAAATATTATCTAATTAAAGAAGAGGAAACTATTTAAACAAAGTGTAATTAACTTATTTAACATCACTCAGCTAATAAGGGAAGGATCTAAGGTTTGAATTCATTGACCGATTTGATGAAGAAACTGACAAGAGTTTAATTTCCAAAATATTCAAACATTTCTTGGTGCTATATATCAAAAAAAAATCCACAACAAGATTTAAAAACTTAGAAATTCAAATCAAAACTACAATGAGGTACCTCCTCACACTATGAAGAATGGCCATCATTAACAAGTCAACAAATAACAAATGCTGGAGAGGTAGTCAAGAAAGAGGTACCCTCCTTCAGTGTTGGTGAGAATGTAAATTGGTACAACTGCTCTGGAAACCAGTATGAAACTACCTCAGAAAACTAAATATAGAACTACCATATGACCCAGCAATCACAGTCCTGGGCTTTTATCCAGATAAAACTTTAATTGAAAAATATATATGCACCCCTACCTTCATCACAGTGCTATTCACAACAGCCAAGACATGGAATCAACCCAAATGTCCATTGACAGATGAATAGGTTAAGAAGAGATGGTACATATACACAATGGAATACTACCAGCCATAAAAAAGAACAAAATAATGCCATTTGTAGCAACATGGATGGAACTAGAGACTCTCATTCTAAGTGAAGTAAGTCAGAAAGAGAAAGACAAATACCATATCACTTATATCTGGAATCTAATATATGGCACAAATTAACCTTTCTACAGAAAAGAAACAAACTCATGGACTTGGAGAACAGACTTGTGATTGCCGAGGAGGAGAGAGAGATAATGGGATGGATAGGCATTTGGGGGGTTTTGTTATATTTGGAATATAACAAATGTTATATTTGGAACATATTCCAAAATGTTATATTTGGAATGCATGGGAAATAAAGCCCTTCTATACAGCACTGGGAACTGTATGAGATTAGGTCACTTTGCTGTACAACAGAACATGAAACATTGTAAATCAAAAATAATTTAATAAAAAAAATAAGGTAGAAGATCACACTTGTAAAAAAAAAAATGGCAGAAGGTCTCAACATTTTTCCAAAGAAGACAAAGAGATGGCAAAAAATAAACCTCGTGAAAAGATGTTCAGCATCACTAATTATTAGAGAAATGCAAATCAAAACTCCCATGAGGTATCTCCTCACACCAGGCGGAATGGCAGTCATTAATAAGTCTACAAATAACAAATGCTAGAGAGGGTGTGGAGAAAAAGGAATCCTCCTACACTATTGGTAGGCATGTAAACTGGCAAAACCACATGGAAAACAGTATGGCACTTCCTTAAAAAACTAAATATAGAACTACCATATGATTCAGCAAGCCCACTCTTGGGCATATATACAGACAAAACTTTCATTCAAAAAGATGCGTACACCCCTATGTTCAATGCAGGACTATTCACAATAGCCAAGACATGGAAGCAACCCAAATGCCCATTGGCAGAGGAATGGAAAAAAAAGATGTGGTACTTATAAACAATGGAATATTATTCGGCTATAAAAAGAATGAAATAAGGCCATTTGCAGAAACATGGATGGAACTAGAGACTCTCACACTAAGTGAAGCAAATTAGAGATAGAAAAATATCATGATATTACTTATAAGTGGAATCTAATGAAAGGATAAAAAGAACTTTAAAAAATAGAAGCAAACTTACAGATTTAAAAAAAAATCTCAGAGGTGAAATGGTTAGGAGGAGGGAAGAATTGGGAGGGTGGAAATAACATATACACACTACTGCATAAAAGAGATGATTAATGAGAACATACTGTACAGCACAGGAAAATCTACTCAATAGTTTTTAACAACCTATGTAGGGAAAAAAAGAATGGATATATTTATATGTATGATTGACTCACTTTGTTATACACCTGAAACTAATACAACATTATAAATCAACTATACCCCAATAAAATTCAATTAAAAAAGACCAATCTGGTTTTTAGAGTCTATGAATTTAAAAGCTATTCTAGGTGGCTTTCAAGGATTTATTATGTTTGCTTTTTTTCTTTTGAATCATGCAAGCAATCACTATAAATAAACATATTGCTGTCATAATATGTATTTGTCACAAAGATTTGGGCATATTCAATTAAAAAAATCCATCCATGGATTCAGCTATCACACTCTTCTTGTTACTTGATGTTCTTAAAAGAATATCTTCTTTTATTCATTGCCCTTATGTCCCACTCTTATCATTATGCCTTGAAAATGTATTTTGTGCTTTCACTTTTCAGAGAACTCACTTAGAGAAGTAGCCTAAAAACAAAATTATTTGGCCTCTTTTTTTAGTTGCTAGTGGTACAAAGTCTTAGTTGACTCTTCCAACATTTAACATTATTACAAAGGTCTTAAAATGATCCTTCTCCTACCTTGGCCTCTCAAACAGTATTTTCTTCTCACTTTTATTTATACTTTATAGCTCTTTATATAGCAAAATTTCCTGTATCACACTCAAGTATTCCATTTTCAGTGTTCCATTTCTGAGTCTTCACTGCATCAGATGTACTCATTCTTATCCATGAATGCACTAGCCTCCTCTCTAGTGCAGACAACTTTCTTGAAATGCCTATTCAATAGCTCTACTTGATTGTATCTAAACCACTCAAATATTGCTAAAACCACTTATCTTTCCACCTCTGCCAAAGACTAGACCTCTGTGAATCCCTTTGCCTATTTTTGGTGAATAACCAAAGTAATGAAAAGTGTGGTTATCTAATCTAGAAGTTTTTTTCTATAAGCTATTTTCATTCAAATAACAGTGTTCATACATTTTGTTTGAGTTAGACACTGTAGCAACATTTAAAACTTGCTGGAATCGGCTACTTGGATACTTCTTCCTTATTTTTCTTTCCATCATGCAAATAACATTAAAGATGCTGAAAATCTTACTTAAACTTGGTTTTAATCATATTTATTCAAAGTTATAATCAAAAATATAAAAACGTGATTATGAAACTATTGATTTTAGAAACAAATTTCATTATTTAGTAAGAGTACAGTCATTTTTCCAATATCCTAGCTTTTCACATCCAGATATTGAATGAATTTTGATTCCCTTACTGAATTGTTTTCTTCACACCTTGTTCACAGAATTTGACAGCTTTTACACACACACACACACACACACACACACCCTTTTAGTGTGACTATAATTCTAGCTTCACTTTATATTAAACTCTTAAAACAGAAACTTGGCACATGAAGTTTTGTCCGGCTTTCTGGGATAGAGTTTAGAGCTAGCTTTGATGTCTTACACTGTGCTTTTTTTTCTTTACCATTTTATATTGAGTTTCTGTATTTTCTGTCTTGTTATATAACCTATTTTCATGTATACTTGTCAGATGTTTTTCTGAACATGTATCAATAAGAAGTACATAGCAAAGTGAAACAGAGTTTCCATATAGACATAAAGGTATCTTATCAAAAAAGTAATTGTAAACTTTGATACAGTTTTAAAAATAACTATTAAAACTTAATATTTCTTAAATATGCCTTTCCACTGCATGTTGCATTTCTTTTTCCCTTAAGTGAAAACAAAGCTCATTGTTACAAACTAAAGTCTACATTTATAGGAAAAGAAAACATAAAGAACTATATACATTTTTATGACTCCTAATTCAAGTAATTTACTAGCATGAGTCCCAGAGGTACTTTAACCATATGCTGATTTTTTTTCTGACATAAAAACACATATAATAAACAAATACTTTATGTCTGAAAGGAAGGATACTCTAAACTTCTGACAGAAAATTCAACAAAGAAATGTAGACATTTATGGTGTTAAATCATCTACTGAATATAAATTACAGACTGTTGAAGGAAACATAGAAGAATCAAATGTCTACCTATTCTCTATTTATGGAATAAAACTCTTTAAAGTTTTATTAATGGAGTTTTCCCTATAATAGCCTTTAACCTTGAAAACATATTAATTTTTACCTGCTCGGGTATAAAAGACATAAGAACAATTAATAAATTCACAACCATGGTGTTTTTAAAATAATACAAATACAAGGCAGAAAAGATTAAATATAATGGCATTTCAAGTAAGCTGCTTAAGTTTCACACCTGCATAAAAACAAAACAGAACAAAGAGTAAAATAAAATATTAGCATATGGATTCTGGTTTATAACCACACTCCTGTGCCTGGCATTTCTTAAGGGGAAATGCAACTTGCTACGTAGAGAACAATACAAAACATTTAGAGAGAATGATCAGAATGGCAGGGAAAAAAAAAATCTAAAATCCGTACTTTTCAGAAATGGATTAATGTAGTACTTGTCAAAATTTGCTAATATACATGTATTCATCCACATTAAGAGAAAAATAATCTCAGAGACCCCCAAGCATTAAATTTTAATTTCTATTATGTTACCTGAGTAAAATATAAAACTGTGATTTATCACTTTTATGTAGCTGAGTTCTCAAGCTTCAGAGAAAAATAATATACTGTATTTACTGTCCCAAAACAATCTTTTTAAAACAATCTTAAGCAATTATTTCTGAGAAATAGCTGAAAAGTTAATTTAGCCAATTCAAAAAAAATTCATTCAAATTATTTATTAACCAATAATTTCATTCTTAAACTCAAACATAATCTGAATTTCTCCCTCTCTTGTTTCCCTGTGTTCCAAAGGTTTCAAGCCAGATTTCTCATGCCTCTTGGTGGGTTGTGCCTCCTTCCCAAGATTCTTTCAGTTAAAGGTTTTCTGTGTTACTGTGTTATTATTCCAAAATACTAGCAACTATCACTATGGTAAGGTAGAGAGCAAGTTTAGGCTGGAAAAAAGAGGCATGTTAATAATACTACCCACATTTCTTTGTTGTAGAAAGTATATTCACTCTACTACCTAAAATCTTCTGAAAATATGTTTTCTTATCTATCTTTCACCATCATCATCATCATCATCTACCAATGTATCTATGTATCTATTTATGTAGCTGTTTTTGTGTTTGCTTTGTAAGGGGTTTTGAAAGAAATCCAATGTTTCAAAAGATTTATTTGATATGTTGTTGTAATAATGGGCTCTTTAAATTTTATAGGCATACTTAAGCTTTCTATTTTTATCCATTTTTCAGATAATTTTCTATTAAATCATCACATTATTATTTATTATTACTACTAATAAATAATTACTGGGTGGTATATATTTCACTAAAAAATTCTATTTTTATTTTATATTCAAAATTGAACCATATAGATACCTATTTAGATTTAACTCAGATGTTTACCTGAAACATTACCAACCACAAGCTTGTTCAGTTGACTCTGGTGTCTCCTTAACATTGATTTCTGGTTTTTATGAACACTACCTCAGTTTCTGGCACTATAAGATGCTCTAGGGTTTTGCCTATTTACTGTTCCTGGCCTTGAATCAGTCACTTCTCCCAGGAACCCTGGTTCCTTTTATTGGAGAATACTGTTACAAACCAAGATATACAAATCTGACTAGGAAACATGAGGTTGCAGTTTCGATCCCTGGCCTCGCTCAGTGGGTTAAGGATCTGACATTGCCTTGAGCTGTGATGTAGGTTGCAAGTGTGGCTCAGATCTTGCCCGGCTGTGGCTGTGATGCAGCCTGGCAGCTGTAGCTCTGATTTGACCCCTAGCTTGGGAACCTCCATAAGCCTCAGGTGTGGCCCTAAAAAGTAAAAAAAGAAAAAAAAAGAAACCAAGATATGGGCGTTATTATTGAGGTGTTGCTACTCGGCAGTCTCAGCTGATAGAATAAGGAAATATATGTGAATATTCTAACCCATATATATGTACATATCTGTAAATATTTCTATAAGTATTCACCTGTAAGTTAACCATACATTCATATTGATGTCTCTTATTCAAATCCATTATCATATGGATAATTATATCCTCCTCTTGATAGAACTTCCCACGCAAACAGTAAGAAACCTGGCTCCAACTATTTGCCATTTATTACTTAATTGTTCAATTCTGTTATACATCTATAGTGGTATCAGAATTGTTTGTTAACTCTTACCTCCAGGAGAATCCACTTTATCAACTCAATTAGATTACATTTTTTACATATTTAATAGACTCTCCTCATTTCCACAGTTATTTAAGTAAACATCTTTCCTCCTACCTCCTTTAGTGAGGTTTTTTCTCACATTTGTAACACAGTTAAATTTTTTGCCACATTCTACATTCCATCCTGTGACCCCCTTGACATCCAAAAAAAGGTAAATCTTCTAATCCATGAATACAGACCATCTCTCCATTCATCAATTAGAGAGTCATTGAGTTATTTCATCAATATTTTATAGTTTTGGAGTTCCCATCATGGCGCAGTGGAAATGAATCTGAGTAGAAACCATGAGGTTGCAGGTTTGATCCCTGGCCTCGCTCAGTGGGTTAAGGATCTGGCATTGCCGTGAGCTGTGGTGTAGGTAGCAGACGTGGCTCAGATCTGGCCTTGCTGTGCCTGTAGCGTAGGCCAGTGGCTACAGCTCCAATTAGACCCCTAACTTGGGAACCTCTATATGCCACGAGTGTGGCCCTAAAAATACAAAAAAAAAAAACACCAAATTTTGTATAGTTTTCTGCATGCATATTCTGTATATATTTTGTTAGATTTGTACCTAAGTATTTCATTATTTTAACTCTATTATAAATATTTTAAATTTTCAAATTTCATTTTTGTTGATTGTTACAAACAATGTTTGTGTTGTCCAAAATTCATAGGTTAAAGTCCTAACCTCCATCAAGACCTTATTTGAAGATAGAAACTTTATGGAGACAATTAAGCTTAAGTGAAGTCATAAGAATGGAGCCTTGATCCAATAGAATTAGTGTCCTTATAAGAAGAGACACAGAGAACTTTTTCTCTTGTGATCCTATCTCTCTCTCTCTCTTGCCATGTGAGATTGTAGCAAGAATGCAGCCATCTGCAAGGCAGAATGAGAGCTCTCACTGGAAGTGGAACTTAACTGTGCTGCCATCCTGATCTCAGATTTCCAATCTCCATAACTGTGAGAATTAAGTTTCTTTTGTGTAAGTCACTCAGTCTGTAGTATTTTGTCATGGCAGTCCAAGCTGACTAAAACACTGGTGTATAGGTAAACAATTAACTTTTGTATATTGATCTTGTATCCTGAGTCCTTGCTAAACTCACCAAGTAGTTTCAGGAGTTTTCATTTTTTTTTTTAATAGATCCTTTGGGATTTTTTATGTATTTAAGCATGCTTTTTTTTTTTTTTTTGCAAATAAAAGTGTCATTTCTCTATTTAGAAACTGTACACTCGGTTTTTTTTTTCTTATTTATTGAACTAGCTAGAATTCTAGTACTTTGTCCACATAAAAAAGAGAGCAGATGTCCTTATCTTATTCCTAAACTTGGGGAAAACAGCCAATTTTTCACTATTAAGTATGTTAGCTATAGCGTTTTTTGGTAGATGTTCTTTATCAAGTTGAGGAAATTCTCTTACATTCCTTGTTGGCTGAAGGTTTTTTATCACAAATGGATGTTGTGTTTTGTCAAGTGGTATGTCAATTGATATGATCACACAATTTTTCTCCTTGACCCTGTTGATATGGTAGTTCACACTGACTGATTTTCAGATGTGAAACCAGCCTGGCATATGTGTAATAAACATGCTGTGAAGTGTAATTCTTCCCATACATTGTTGGTTTTTATTTGCTCATATTCTCTTGAGTATTTTCACATCTGTTATTCACAAGAGATATTGGTCTATAGTTTTTTTTCTTATAAATTCTTTATCTGATTTTAATATTAGGGTAGAGCTGCCCTAGATTATCTTCTTGGACATTTATCATTATGTAATATCCTTTTTTTCCCTAATAGTATACTTTTGAAGTCTGCTTTGTATGAACTTAATCAAGCTATTCTGGCTTTCTTTTGAATGAGTTAGGAAGTATTCCTCCTGTTTCTAATTTCTGAAAGAAATTAAAGAAAATTGTTATTATTTCTTTCTAAAATATTTATTAAATTCCTCAGTGAAATCATCTGGAATTGCTGCTTTCTTTTTTGAAAGGCTCTAAATGTTAATATAATTGATTTATTAAGTTATACCTATTGTTATGTATTTTTTGTGTGTGTGACTTTTTGGTAGTTTTTGACTTTCAAGTAATTGATCCATTTTATATGTTATCAAATGGTAGGCATTTCATTTGTCATATTATTTATTACCACTTTAATGTTCATTAGATCACTGATGATAACCAACTACTCTTTATTTTGTGATATTGGTAATATGTATCTTTTCTTTTTTCTTGGTTACCCACATAGAAGTTTATCAATTTTATTGATTTATAAATTAAACAGTTTTTGAGTTCTTTGATTTTTCTCTTTTGATTTTAATTTCATTGATTTCTGTCCTAATTTTTATTATCATTTTTCCTTTGGTTTCTTTGGGTTTAAATTGCTTTCCTTTCGCTAGTTTTCTGAGGTGGGAGCTTAGGTTATTTATATTAGATCTAACATAGATGACTTCAAAGCTATGAATTTTCCTCAAAGTGGTAATTTCATTCTATCCCAAAAACTTTTGATAAATTGTATTTTCCTTTTCATCGATTCAAAAACGAGATTTTCCCTAAAGACATTTCTCTGACTTGTGTTTTTTAAATCTTTAATTTTCAAATATTTTAGGAATTCCCAGATTTCTATAAATAATATGTAGCTTAATTCCATTTTGGCCTAGAATTTATTTATCTCAATGTTTTATGAAATATTGGGAAGGATGTATATTTTGCTGTTGTTGGATGGCATATTCTATAAATATAAATTAAGTAATTTTTTGATAAAACTGTTCAGGTCATCTATATCTTTAATTTCTTTCTGCTTATCAATTATTCACAGAGGTGTATATTCAAGTATAATAGTGGATTGTCTCTTTTTTCCTTTACATTTCTATCAGCTTTTGACTAACATATTTTGATGCTCTATTTTTAGATGCATATACACTTCGGATTGGTATGTCTTCTTGGAAAATTAACACATTTATCATTAATTAATTCTCCCTTTAACCTTGGTAATCTTCCTGTTTCCAAAGTCAGCTTTATATGAACTTAATATAGTTACTCTAGCCACACCAATGTTCTCATATTGTTTTTTTTATTTTTTATTTTATTTTATTAATTTTTGGCCACACCCATGGTATGAGCAAAGTTCCCAGTCCAGGGATTGACCCTCCCCCCCAAGCCTTGGTAGTGACAATACCAAATCTTTAACAGCTAGGCCGCTGAGGAACTCCCACCACTTTCTTTTGATTAGTGTTAGTGTAATGTATCTTTATCACTTCACTGTAACTTATTTGAACATTTATATTTAAAACAGTTTTAGTTAATATATAGTTGAGATTTTAAAAGTCTGTTTTGACAATATCTGGCTTTAATTTCTGTATCTCTATTATTCCCCTTTAAAAGTGATTACTGATGTAGTTAATATTCACCTTGTTTGTCTGTTTTCTGGTTGTAGCTTTTGTTTTCATTGTTTTCTTGGTAAATTTTTTGGCCCTCTTTCTGATACATTTTTTCTTTTAATTGAAGTATAGTTGATTTACAATGTTATGCCAATTTCTGCTATATAGCAAAGTGACTCAGGTATACATATATATATGCATATATACATTATTTTCTTTACAAATTATTTTCCATCATGGTCTATCCCAGGAGATTGGATATAGTTCCCTGTGCTGTACAGTAGGACCTCACTGCTTATCTATTCTAAATGCAATAGTTTGCATCTATCAACCGCAAACTCCCAGTTCAACCCACTCCCTCCTCACCTCCCTGTGGCAAACACAAGTCTGTTCTCCACATTTGTGAGTCCGTTTCTGTTTGTAGATAGGTTTATTTGTGTGATATTTTAGATTCCACATATAATAGGTATCATATACTATTTGTTCTTCTCTTTCTGACTTACTTTACTTAGTATGATAATCTCTAATTGCATCCATGTTGTAACAAATGGCATTATTTCATTCTTCTTTATGGCTGAGAAGTATTCCTTTATTTATATGCATGTCTTCTCAATCAGTTCATCTGTCAGTGGACATTTAGGTTGTTTTCCGTTTCTCTGCTATTGTGAATGTGCTGCTGTGAATATAGGGGTGTGTGTATCTTTTTGAATTATAGTTTTATGTGAATATATGCCAAGGAATGGGATTGCAGAATCATATGGCAGTTCTATATTTATTTTTCTGAGGAACCTCCATACTGTTCCCATTGTGGTTGTACTACTGTACATTCCCACCATCATTGTAGGAGGGTTCTCTTTTCTCCACACCCTCTCCATCATTTGTTATTTGTAGACTTATTAATGATGGTGATTCTGATCACTGAGAGGTGGTACCTCATTGTAGTTCTGATTTGCATTTGTCTAATAATTAGTGATGTTGAGCATTTTTTCATGTGTTTTTTTGGTCATCTGTAAGTCTTCTTTGGAGAAATATCTATTTTCAACTTCTGCCCTTTTTTGAACAGGAGTTTTGGGTTTTGTTGTTGTTGTTGACTTGTATGTTTTGGAGATTAAACCCTTGTCAGTTTCATTGTTTTCAAATATTTTCTTCCATTCTTTAGGGATTTTTTTTTTTTTATTGCTCCCTTTGCTGTGAAAAAGCTTGCAAGTGTGACTAGGTCCCATTTGTTTATTTTTGTTTTCATTTTTATTGCCTTGGGAGACTGATCTAAGATAATATTTCTGTGATTTATGTCAGAGAACATTTTGCGTATGTTCTCGTAATTTTACGGTGCCGTATCTTATGTTTAAGTCTTTAAGCTATTTTGAGTTTATTTTTGTGCATGTTGTGAGGTTATGTTCTAATTTCATTGATTTATACACAGCTGTCCAATTTTGCTAGCACCACTTGCTGAAGAGACTATCTTTTTCCATTTTATATTCTTGCCTCTTTTGTTGCAGATTAATTGATTGTATGTGTCTGGGTTAATTTCTGGGTCCTCTAGTCTGCTCCATTGATCCATATGTCTGTTTTTGCACCAGTACCACACTATCTTGAATACCATAGCTTGGCAATATTGTCTGAGGTCTGAGAGAGTAATGCCTCCTGCTTTGTTTTGTTTTATTTTGTTTTGCTTGCTTTCCTGAGGATTGCTTTGGCAGTTCTGTGTCTTTTACGGTTCCATATAAATTCATTTTTATTATTTGTTCTAGTTCTGTGAAAAATGTCATGGGTAATTTGATAGGAATTATAGTAAGTCTGTAGATTGCTTTGGATAGTATGTCCATTCTAACAGTATTAATTTTTCCAATTCAGTTGCATGGAGTATCTTTCCATTTATTTGAATCCTCTTTAATTTCTTTTATTGATTTTTTAAATAGTTTTTAGCATATAAATCTTTAAGATCCTTAGGTTTATTCCTAGGTTTTTGTGTTTTTTTTGGTGCAATTTTACAAGGTATTTTTTTTATATTTCTTTTCTAATATTTCACTGTTGGAATAGAGATACACACCAATTTCTGAATGTTAATCTTGTATCCTCCTGCTTTGTTGAATTCATTGATGAGATGGAATAGCTTTTATATGGCGTCCTTAGGATTTTCTATAAGTAGTATCATGTCATCTGCATATAGAGACAATTTTACTTCTCTTAAAAAATGGATACCTTTAATTTAATTTAATTTAATTTTTTAATCTTATTGCTGTCTGCCACATGTAGTTTTAATTGAGATTTCATATGATTCAGTTCTATCTCATTCATAATGTATCATTTATACTTAATTTTAATTTGTTTAAAAGCTTTAGAGTTTAAGAATACACATGTTAAACTATTGGAAATCCAACTTTAAATATAATAATTATTCATGTGCTGCAGATGCCTTATAACAGTATTTCCAATTCTTGCCTCATTCCTTCTGTGATGTTGCATCATTTTTTCACTTGCGTGTATATTTTGATCATCCAGTATAGCTTTACTATTATTACTTTTAAGTTTTTATTCCATAAAAAAATAAAAATAAAAATATGTATTTCCCTTATTTAATTCCTCCTGGTGCTTTTTTCCTATATAAATTTAACTTTCTGACTATATAATTTTTTTTATGCCAGAAGAACTTTATTGAATATTTCTAACAACATTTGCTGACAATGAATTCCCTGAGTTCTTTATTGTCTGATAATGTATTTAATTCTCTTTACTTTTGAAGGATAATTTCATTCATACAGAATTCAAGTTCTGTAGTTTTTTCTTTCAATGCTTTAAGTGTTTTGCTTCATTCTTCATGTTTGAATGGTTTTTGAAGAGAAGTCTGCTGTAGTAATTATCTTGGTTTATCTTGGTTCCTCTATAAATAAGACTTTTTTTTTGGTTTTTCTCTCTGTCATCTTTCAAGGATTTTCCCTTTGTCTTTGGTATTTTATAGTTTGAATATGATATGCCTAAGAGTGAGATTTAAAAAGATAGCTTTTTAGTATCTATCCTTAGTTTTACTCTCTGAGATCCTAAATCTGTGGTTTGATGTCCTATATTTAGAAAGTTCCCAGTCATTATTTCCTCAAATGTTTCTGCTGTTCTCTTTTTCTATTTCAGTTAATCCAATTGTACATATGTAATATCTTTTGGAATTGCTCATTGTTTTCAAATGTTTGCATCTGTTCTTTATATCTTCTTTTTTTCTCTTTTGTATTTCACATTGGAAAGTTACTACTGACCTATCTTCAATATCTCTAAATCTTTTTTGACCATGCTGAGTATACTGATGCGTTTATTGAAGGCACTTTTCATTTCTATTACATTGTTTTTGCCCTCTAGCATTTGCTTTTAACTGAACCAACTATGTTCTGCTGGGGATTGAATCCAAGTGATCTCAGAAAGAATGCCAAATTCTTAACCCACCATGCCACAGCAGGAACTCCAGCTTTTAATTTCCTGTAATTATTTTTATATCTCTGTTTACATTATCCATTTGTTCTTATATATTCCATACTCTTCCCTTAGAGCCCTTATCATATTAATCAAATTCCCTTTCTGATAATTCCAAGATTGATGTCATATATGAATCTGGCTGTGAGGAATGCTTTGCTTTCCAGTCTGTGTTTTGTAGCCATTTGGCATGCTTTATAATTTTTGTAGAAATAAAAGTGTACATTTTTAATCAGATACTGATGAAAATAAGTATTTTTCTAGTGTCCTTTATTTTCATCTTATCTCTTGACCTAGTTACTCTGAATTCTCATACTCAGAGAAAGTTTCTCTCTTACAGCTCAATACATTGTAATCCACTAAAATATTGGAGTGTATTTGTCTTATGGTAAGGTACATGAAAAGGGGAGCACTCTATAATCTTTAGTTCAAATCTCAGTGACTTAATAGACCTATATCTCGGGCCTTGGATGTTTGCAAGTTTTCTCCAGTGATAACAGCATACTTTGCCCTCACTCTTTTCTGAAATCCTGACATTGGTGACCTTCAGTAGTTGAGAATGGAATGGCAGAACAGGCTGGGTTGGAGAAATGGCCTTCCTCCAGCTGAGATTAAGCTGTGGTAAAATATTTCTCCTAAATAAACCCTCACACCTATGGTCAATTAATCTTTGACAAGGGAGGCAAGAACATACAATGGGAAAAAGAAAGTCTACTGAGCAAGCATTGCTGGGAAACCTGGACAGCCGCATGCAAAGCAATGAAATTAGAACACACCCTCCCACCATGCACAAACATAAACTCCAAATGGCTGAAAGACTTAAATCTACGACAGGACACCATCAAACTCCTAGAAGAAAACATAGGCAAAACACTCTCTGACATCCGCCTGATGAGTATTTTCTTAGGTCAGTCTCCCAAAGCAATAGAAATGAGAGCAAAAACAAACCCATGGGACCTCATCAAACTGAAAAGCTTTGCACAGCAAAGGAAACCCAAAAGAAAACAAAAAGACAACTTACAGAATGGGAGAAAATAGTTTCAAAGGATGCAACCGACAAGGGCTTAATCTCTAGAATATATAAACAACTTATACAACCCAACAGCAAAAAAGCCAATCAATGGAAAAATGAGCAAAAGACCTGAATAGACTGTTCTCCAAGGAAGATACACAGATGGCCAGAAAACACATGAGAAAATGCTCAACATCGCTGATCATAAGATAAATGCAAATCAAAACAACCATGAGATACCACCTCACACCAGTTAGAATGGCTATCATTAATAAGTCCACAAATAATAAATGCTGAAGTGGTGTGGAGAAAAGGAAACCCTCCTGCACTGTTGGTGGGAATGTAAACTGGTACAGCCACTGTGGAGAACAGTTTTGGAGATACCTTCAAAATCTATATATAGAACTTCCACATGACCTCACAATCCCACTCTATCCGGACAAAACTCTACTTAAAAGAGACACGTGCACCCGCATGTTCATTGCAGCACTATTCACAATAGCCAGGACATGGAAACAACCCAAATGTCCATCGACAGAGGATTGGATTCGGAAGAGGTGGTATATATACACAATGGAATACTACTCAGCCATAAAAAAGAATGACATCATGCCATTTGCAGCAACATGGATGGAACTAAAGAATCTCATACTGAATGAAATGAACCAGAAAGACAAAGACAAATACCATATGATATCACTTATAACTGGAATCTAATATCCAGCACAAATGAACATCTCCTCAGAAAAGAAAATCATGGACTTGGAGAAGAGACTTGTGGCTGCCCGATGGGAGGGGGAGGGAGTGGGGGGGATCGGGAGCTTGGGCTTATCAGACACAACTTAGAATAGATTTACAAGGAGATCCTGCTGAGTAGCATTGAGAATTATGTCTAGCTACTCATGTTGCAACAGAACAAAGGGTGGGGACAAAAAAATGTAATGTATATAACTTGATCCCTTGCTGTACAGTGGAAAAATAAAATTAAAAAAATATTTCTCCTAGTTATAGAGAAGGCTCTTGGGTATTTCATGATGATTCCTCTTCCCCTTGCCTGCCAGAGCTATGAAGGAAAAATTTTCAAATCTTCAGACTGAGAACCTGATGGCCTTCCTAAATTTAAACCCCATGAAAATGTCATGGCCTTTCTGATATTACTGTCCATAGGAGTTTCTCGCTCTCATTCCAATTCACATTGGGCCTCCAACAATTCATTGAAATGACCACTTAAATATTCCTACTCTTTTTTGCTCTAGCGGTTTCTACTCCAGGCTTACATATTTTGGCACTGGTTCTTTGTATACTCCTCTATCCCTAGATTTTACAATGACTATTTAACCTGAAACCTTAATTCTTTGATGAGTCTCAAAACATCATTGAATTTCATTTTGTACCGCTTTTACCTGTAAGGATATGAGTGACAATTTCCAAGGTCTTTAGATGATGGAACTGAACTGGAAGTCCTCTGTTTATAATTGTTCAAATTTACTTTAGCAGCTATTAGCTAACATGTTCTATGACCTAAAATACTTTTTAAAAATAAATAATTTGTAATATACTTAAAAAATTTTGAAGGTGTATAACTATTTTTTAATCCATCGGTTTAAAAAGTCCACTTCAAATAAGATGTTCTATTTATCTTTCATTTTGTCTGTGAAAACTCTTAGGTAAAAATAATAATTTGCAATTATTTTTTATGATGAGTAGATTAGTATAAGATTTTTGAGGTTACATAAGCAAACATAAATGAGTTAGGGACATATTAAGAAAATATTTAATGCATTAATGGTAAATTAATATCTAGTTCTCAAATATTATCATATGAAACCTATCTCTTGTCAAATTAACTTTCAATAGTTTATAATTCCTTTGGAACCAATCAAATTCCTATTAAAGAAGTTAGAAATAGTAGTCAAACATCCTATGATTTAGCTACTTGTTTAAAGAAGAATCACCTTGAAATGATAGAAATTTCAAGTTTTAAAGTTTATCAAAGAAAGTATTAGAGGAACAAGCAGGAAAGAACTATTTGGGTTATCTTCCTCTATTTTCAAAATACTTCCTTAGTTAAAGATCTCCATTTTATTTAGATTTGAAAGAAAATGTAGAACGGTGGAAGTTTAGCTGTATTACAACCCAAGAGAATTTGGATATAGAATAATTTAAATAGTAAACTCATTTCTTTCCCAGCTCCTGGAGATATTTAATGGATTTTCAGTAGAAGCTTCATAACGTTGCACAGTGGGGAATCAGTTTTCATCCAAATTCAAAGGAGAAAATGACTCTTTGATCCCAAAGAGGTTAAAATGCTCTTCACCATCATTGAAAGAAAAAATATATTGTTAATGAATCAAAAGGGATTCTGGGAAAGAAAATAAAGTTACAAGGCCACATTGAATACAACTGTATGCTCTCATGCAATTGAGAAAGCATATGATTAATTTCTAGCATAGAAGAATTTATTATTTATTATGTAATCAAATCACCATTATTAAAGAAGGGGCTATAGTTGAGTTGAATACATTATGGAACAAACAAGCCAAGCAAAGATATAAACTTGTTAGTAAACATTCCTCTATTCTATTAGCTATTTTAGAGGAAAGTGTGCCCATGTGAACCTTGAAACACAATTTTAAAAATTTTATCTTCCTAAATAATCAAGAAATCCATTTTCCACACAAATAGCTACAATCAACGAGGCTAAAATTATCTTGTCTAAGCATAACATACAGATGAATTATCAAACAGATCAGAGGTGTGGAAACAGTGGAAATGGGTCAAAGTGGTTTCGTGTTCTCTGAAATCAGTGCAAACATTAAACTTGTGCTGAGATTTGAAGAGAGAAAATGTGTCATCTTGTGAGTTATCATGTCCCTGTTTCTTTTGAAGTACACATCTGAGAAGAACTTAAAAGAAATGGCACAATCTACTAGCAGTATTAATTTTATTTTTATTTTTTAAATTTAATTTTATTTGGAGTTTAGTTGATTTACAATGTTGAATTAGTTTCAGGTATATAGCAAAGTGAATAGGTCATACATATAAATACATCCATTCTCTTTTCCTATAAAGGTTATTGCAAACTATTGGGTAGATTTTTCTGTGCTATACAGTAGGTTCTTGTTAATCATCTATTTTATGCAGTAGTTTGTATGTGTTATTCCCATCCTCCCAATTCTTCTATCCCCTCAATGTTTTCCCCTATGGTAACCATAAGATTGGTTTTGAAATATGTAAGCTTGTTTTTGGTTTCAATTTAGTTATTTTATATCATGTTTATTAGACTCCACATATTAGTGAGCCATATTAATTTTAAATTTAAAATTATTTTCAAAGACATTCTTAAATATTTCAATGACATCTGAGACATATCTCTAAGATGAATAAATCAATACTCCTAAGTAGATTATATTCAAATGTCTTATTCTGATGTACTATGTCTGGACATTATAAAGGTCTGGCACATTAAATTTCTTTCGCAATATAAGAGGCATTGTATACAGAAATTGCAGTAGTCAAATATTGGGTATTTGAAAACAGTTTTTTGCTATACATACTCAACTGCCCTATTTGGCCTGCTATTTTTGAGAAGTCAAGTAAATTTTCTGAGATATTTAGTTGGCTGTATTATCATTATCCAGTGTGAAGTGTAATATCAGTTATTTAGTTAATACTGGTATTATAAACTAAACATACCCATACTCTACTGGGAATTAACAGCATTATATTGCCCCTATTCTATGTAGATTGATATTTAGTTTACATATAGACTTTTGATTAAAACAAAAGATGCAATAACTGATTTACATTAAAGAAACTTACTTATGAAAATCTGGCTAGACAACAACTAACTGGCCTTTAAAAACGACCTGTAATTTCCTTTGTGAATCTTCACAAATAAATTGATATTTGACCACATTTATTGGGATTACTAAACTCTCCTAGCCTAATTTGACATACACTTTAAATGGACTGAACCAGTGAATGAGGACTAATATGGAAAGAGAGGAAATCTAGAGTGTGATCAATACTGTCTGAGAGTCAAGAGCATTAGCTATTTTCACAGACTCTAAAATTCATTGCACACGTCTCTTAATAACACTTTACTTTAGCTCCCACCTACATCAAGATTTTGTTGCCACAATGCATGCTTTTCTGTGTCCAGAGAGAAACACTTAGGAGAGAAAGACCTAATTTATGTTTCCATCTGCCAGTCACTACTCAGGACTCTTTTTTTTTTTTTCAAATAAATAAAAATTGTGTAAATGTTTAGGCTGTCCAACATGATGTTTTGACATAAACATGCATAATGAAATGATTATGGTAGTCAAGCTAGTTAACATATTCATCTCCTCACATATTTTCCTTTTTTGTGTGTGCCTGTGGGTGAGCACTAAAGACCCACTTTCTCAGCAAATTTCCAATATACAACACACTGAATTAACCATAGTCACCAAGCTGCACATCCTACATAACCATGCTCTTCACACTTTGACCAACATCTTCCCATTTCCCCCACCTCCTTGCCACTGGTACAGGATCCTTAAACAAGCAAATCCTCCCCTCAAACTTTATTATACTGACATTAGTTGAAATAAAAATGTCATAGATTTTAGGGTACAAATTTATCTGTTTTATACTAAGAAAAAAGATAAATCTGACAAACTGACACAATGTTTTCTTTTCACTTTGAATTTCATATTAATCTTCAGGCCAGAGCCCCAAACATAAATTTGTGTCATTTATTATTTTATATACTCTTGAAGTAGAAAATATAAATTGAGTTAGTTAAGGTCTTTATAAAGCTTCATAACAATGATATCGTGTTTTCTACCCAGAGTTATTCAGGTTCATGTTTTTTCCCATAACATTGTCTTCTGCACCATTATGATAGTTATTGAAGCAAATTTTCAAAGTATGCTCCATATTGTCTCCAGGATTTTATCCCAAATCATCAATAGCCCTTCAGCAAGTTTTAATACTGACACTTTTCTGAGTGTGATTCACATAAATTATCTATTTAAAGTGAACTATTCCACAGTATTTCATTTAGTACTTCCACAGTATTTTGTAACCACCACCTTTATCTACTTTCAAAATATTTGTATCACCCCAAAAACTGAACCTGTATCCACTAAGCAGTTATTTCTCACCCCCGCCTCCTTTCTTTAGTCTTTGGTATCCACTACCCTACTTTCTGTTTCTATGGACTTACTTATTCTGGATATTTAATATAAATGGAATCATATAATATGTGTGACCCTTTGTGTTTGCTGTCTTTAACTTAGCATAATTTTTTGTTTTCTTTTGTTTTTTGTCTTTTTGCTTTTTCTAGCACTGCTCTCGCAGCATATGGAGGTTCCCAGGCTAGGGGCCGAATTGAAGCTATAACCGATGGCCTATGCCAGAGTCACAGCAACACGGGATCCGAGCCACCTCTGCAACCTACACCACAGCTCACAGCAATGACAGATCCTTAACCCACTGAGCAAGGCCAGGGACTGAACCTGCAACCTTACGGTTCCTAGTCAGATTCGTTAACCACTGTGCCACGACGGGAACTCCTTTTTTTTTTTTTTTTTAGCATAATATTTTTGAGGTTAATCAGAGTATAACATGTATCAAAATTTCATTATTTTTTATGGCTGATTGATACTGTATTGTATGCATATTCCATAATTTGTTTATTGATCAACTAGATATTTGTGTTGTTTCCACCTTATGACTATCATGAATGATTCTATTATTATGAATTTTCAAGTATTTGTTTGAGTGCCTGTTTTCAATTCTTTTGGATATGTATCTAGAATTGTGGTTACTGGGTCATATGGTAATTCTGTGATTAACTTTTTGAGAAACACCAAACTATTTTCCACATCCCCACTGACAAGGTACAGGCGTCACATTTTAAAAATCATGCTAGAGTGTATCATGGAAGATTTTGAACCAATAATGCAGAGTTATAAATCTTGCTCAAATAGTTCTTGAGAGATTTATTTACTGAAAATTCAGAGTTGTAGCTGTCCATCATGCCATCAGGTATACTTGCCAAGTTTTCACATGTATAAGTAGAGAAAAGTGCATCATGACTGTAACCCACCATCAATTAAGATGTATTAAATTGAGTGTAAAGATATGTCTGTTAGAATTAGTGGAATAAGAAGTTCTAAATAGCATTCTTCACTCAAATGTGTTGAAGATTTTATTTTATTTACTTAGGAATTAAAAATAAACAATGCTTAGTAATACTACTGCAAAGACATGGAAAAAATAAATATTTACAAAATGTTATCCAAGCAAGCTAAATTTCATCCCACCTTATAGTACTTAATAAAAATACTTCAATTTTACATACAATATGTTTGTTTTGTTTTATTTCTTAAAATTTAGTATGTATTTTAAATATAAATAATACAAAAATAGGTAGGACATGAAATTTTGTCTTATCTACTTATTTACTTTTCTAATGGTACATTTATAGAAAAAATGCTGAGAACCTAACCAGACAGTGCAAGTTCAAGTTCTAGTGGGTCTGGACTTTAAATTTCTGTGCTTTTTGTTAGTAACAATGAAGAATTATAATTAAAAGTTATGTACAAACGTTAATATTTATCTGGAGCTAAGAAGAAAATACACACAAAGAATTAAAAATTTTAGAATATATTGATTGCCATAAGCTTCATAAACTCTTAGGAACTTGGGAGGGATCCACACAAATGAAAGATCTTGAAGTCTGAACTTCCTTGGCTTCACAAAAAATCTGCTCATATCTGCACTGTGGGTAACATTATTTTCTTCTATGTATCTGCAGGCAAAAAAAGAAAAAAAAAGAATTGAACCCCAGAAACATGATAAATGCTTTGAAAATTGCTTTGGACTAGTAGAGGCCCCATGCATTATGTAATGGGATCATTTTGTTTATGAAAAATACCTGTAAGGATGTCATAGAATACTGAAGCTGGAAGGTTTAAAGGTGTCTAATCTAATACTCTTATTTTAGAGTTGAAGAAAATGAGTGACAGAGATGTGAATTGATAATATCATCTTTCTAGCAGAAAGAAAGCCAGACAGCCAGAATGCAGCTTTTGCCTAATTTCAGTATACTTATTTTTCTAATGTTGAAAAAAAAATAGCACTCTAGAATTATCCAAGGTTTTAGTACTATTAAATTGTGTAAATTGATCCAGTTAGGGAAACATAGGGAAGAAGATAATGGAGGTAAATATAGGAAATTAGTAGCTAATAGGCATTTATCATATGTTAGTAACTATACCTTTTTCTTTATAATATAGTCTCATATGTAATAATCACAAAATCACTGTCATCATTTTACAGGCAAGGACACTGAAAATCAAAGATGATATCTGACTTAATTTAGTTTTCTGTTGTCACTTGCCTCATGAAAACAAGGGGCCCTAAGTATTGCTGTGTAGACTTGTCTTTGTCATTTCTAACTCTATGTCCTTTCTTGAGCTTCTGTATATATTTTTTCATCTTTCAAATGATTAGTTATCCTTTGAACACAAGATGAATTGTCATAGTTTCTTCCAAAACATATGATGGAATGTATCAGTGCATTCACACACAAAGAGCTACAGTAAAGACACTGTGTGAGAAATATATCAGGGGCAGAACAAATTTGCTTAAGTGATCATCAGAGGAATAAGTCTTTCCAGGATGGTGTGACCTGAGAAGACATTGCATTGAATTGTATTTTGAGGGACTGATGATAAAAAGACATACTATTCCAAGTAAGCCATATGAAATTTGAAAAGTATATCCCAGCTTGATTAAATTTAAGAGACTTAGGTGAAAAGTAGTACAAAAGCTGATGAACTGGTTAGGATTTATATAACAAGAGGCCTTGCTTATTAATGCAAATGACTTATATTTCAGTTAATAACTAAGAGGAAGCATGCTAAGGATTCTTATTATGGTGACATTAACAAAGAAATAGCTTTCAGAAGATTGTACTCTGGATATAGAATGAATATGAAGAGAGAAAAAAAGACGGCAGAAGGCAAGTGAGAAAGTTTCTAAATGCAAGATGTGAGCAACTAGAAATGGAAGTGGTATAAATCCTATTTATAACATTAAACTTGCCCTTACATTTTTTGAAGGCAGAATCATGTTTCTTTCTTCATGTTACCTACCTTATTTTTTGTCTCATTTCTATAAATACAGAAACTGCTCCATTAGAATTCATGAGAGATGGTTTATTTTCTAAATCTCTTGTTTCTTACTAGTACATCACTCTCCCCTTCTGATCTGACCTCTAATCCCCCAGTCAATAGAGCATGAGAAGTGACATGTTCCTTTGACTCTTCAATCAATAAGTAGGTGGCTTAGAAAAGATTAATAATGATGATCATCATTCTTTGTAAGTCTGACATTGTCATTCAGACAGATAAGATGGATAATTAGATCACAGTCATATTCAAAGTAGGGAATCACATGAGTTTCATAAAAATAAGATAGAACTTTTTAATTGGGTTTACTTGTATTTATGCTACATAAAATACAACTTATGAGTTTGAGATCTAATTGCACTTTTATTTATTTTTTCCTTTACCTACTGATCAGCAAAACGAAAATAAAGACAAATATAATATTTCCCATAGTGTATATTAATGTATAAATAGTTGATTGGTGATTTATGTTTTGGTATGTTATGAAGACTTATAGGTGTTTCAGCCTATTTTACAATGTTTAATAAAAGCAATTTATATCTCTAATATTTGGATTGATGCATGCCAAAATTCTCTCAGAATCAATCATTTAAGAAGAAATCTATTGGAGAAATCATAAAGAGAGCAGTTATTTGGCCACGTCCTGCAATTTTTGGAACAAGTTAGGTAGAGTAAATTAAACTGGCAGAAAATTGTATATTTGGCCTCCTAACACAGACCCTCAATCCTCTGGGGAAGGGTGTCAGGGTGTTGAAGATGTGGGCTGGACACCTCTTGTGTGATATTTTAGACTTGGATTCTCTTTGCTGCAAGAGTTAGGATGAGAAGGTATTTTAGATGCTTAGAGAAGCAGTATTTCTCAGTTGTGTTAAAGGAAGAGTAACTGTAGAACCTATTCGGGAGCTTCTTAAAGGGGGCAGCATCAGAGAAGACATTGCATTGACTGCATTTTTAAGACTGCAGATGAAAAGACACAGATTTCCAAGTAAATTCTGAGCACAGGCCCATTGAATTAGAGTATCTGGGAGGATAAGGTCAAATCTGCATTATTAACAATAATTTTCACTCATTTCAGTGCCTGAACAATGGTCTGCACACTTTTACTCACATTACTCTTAAAAGTAAAGACCTGTATTCTACACTTTTACTCACATTACTCTTAAAAGTAAAGACCTGTATTCTTGCACGTTTAATGTTTTCTTCAAAGAAGTTAACAATTTTTTTTTTGTGAACACATCTATTATCAGAAAATTTTAAGTATACAATACAATATTATTAACTATAGTGAGTTGATGAATGTGCTAATGAACTTGTGGTTATTTCGCAGTGTATACATTTATCAAATCATTACAATGTACACATTAAATACAACATTATACCTCTATAAACCTGGAAAAATAATACATAGATAAAAATAATATTAAAAACTTTTCATAGCTAATAAAATGTTTACAGATTTAAAATTTTTCAAATGATTTCATTTCTGGTATATTGCTCATATTGACATGTTAAATAAAACTTTATCATTCTTATAAATAAATGCATAGTATATTAATAATGTGATTTGATATTCATTATTATCATTTAAAATATTGACTTACATAGTTACATGCTGATGTGTTTTCTCTTTAAATATGTATTTATAATCCATTTACCCTAATTCAATCCTAATGTAATAATATTTTTAAAAATCTATTTTTATGGAAAATTTCTAACAAACATAAAAGAGAAATAATACTGTAACCCTCAGTGTACAATATCCAGCTTTAATAATTACCAGTGTATGGCAAACATGTCTCATATATACTCCAATTTAGCTTTTCTAATTATATTAATTTTAAAGAAAACCACAGGTATCATACTATTTCACCTGTAAATACATGAGTGTATTCATCTATTAAAAAGTAGAGACTTTTAAAAAATATACCACAATCCATTCCAAAACACTAGTGTAATTAATATCAGGTCATTATTGAAATGTTCCTGCTTGTCACATAAATGCATTTGTGTGTAAGTTTATAGAAAGAGCATCCGAATAAAATTTGCACATTATATTTAGTAGCTACAACTCTGAAATTTCTTTCAGTAGGTAGCATTGCTGTGGAGTAGAACTTTCTATGATAATGGACAAGTTCTGTATTCATGGTCTCTACCTGTGGGTACTGTGCCCTTGAAATGTGTTAGTGTCGATAAGAAACTGAAATTTTTTATGTATTTAATTTTTATGAATTTAAATTTAAATAGCCACATATTGTAAGTGAATTACAATACTGCAAAGTGAAGAGCAAATAAATGACCTTCCACCTCTTTTTTCTTTTGCTTACAATTTATCTGTTAAAAATAATCAGGCTTTTTGGTCTAATCAGGATCCTGTAGTCTGGATTCTATTGACTAAATCCTTAAGGTTGCATTGGACATTTTCCTCTGTCTCATATATTTTCCTATAAATTGGTAGTAATATGTAGACATTCGATCAATTTAAGATTGATTTTTTTTTGCAAGAATATGCTGTAGTTATTTGCTACTGTATTTTTCCATCAGGAGCTCTCTATGTCTAATTGCTTCCTTTTAGTAATCATTGCCTAAATCCATGATTTCACCAGTGATTATGATCTTGGAAAAACAGAAGTAAGTGATGGCTTGATGTGAGATCTTAATTCTCTGCTCAAGAATTAAACCTGGACAGCTTGGATAAAAAACAGGAATCCTAATGGCTAGACTAGCCAGAGGTTAGAAGCAGAACTGCCCTGATGCTTGGTCCCTCTTGAAAGCAAGAATGTTTCAAGGAGATAAAAACAGGTACACATTTTATTGTTAGAGTCACAGTACAATATGTGGGAGAGCACCCAGAAAAGTAGTTTATTTATTTAAGTCAGAAGCAAAGAAGAAATCACACCCTAGAGGGAGGGGAGTTTGGGTGCGGGCATCCCCTAAGTGAGGAGAGCACCAAAGAGGTGATTTAAATCACTTATATAGGACAGTTCTTCTGGGTCTTTGTTTTCCTTTGGCCAATTATCTTGTTTTATTTCTCACACCTGACTGGACACAAGACCTCCCTAATATGTGTGCTCATCTTTTGGTAAAGATGGATTGCAAAGCACAGGGTGTCAGGATAGTATCAGGACTTATTATGGCCTGGCGCCCCCTCCCCTTTTGCCCCCTAGGCATCTTACTGTGCATCTGTAATTGTGTAGATCTCCTTGACCCCAGGAGTGATTGAAATGTTCATCTTATCTTTTTACTCCAATTAGAGCTCAGCTTTAACTTTTTCCTTGAAGTGTCAAAGAGAAACAAGGCCCAATTTACTTAGCCTAAAAAGTCCCTGCTGTTTTCATTCAAGGGACCAATCTACCTCCTACCTCATTTACAAATGGTGATATTCTGTTTTTTCATTAAGACTAGGATACTCCTCTAAAGAGATATCCCTTTCTCAATTAATTAGTTATCCAGAAATACAGTTTGCACAGTAAGGCAAACTAGAGTCTTGATTCTTACTCTTCTTTCCAGTTTTCATAATAATGATTAGGTTCTCTAGAATCCTATAATATTAGTCAATTATTGTTCTTATTCTCTTTAATGTCATGATCAGATCATGAATTTAAATAAATGTGATATATCTCAGTCTAACACAATTCTTCTTGACAATCAAGCTTTTCTATCATTGAGTCAATGACACTGTCTTTAAGTTGGCACCTGATCATTTACATGATTTCAGGGGTCTGTGAAAATGTTTTTTCTTGGTTATATGGTAACATGTTCCCAGGTTATCTAGTGTATTTCTTATATTAGATTTGGAATCAGCCATGTCTGAGAAATCTTGTTTTATTTTAATTGGAGAGAATTTTAGAGACCACAACTTAGTCTCTAGGCTTGCAACTTTCTTTCTTATTAAAGCTAACAAAAAAAGATTTTAAAAAATGCCTTTATAAGCTCATACATATATTTCCAAAAAACATTGTCTTGTAAGTTTATTTTTTAACCTCTTTGAACTTCTATCTCTTTACCCCTTGTCCAATGTAGAAAATCCTAATTTTAAGATTATATCAATATAAATGTCTTGCTCTTTAACCTGCAATATATTCATATATTCTCTTGATGAATAATAAAAGAATATGTAAAGTACTATATTTTCAATAATACAAAGGAAATTTCTACAGAATAACATTAACTGTATTTAAAAAATTCAGCTGAGTCAATTAAATGGAAGACTTACAGGCAGAAGGTAAATAAGGAAGCTATTCTAGGCAAAAATGTAAATTAGTTATGGCAAAGTCACTTTAGGATATGGCAAGGATATATCAGGAGGATTATCTAACTCATGCTGGATCAGGTGATTCCTGATTAACTGGTTAAATATTCCATTTCTAGGACAGCCAACATTGTAATTAAGTCTTGGTTTACTGATAGTGGGTTTAGCATAAACAACTCCATTTGGGGCTTGTTGTCTTTTTAACAACTGTAAAAAGCATTGTCTTCTTTTTATTTCTTTTTTTATCTTTCTTTTCATAGCTGCACCGACAGCATATGGAAGTTCCTGGACTAGGGGTCGAATCAGAGCTGCAGCTGCCAGCCTAAACTATAGCCACAGCAACAGTGGATCCAAACCACATCTGTGACCTATACTGCAGCTTGCAGCAATGCTGGATCCTTAAGGACTGAGTGAGGCCAGGGATCAAATTCGCATTCTCAGGGATACTGGGTTGTGTTCTTAAACTGCTGAGCCACAATGGGATCTCCAGCATTATCTTGTAATACCACTTTTTACAATGAAATCCATACTTTTGAAAAATTCAGATACATATCTGTACTTAGCTTATTACAAAAATCTAGCCAAATGTAGGGGAAAAAAAACCCCTTTCCTTTCTTCCAAGTTCTTTAACTGGCCTGATAATTAAATTGACATAAGACAGATTGATGGGAAAGAAAACCAAATTCAGCTATACATGTACAGGAGCCCCACAGAAATATGAGACTCCAAGGTGGTCAGGCAATTGTGGCTTATATACCTGAGCTAAGGGGAAAGTGGTAGGGATCAGGTGTCTCAGAAGAGAGGAAGATAGTTCACAGGAATATGAGATGAGCAAATGTTTGGTAAACAAATGATTGCCAGGTCATGCAGATAAATCTTTCTGATACAAAACATTACTTCTGATAACAGCACTCTTCCTCTTCCTCCTATCTAAATTCTTTTAGGCAAATTAAGAGAGAGGTACAAAGCTTTTCCTGATTCACAGGTTCTTAACTCTCTTCATCTCAAAATTAATCTACATGTGAAATTGGTAGATGCCGGGTGGCGTATTCTGCTCCACCTCAATAGGATGTAAATTTGTTGTGATGAAACTCATGTCTTTGAAGTTGAAATTTATATTCATGAGAAGAAAACTATGGATCATGATTTATCTAACAAACACCTCACACGTGAGGTTTAATTTAGGAAATTAGTAAAAAAAAAAAAAAGTCATATGTTTGCTTAGATTTAATGTGGATAGATGGCTGTTTTTGAGCCATTGAACTATATTTTTCAGGTGAATTGTATTGTCAGGTTCCTCTGCATTATTTCTCTCAATTTTTGCCCACACACACCAAGGATTTGGAGATGCAGGTTGTTGGGAAGTGCTGCAGTGGCTCTGGCATAGGCGTAGAGCCAGTGGAGGCAGGCAGTCTTCATTTTACAGATTTATTAAAGTGAAAGTACATTTTCAGAGAGAGAGAGCTCATGTATGCACCTGAGTTTGGGTTTAAAGAGCAGCCCATCTCCCTTCCCAGTTGTTTTTACACCCCCAAGATTCAGACCTGAGTGGAGATCCCATTTCTCCTGCCCCAACCCCCTATGCCATGAGTAAGGGCTGAGTGTTGTTTGATCTCTGTATTGGGCATATTTGATCTTCTGATTGGTTTTGTGCAGGGTGTCTTATTTGAAGGGGGAACAGGTTATATAGAGGTGGGCTGAGGAATGGGCAACATTCCTTCTTTAGAAGGGACTGAGCAGCTCAAGCTGGTCAAGGTGAGGAAGGAGCATTACAGTGAGACCTGGCCAGAGGTTTGGGGGTTTAATCTCCTTGAAGGGGACTTGAAGCCTGTAACAGTAGGAGTATTTATAAAACAGAGTGTGAGATTTAGGTTTACTTATTTGGAAATAATAATTATGCACAGTAAATCAGAATTTCAATTCTTTGAATATGTTTATTTTCATTGATTCAAAATGAGAGGATTATGCAATGGACTGTAGTAAAAAGCAATCCTCAATCTCAGTTATAATAGAAGTAGAATTAATAAGAGCAGAGGTAAGGTGGCCCTGTTTGTAACACCTATATTGTGGGCTACAGCACAACATTATATTTCTGAATTTTATTTTAAAATTCTGTTTTTAGATATCAGTGGTTCCCAATCCTCAAAAAGGTATATTAGCATCACTTATGGATGCCCTTCTAGGTTCTTGGCTGAGATTCCCCCTGTATTAAAGGACAGATTAACAGGAGGAAAACAAATTTAACAACATTTATATGTTTCCTATATATATATATGGGAGAAATCTAGGAAAACTAACATAAATGGCCCAATACAGACAAGCCATTACCTTAAATATCTTCTTAAGCTAAAGACTTTGTACTGTAAGGAGCCAGTAATGGGAAGTTATCAGGCCAAGCACAGTAATTACAGGGATGCTTGTTATGCACGTTTAAGTCTTGCCTATTCCTCTGATAAGAGTTCCTAGAGATTTAGCCTTTCTCCTCCTCAGGGTACAGAAAGACATACACCCTTACTAATGGAGGTTTCCCTCATAAATGTAAATGTATCTTACAAAAAGATAAAATCTACTAGCTTTTCAGAGCTTCTCCTGTGTCCACTGTTTCTTAAAAATCATCTGCTCAAGATAATCCTTATGCCAAAGAGGCATATTTTGGGGTGGCAAGTTCTTTTCTCCTTTAGAGGTGTAACATGTGACAATTCTAATTACTTCGATTAAATAGAGTTGGAGTCCCATTCAGCCTTTTAAACTACAGGCAATTTGATACCTAGCCTAGATAGAGAATTACAGAAGAGTTTACAACATGTGATGTTTTCTTTTTACTGTGTTTTTTAAAAGGTAAAAATTACATGGATTATATAATGACATGGAATGGGGGAGAAACTTGCTTCTAATGTGCTTACAAACTACTTCTAATTTGTATGCTGAAAAATGAAATTAATGCATGGCTATTATAAGTACTCAAAAATGAATATACTAAATACATACAGATTTCATCTGAAAGAAGAGGTAAGCTTTTCTTAGGAAATTTGATTTCCTATTACCCCTATTGTAAATGTACAGGAGTGCTAGTGAAAATGAATAGCAGATCATTTTCACTAGTAATATAAAACAATTCAGAAACAAATGGAATTCAGTGATCTATTGTGCTTTTTAAAGAGAGACAAAGAGAGAACCAGAGGAGTTCCTGTTGTGGCACAGCGGAAACAAATCTGACGAGGAACCATGAAGTTGTGGGTTCAATCCCTGGCCTCGCTCCATGGGTTAAGAATCAAGCATTGCCATGAGCTGTGATGTAGTTTGCAGACACAGCTCAGATCTGGCATTCCTGTGGCTCTGTCATAGGCCTGCAGCAATAGCTCCGATTAGACCCCTAGCCTGGGAAACTCCATATGCCACAAGTGTGGCCCTAAAAAGACAAAAGACAAAAAAAAAAACAAAAAACAGAGCCAGAAAGTGATGACAGAGATAACAGAGAGAAAGAAGAGAATCTGGATTTTCATTTATTTTGCATTCCTATTATTAAGTTATACAATTTTAGGCTTTTTATATGTATCTAATGAATTGACCCTTTAATTATGAAATGTTCTTTATCACTAGTTGTGATACTGTGGTTCATAAGAAGAAATATATATTTGGTCTTTATCCCATTTCTGGCACAAAGATCCTCAAATCCTTGGAATTTCTTGAGTGATAAGAACAGGGGGTTTCTTTTGTTAAAATATTTGCCCTCTAGTCCTCAATTCCTGATACTGTTTCAGAGATATAAAGGTGAAATGAATATTCATAACAAGCCCATTTCAACTGAATTTATGTTAATGAGGTGGCTTTTAGAAGTCCCCTAAATATAGAGGGGTGGTTTCCTCCAGCAGATCTTCTAATGTGATTAGAAGGTTGAAAATTTCAGTCCCATCTCTTAACCTCCTGAGATGGTAGAAGGACTGGCAATTGAGTTCAATTACTGATGGTCAAGGATTTAATCAATTGGGTCTATGTTAAAAAACTGAAAATGGTGAAAGTCTGGAGAGCTTCCATGATGGTGGAGATTCAGGGAGGTGGTCTTCTCTAAGAGAGCATGGAAGCTGCACCCTTTTCCTCACATTTTGCCTTACGCATTTCTAATCTGGCTATTCTGACATAATATCCTTTTATAATAATTGATGATCTAGTAAGTAAGCTGTTTCTTTCTGAGTTCTGAGAGCCACTTTAACAAATTAGTTGAATTAGTTGAAGCAGAGGTCCTTGGAATCTCCAATCGATAGCTGGTTGGTTAGAAGCATAAGTGATAATCTGGGTTTGTGATTATCATCTGAAGGGTGTATCTTGTAGGGCATAGCCCTTAACCTGTAGGGTATAATGCTATCTCTGGGCTTATAGCATCAGAATTGAGTTGAACTGTGGGACACCAGCTGGTGTCTAAAGAATTGGTTGTAGATATATGGGAACAGCCCTTCCCTTCATTGCAAATTGGGTCCCAGATCTCTTCTACTGGCAATACATTCTTTACCACTGTGAATTAGAGTTTGGCACTTGCCACTGTCACTACATGGATTAAATCAAGAACCACTGTAGCTGCCAACTCATGACACCTCCTGAGCAGAGCTCAGAGTGGAGATCAGGAGTGAAGCACTCTGTACTTTGGGAAAACTGGCAGAACAGGTCTTCAGATTTAGATATTTTTAGGAGAAGATTTTGTGAACCCAATTTTTGCATCACCTCATTTCTAGAAAAACATTGAATCCTTCATGGTGACGTCTGATCCTCATGACTACTAGTAAACTTCATGAGAACAGCAGCAACCTTCTGTGAAATGTGTGCTTGGCTGCATGCATCTCCCCTTTCACCTTCATCACATAAACACTGATATTATTTCCCCCTGCCTCTTTGGAGCATTATTTCAGACTGACCTGAAATACTGCAGCCCAGGCTATTTTTTAAAAATCAAAAGATGTCACAGTCATCAGCAAGTGCAGCCACCTCCAAGGGTGAGCTGGTGAGCCCTAAGGGAACTCAGGAAGGAAACAAAGAATACCTGCCATCTAACAGCCATCAGAATGCAGCAACCCCAACAGAGAGCCCTGAGGAAACTCAGTCTGTTTCAACATAGAATCCTGACCCCAGAGAGCTGAGGTGCATATCAAAGGAATGATTTCAGTGAGCACAGACCTTTGCATCTTCCAATAGAAAAGTGAATAGTGCTGAATTCCTTAACTTAAGATGTTATTAGCCATAGTCTTTTGTTCCTACCACCTGCCCTTTGTTGCAAAAACTCCTATATATCCTAACTCTCCCCTTGTCAGTTTTCTCAGGGTTACTTATGATTCTGACTCCTGGGCTTAAGCCCTCATTTTACACCAAGTAAATTTAATTTAGGTTGTGCATTATTTTAAAGTTGATGTCCCCAAATCTATTCTGTCAGGTGTTTGTACTATTATTCTAGCTTTCTTAGGATTGGTTTTTGCATTTTCTTTCTTTTTCTTTCTTTTTGCTTTTAACCTGTATATAGACACAATAATCTTGAGCCCTGCTTTTATCTATTTTGATTATTTCTTCCTAGTATTTGGATTTTAAAATCAATGTTAATTTACTGTAATTATCAGTGTGGTGGATTTAAGTGTACCAACTTACTCCTATGTTCTATTGCCTTATATGTTCTTTGTTGATTGTATCTCACCTTTCTGCCTTCATCTCAATTATTTTATCCTAATATTCTATTTTTTATTAATGATTTTTATTTTTTCCCTTATAGCTGGTTTACAATGTTCTGTCAATTTTCTAATGTACAGCAAGGTGACCCAGTTACACATACATGTATAAATTCTTTTTTCTCATATTACCATGCTTCATCATAAGTGACTAGACATAGTTCCCAGTGCTATACAGGAGGATCTCATTGCTTATCAATTTCAAAGTCAATGTTTGCATCTATTAACCCCCAATTCCCAATCCATCCCACTCTCTCCCCGCCTCTTCAGCAATCACAAGTCTGTTCTCCATGTCCATGATTTTCTTTTCTGCGGAAAATTTCATTTGTGCCATATATTAGATTCCAAATATAAGTGATATCATATCATCCTAATATTCTGATTCATTATCCGTTTTAATTTTCTTTTTTTGGTGCTTGCATGCATGTATATATCATGCAAATTGATCTAGGTTTTCCATAGGCAAGTTGATTTTCAGGGAACAAAGAAAAAGGAGGACTCCCAATGATTACAAAAATAAATGATCAGGAGATACAAAGTTTATGTACAAATCCAAATCCATTTCCATAGACTTTCAATGATATCTTTTAAATCATTTTTTATTACAGTTTTGATTTGACCCCTAGCCTGAGAACTTCCATATGTTACAGTGTGACCCTAAAAAGACAAAAAAAAAAAAAAAGGAAGAAGAAGATCCTCTGTCTCTTTTTGGACTAGGGTTAGTGGGGCTGCCTATCTCAATGATGCAGAATAACTCAGGTTACCTGACTACTCAGGTAGTCAGTGTAGGAACATGGGCTTCAAAGCATTCTTTGATATGGCTATTGATTAACATTTGTGGTTTAAGGGCTCCAGAGAGTGATATCCCCACAGGCTTTGTTTACTATAGGAACTATATCTTTCCCATAGTCCTTGTTTACTATAGGAAGTGTACCTATGCCCACATAGACCTTAATCTCTAAACCACTCCTCAATTGATAGAAAAGGAATGAGAGGAATGATGCCTCAGTCTACAGGAAGAGAAGGACAAAAAAATCATAAAACTTATGAGACATTTCCACCCCTAAAATCTCTATTGGACAAGGACTGACATAAATAACTGGGCAAGGCCAATGGGATAAAAACATATCTTTCTGAACCCCCACATTGGTACCCCCCACATCTTTAAGGGATTAAAAACCCCTATAGGACAATAGAGAGTCAGGGCTCTTCTCCCCTCACCCAGCAGCCCTGGGAGCTATTTGATTTCCTGTAATAAAGACTTTGCTTGCTTGTTGCCTTTGCGTTCATGAAGTTCATTCTTCAGCTGCGAGAACAAGAACCCAGATTCCGGTAACATCTTTCTGGCATCATCAAGAGAACCCACAGGATCTTGGGTAATAAGACTTTAATGGTGACCCTGACACTGATGACTAAGGTTCTTCCCTTGCCTTCTCCTGAATCTCTGGATGCTATGGTCTAAACATTTGTGTGCCCTCCCCCTTCAAATATATTGAAATCCTCAGCCCCCAAATGGGATGATGTTAGGAGGTGAGACTGGGAGGTGCTTAAGTCATAAGAATGGAGTCCTCATGAATAGGATTAGTAATTATAAAACCCATAGATATCCCTTTCTCCTACACCATGGTAGGGTACAGGGAGAAACTCTGGCTATACATAGGGAAGAGGGCTCTCCCTGGAATGTGGAATATTAATTTTATTAATTTTTGACTTCTAAGCCTCTGGAATAGTGAGAAATAAGTTTCTGGAGTTTATGAGCTACCTAGACTGTGTTAATTTATAATAATAGCCCAAAGAAACTAAGACACTGGGCCTCAAAAATTCTGATGTGAATTTATAAAGGACTAAGGCCCCTACTCCATGACTAAGAAAGAATCTATTGCCAGCTCTATGAGTCAGTTGTAAGTCATATCTAGTTTATTCAATAGAGATGTGAAAGTTCGCCTGTATCATTTTGTTGTGTATTATTGTTTTATTGATATAATTATAAAATTGAAAGAAATTTAAGGGGATATTTCAGTGTTTCTCATGTTTTTCAGAATGTGCATTATGAAACCATAATATCAGAAATCCATTTTGAGGGTCATAGAGTATATATCTATATCTATATCTATATAATAGTCTATATATTATAGTATAGAAAAATACCAGACTGCATAAGGTATTGATGATATATTGATATGTTATTAATACCTGATACCTAGCTATTCTACAATATATTAAAATATATAGGAATCAATGATAAATGTTGCTTCATGAAGCCTACATGTATTTATTAAGCATAACATCAAAGGTATTTTGTAACAGTGGGCATGGTCAAATCAAGAATGAAAATCACTGCTTTAACACCCTTATGATTTGCCTAAGTACCTCCAGAGATGGAAAATTTCACTGCCTCCTCCAATAGCTAGCCCAGTGTTGAACCAATTCTAAATAAACAAAAAAAGCATTTCTTTCTGTTGAATTGAAAAAAACTTCGCTATCGTTTCTATTCCTTCTTAGGCTGTCCTTTTAAACATTGTTCGGTATGCTTAAGCTTTCTACTGCATTTTAGATTTTTTATTTATTTGAGAAGTTATTTTCAATGTTATCATACTGTAGCTAAATATCCACATTTCATTTGATCATTTATAAAATGAAATATTCTCATCTCTCATGTTCATAACTTGCCTTATTTTTCTTTATTCCATAAACATGTAATTGTAGAAAAAGTTACCATGATTCACAAACTAAAGCCTTTGTGATATCTATCAAAATCTTCTCTAATTGTAGACCCACCATAATGTGAGCTATTATCAAATTATTTGTAGCTCTTAATCAGTCCTGGTGATTGAAGAAGAAATACATATTTTCTGGAAATTATTGTGAATGCAGCAATTTGGGGAAATCACATTTGTCAACACTTTCATTTGCTGTCTGGGCCAGGCATTTAATGATACAGAATTTACAACTTCAAGTGCTTTTAATGAATTCACTGTTTATACCTATAGGCTGAATAAAAAGAGAAACTGGAGCAAATAGAGAATTACCATACAAAACCTGAATGTCAGCTCCAATTTAGATCCTTCTTCTCCTCTTACTCCAGGTGAAGCAGGTACATCTCTGAGCTGTTGCTATAGGCAAGCAGTTCCAGGAGTGGTAAGTAGCCTGGTCACTTGATTTCCCAAATATCTTTCTTTTGCTGCTAAGGGCACATGGCCCACTTTCCACAGCCAAATTTAGCTCTGTGGTAAGACATCAATACAATTTAGTGTCACAGGCAATTTGTATTAGATCAGTTACATGTGGGCTTTATAGAACAAAAATTTTGACATTATTATGAAACATTTACATCATAAAAGTTATGAAAAATCCTGTTGGCCTAAAATAATTTGACATTTCACTCTGCTCACTGAAAGAGACCAAATTATGGATTTTCTTTTTCATGTTGAAGGGTTGATTCACTTCTCATTAATTAAATCTCCAAAGTATTTGGAATTAAGCTGTCAGGTTTTATAAAGGAAGTAAGCAGCATTCTAATTTCTCATTCTGAATATCTCAGAATTTAAATTATACCTCTACGAGAAGAAGAGAGTGCTGTGATTATTTCTTGACTATTTGTATATCACTGTAGAAAGGACAGAAGAATGGAGTTTTATTACTCTTAGATAAAGAATAATGGGAGTTCCCGTCGTGGCGCAGTGGTTAACGAATCCGACTAGGAACCATGAGGTTGCGGGTTCGGTCCCTGCCCTTGCTCAGTGGGTTAACGATCTGGCGTTGCCGTGAGCTGTGGTGTAGGTTGCAGACGCAGCTCGGATCCCACGTTGCTGTGGCTCTGGCATAGGCTGGTGGCTACAGCTCCGATTCGACCCCTAGCCTGGGAACCTCCATATGCCGCGGGAGCAGCCCAAGAAACAACAGCAACAACAACAAAGACAAAAGACAAAAAAAAAAAAAAGAATAATGAAGTAGGTATTGGCAGTGAAGCATCTGTCAGCGAAATCAGTGCAGTGACCCAGTATGCAGTACCTAATCAGAGGGCCCTCCAGGGAGAATCTGGGTATGTCCTTTTGGGGGGGTTATGCTATATATCTATGAGTTCACTTAGAATAGTAGATCTTCATAAATTACTCTCAAAATTAAGACTTCTTTGGTTTTAAAACCTTATGGTGGGCCACCGAATATATATTAGAATTGCATCCTCAATTTAAAACAAGAGCAAATATTTAGCAATATAAACTCTACTGAGCACAAAGCAGGAGATGGAAGAAATAGAAATATGTTACTACACAGGAGAAGTTTAAAATCTACTATGGGTCCAGGAATGTGACATATGTCAAGGCTGAATATAGGTGCCATAAAAGAAAAATTAGAGGATATGATAGAATCAATATTATGGAAAACATAAAATATTAAATGGGCCTTAAGGACTGTAGGATTCAAATTTTTTGAAGAAAGGGAGATGGATTTTGGAATGTGATTATTCAGTTCTAGTGGCTTTTCCAAAATTCCTTAATCCTATGAATTATTTGGATGGCAGTGGTCCATTCTTGCTACTATGACAGAATATCATAGACTGGGTGGCTTTATTCCTTATAGTTCTGGAGGCTGGGAAGTTCAAGATCAAGGTGCTGGCTTCTTCAATGTCTGGTAAGAGACAGATTCCTTTTCCAAGAGGGTTCTCTTTTCACCATGTCCACACAAGGAGGAAGGGAGCTCCCTGAAGTCTCGTTTATTGGGCACTAATCCCATTCATGAGAGCTCTATCCTCATAACATAATCCCTCCCAGAACCCCACATTCAAATACCATCACATTGGGAATTAGGTTTTAACATGAAATTTTGAAGGGACACAAACATTCAATCTATAGCAGAAGGAAGGTTAAAAAGTTATATATATGTGTGTGTGTGTATATATACCTATATATATATGTGTGTATATATATACACACACACACACACACACACACACACACACACACATATATATATATATATATATATATATATATATATATAAACTCCTGAATTTATTTCTTTTTGGGCAGAAATTATGCACTTCACATGATCAGATCTTCAGTGTTTGTTGACAGTAATCTAATTGGGTAGATATTATAATCATCACCACTTTGCTGATTGGAAAACTGAGGAACATAGCTGGTAAGAAAAGTGTCTACTGTCACACAAATTGTGGGATTGGGAATTGAATCCAGGAAGTCTGACCTAGAGTCATCTCTTAGCGTGTATTACTTCAGTATGGTTTTGATCTTTTTAGGCTTTTTCACTGTTTGTTTTTCAGACTTAACAGAACTTTTTATTATCTTCACTTCTTGTAAAGCTATTTCCCCTTTGTTTGCTTGTAATTCTTCTATTATTGATCCCCTCATAAGGTTTTCAATTTTGTTACTGACAATTTCATGTTAATTTGTAGCCAGGTTTTTGCACTGGGGGAACATCAATTGTTTTTCACACCCAAATCATCAAGAAGAAAACATGATATTCTGTAGTTGCATAGGAGTGGGGTATAGAGATTTTTCCAATCTTTTAAAATAAAGGGGTAGCCCTTTCTGTGTCTCAGCTTAGTGAAATGCACTGAATGAAGATTAGGGAGAGATGCTTCTGTGTAGACAGAAATAGTACTTTATTATCCAAAGGCCAAATTTATGTAAAGTAAAATATTCATAGCTCTTTTCAGAGAGTATGTCTCAGTTATTTTCAACATATCTATATGTTATGTTTATAAAATTTGGACTTACAAAAAAATAGCTCTGTTAAATAGAGCTATTTGAACTCAATGGGCCCAATCTGCCTATTAAAATCAAGGTTCTATTTCTCAGAGAGGGCAAACCTTGGGTATTTGATGAAGATGATGATAGAAATAAAATAAAATTTATTAAGACACATCTATGTGCAAGGCAGCTTACCAAAAAGAGGAAGTAATCTGTATGTGTGACATGACTAATAAACAATAAAAGCAGAGTTGGTCTTTTTTGAAGATCCTTATTTCTAAACACACTTTCATATTTTAGCAGCATCCCCTTTCTTTTAGAGTCCTACATAACCAAGGCTTTTACTTGTTAAGGGAATTTATAAAATACATTATTTATTTTCAAATACACACTTAGGCTGTAGATGGTGAAAAGGAAACTATTTAGGGAACCAGTGGGAGAAAAAAATGTGTATAATCATAGAATGTGTCCAGATTCTTTATTTGATAAAATTTCCTTCCAACATTCTAAAATTCCTTCTGTGTCAAAGGTTTGAAAGCCTGGAAATTACTTTTTCTAGTTTATCTGCCAGCAGGGTTTCAGTTAGGGTTAGCTGATGAGAATAACTTGCTTGATATGGAAAGTAGAATGTAAAAAAAAAAGAAAGAAAATAAAAGATATTCTTGTGAAACCTCAAAGCAAGCATGTGGCATATGTATATGATAGATGTGGTATATTCTCTGTCTGTTCATGCATCTCCCTAAGAATCATGCCCTCTGATGCTTCAGAAGTTGCCATCACCTGTGGTACCTCCCCTAAGATTCTTGAAATTTCCAGTTTTCTGAAAAACAGACACATCTTCTCTAACCTTTGTTTTCCCAGTTCTTCTAATTGTAGTTTAAACTTCAAACTCTTACTTGAAATACATACAGTGTCTCACATATAAACGAGAAATTCTGAATGAGATAGAGGGAGTTAAAAATAATACAGTGTCAAAAATCCACTATTGCATTAAAAGCAAGTTAGCACATAAGGAAACATCAATGTAAGGAATAATCAAAGAATAAAAAGACGGTAGAAGATTCAGATAATGAAATGCCCTATTATAGTTGTTAAAGTTATACTTAAAACAATGGAATGTAAAAAGAGGTAAAGGACAGGGTTGAGAATGCTAGTCTGAGAATTTGTATTTCAAGCAAATTCCTGGGTACTGCTTATGCTACTGCTTGGTCATCACATTTTGAAAACTATTGCCTTAGAGGATGCTATCAGTGTGTGGAGTCCTTTCCTTTTGTAGAGGGTATAGTCACAACTTGGATACCACTTTAATTTACCTCCTTGTGCCCAATACCCAGTTTATCTGTACTTCAATCTTGATAATTCATATTAATCCTCTTCAGACAACTTGATTTTGCCCAGACATGGAGAGAATGAGAATTACTTGGTAGCTTTTGTCCCCCCTAGAGCAGCCTGTATCCAGTGACATATTGGTAAAAAGGAAAAAAAAAGTAATAAAGCATAGCTCTTTCTTTGAGATAGGACAAATTTTTCAGTGCAGTTTACATACCAGAGCTTTCTATGACATCGTGTTGAGGTGGGGATTCCTCCTGACGTTATGTCCTTTGCTTGACTCCTTTCCCTTTTCTCTCCTGATTTCTTGCTCTTCCCTGTTTCTTTTTGGCTAATTTCTTTAACAATTCAAATATACAAGTACATAAAAACTCCAGAAACTGTACCATCTATAGGCTGTTTCTATTAACTGTTTTTCACTCCTTAGCTATTATTATTTATTCTTATGTCTTGTTATATCAGATAACTTTCGATTGAATGCTAGATATTGTTTGCAACAAAACAAAACACCCTGTCAAGTCTCCATTAACTACTTGCAGCTATTTAAAATTAAAATTTAACATAAATTAAATAGAATTAAAAATTAATTTCTTGTAGTTCCCATTGTGCCTCAGCAGGTTAAGAACTGACACAATGTTCATGAGGATGCGGGTTTGATTCCTGGCCTCACTCAATGTGTTAAGGAGCCAGCATTACTACAAGATTCAGTGTAGGTTGCAGACGCAGCTGGGCTCCCGGCTGCAGCTCCAATTTGACCCTTAGCCCAGGAACTTCCATAAGCCAAAGGTGTGGACGTAAAAGAAAAAAAAAGCTTCCTAAATCAGAATAACCACCTTTCAAGTGTTCAATAGCCACATGTAGCTAGTGGCTATATTTTTGGACAGTGCAACTTCCATAAAAACAGACAGTTTTTAGGGAGTTCCCATTGTGGTGCAGCAGAAATGAATCTGACTAGTATCCATGAGGGTGTGGGTTTGATCTCTGGCCTCACTCAGTGGGTTGAAATCTGGCATTGCCATTAGCTGTGTTGTATGTCACAGATGTGGCTCAGATCCCACGTTGCTATGGCTGTGGTGTAGGCTGGCAGCTGTAGCTCTGATTCGACCCCTAGCCTAGTAACTTCCATATGCCAAGGGTGAGGACCTAAAAAAAAAAAAAAAACCCAGAAAATTTGTATTGAAAAATTCTATTTTAGAGCTCTTGATTGATACTGTTTTCCTACAATGATGGTTTATAGGTAGTCTGATCACATTATTCCAGTTAGAGGGAACAATAATTAAATTTGTATTTACTTTTCTTAAGGTATAAAATTCTGAGTTTGCCCTTGCTTCTAGGATGAACCCCATATGAGTTCTCAAATAATAACCTGGTGGTCTTTTAACTCTAATTCTTTGTATTCCCAGAACAATGGAATTGTAGAAGGCACTTTAGTTTTGTTGCTTCCTACCTGGTACATTTTGCTTTTATCTTAAAAGCCTCATGCATAGTCTAAGACAACAGGAAAATCCCTTGTGCATGGATGTGGGGAACTAGGGAAGATTTGGTCTTATTTCTCTGAAGTTCTTTTTTCTTCAAAGTCTTGTCCCCTCAAGTTTTGACTCCTTAAGCAGTTCTGAAATTCAACTTTTGCCCCCTAGTCCTGTGACTCTACCAAAGACTCTGGGTTTAAGAGTTCTAGTTGGCTGCTCAGCCCATTTAAGAATAGATGAGAACATGGAGAAATAAAGCTTCACTGAAGATTGAGTTAACTTCGATAGATTTTTCTGCTCTCTGGTATCTTGCCTTTTAATTCCTGACTGCCCTACATGTTCTTCTATGGTTTTTATTTAGTGGATTACCTATTATAAGCTTTTCTTTGTCTTTTCCCCTAATTCCTATTTGAATTGTTAAATCTGTAGCTGGATATTTTTTACCAGTCTTGAAAAAAATCCTAGGCAACATTTCTTCAAATATTGCTTTAGGCCTCTTTTATCTCTCCTTCTTAGCTAAGTCTCTGATTATCCATATTAGTCTGCATTACTATTTCTCAATATTATCCTCTCTTCAGTACTTAATATTCATTTTTATTTCCTGCCTCAATTCTGATAATTTTTTTTTTTGCTTCCTGAATTTTTATTTTTTTTATTTTTTTTATTTTTTATTTTCCCACTGTACAGCAAGAGGGTCAGGTTATCCTTATATGTATACATTACAATTACATTTTTCCCCCAGCCTTTCTTCTGTTGCAACATGAGTATCCAGACAAAGTTCTCAATGCTATTCAGCAGGATCTCCTTGTAAATCTATTCTAAGTTGTGTCTGATAAACCCAAGCTCCCGATCCCTCCCACTCCCTCCCCCTCCCCCTCCCATCAGGCAGCCACAAGTCTCTTCTCCAAGTCCATGATTTTCTTTTCTGAGGAGATGTTCATTTGTGCTGGATATTAGATTCCAGTATGAGTGATATCATATGTATTTTCTTGTCTTTCTGGCTCATTTCACTCAGTATGAGATTCTCTAGCTCCATCTATGTTGCTGCAAATGGCATGATGTCATTCTTTTTTATGGCTGAGTAGTATTCCATTGTGTATATACACCACATCTCCCTAATCCAATCATCTGTTGATGGACATTTGGGTTGTTTCCATGTCCTGGCTATTGTGAATAGAGCTGCAATGAACATGCGGGTGCATGTGTCTCTTTTAAGGAGAGTTTTGTCCGGATAGATGCCCAAGAGTGGGACTGTGGGGTCACATGGAAGTTCTATGTATAGATTTCTAAGGTATCTCCAAACTGTTCTTCATAGTGGCTGTACCAGTTTACATTCCCACCAACAGTGCAGGAGGGTTCCCTTTTCTCCACAGCCCCTCCAGCACTTGTTATTTGTGGATTTATTAATGATGGCCATTCTGACTGGTGTGAGGTGATATCTCATGGTAGTTTTGATTTGCATTTCTCTTATAATCAGCGATGTTGAGCATTTTTTCATGTGTTTGTTGGCCATCTGTATATCTTCCTTGGAGAACAGTCTATTCAGGTCTTTTGCCCATTTTTCCATTGATTGATTGGCTTTTTTGCTGGTGGGTTGTATAAGTTGTTTCTATATTCTAGAGATTAAGCCCTTGTCGGTTGCATCCTTTGAAACTATTTTCTCCCATTCTGTAAGTTGTCTTTTTGTTTTCTTTTGGGTTTCCTTTGCTGTGCAAAAGCTTTTCCGTTTGATGAGGTCCCATGGGTTTATGTTTGCTCTAATTTCTATTGCTTTGGGAGACTGACCTGAGAAAATACTCATCAGGTGGATGTCAGAGAGTGTTTTGCCTATGTTTTCTTCTAGGAGTTTTATGGTGTCCTGTCGTATATTTAAGACTTTCAGCCATTTTGAGTTTATTTTTTGTGCATGGTGTGAGGGTGTGTTCTAGTTTCATTGCTTTGCATGCAGCTGTCCAGGTTTCCCAGCAATGCTTGCTGAATAGCCTTTCTTTTTCCCATTGTATGTTCTTGCCTCCCTTGTCAAAGATTAATTGACCATGGGTGTCAGGGTTTATTTCCAGGTTCTCTATTCTGTTCCATTGGTCTGTCTGTCTGTTTTGATACCAGTACCACACTGTTTTGATGACTGTGGCTTTGTAGTATTTCTTGAAGTCTGGGAGAGTGATGCCTCCTGCTTAGTTTTTGTTTCTCAGGATTGCTTTGGTGATTCTGGGTCTTTTGTGGTTCCATCTAAATGTTTGGATTGTTTGTTCTAGTTCTATGAAAAATGTCCTGGGCAATTTGGTAGGGATTGCATTGAATCTGTAGATTGCTTTGGGTAGGATGGCCATTTTTACAATATTGATTTTCCTGATCCAGGAATATGGAATATCTTTCCATTTCTTTACATCTTCTTTGATTTTTTTGATTAAAGTTTTATAGTTCTAGGCATATAGGTCCTTTACCTCCTTGGTCAGGTGTATTCCGAGGTATTTGATTTTGTGAGGTACAGTTTTAAAAGGTATCTTATTTTTGTATTCCTTTTCTAATATTTCATTGCTGGTATACAGAAATGCAACTGACTTCTGAATGTTAATCTTATATCCTGCTATTTGCTGAATTTATTAATCAGTTCAAGTAGTTTTGGGGTTGAGTCCTTAGGGTTTTCTATGTATAGTATCATGTCATCTGCACACAGTGACAGTTTGATCTCTTCTCTTCCTATATGGATGCCTTTTATTTCTTTGGTTTGTCTAATTGCTGTGGCTAGGACTTCCAAACCTATGTTGAAGAGCAGTGGTGAGAGTGGGCATCCCTGTCTTGTTCCAGAGTTGAGTGAGAAGGCTTTCAGTTTTTCCCCATTGAGTATTATATTTGCTGTGGGTTTGTCATAAATGGCTTTGATTATGTTCAGGAATGTTCCCTCTATACCCACTTTGGCGAGGGTCTTGATCAAGAATGGATGTTGGACTTTGTCAAATGCTTTTTCTGCGTCTATTGAGATGATCATATGATTTTTGACTTCTTTTTTTTGTTAATGTGGTGTATGATGGTGATTGATTTGCGTATGTTGAACCATCCTTGTGAACCTGGGATGAACCCAACCTGGTCATGGTGTATAATTTTTTTGGTATGTTGTTGGATTCGGTTGGCTAAGATTTTGTTGAGAATTTTTGCACCTATATTCATCAATGATATTGGGCGATAGTTTTCTTTTTTGGTGGTATCTCTGTCTGGTTTTGGAATGAGGGTGATGGTGGCATCATAGAATGTCTTTGGGAGTATTCCTTCTTCTTCCACCTTTTGAAAGAGTTTCAGGAGGATGGGCACCAATTCCTCTTTATAGGTTTGATAGAATTCACCTGTGAAGCCATCTGGTCCTGGACTTTTATTTGTAGGGAGTGATTTTATGACCTCTTCAATGTCATTTCTAGCGATCGGTCTGTTCAGTTGGTCTGTTTCTACTTGATTCAGTTTTGGCAGGCTGTAAGATTCTAGAAAATTGTCCATTTCTTCCAGATTGTCAAACTTGTTGCCATAGAGTTGTTCATAGTATTCTCTTATGGGTTTTTGTATTTCTGCTGTATCCATTGTGATTTCTCCTTTTTCATTTCTAATTTTGGTTATTTGGGTTCTCTCTCTCCTCTTTTTAGTGAGTCTGGCCAGGGGTATGTCAATTTTGTTGACCTTTTCAAAGAACCAGCTCTTAGTTTTATTAATTTTCTCTATTGTTTATTGAGTCTCTATTTTATGGATTTCTTCTTTGATCTTTATAATTTCCTTCCTTCTGCTGACTTTAGGCCTTTTTTGTTCTTTTTCTAATTTGTTTAGTTGGAGGCTTAAGTTGTGGATTTGGGATCTTTCTTCTTTTTTGAGAAAGGCCTGCATTGCTATAAATTTCCCTCTGAGCACTGCTTTCACAGCATCCCATAGATTTTGAGCGGTTGTGTCTTCATTCTCATTTGTTTCAAGGTAGTTTTTAATTTCCTTCTTGATTTCCTCATTGACCCATTGGTTTTTTAGTAGCATGTTGTTTAGTCTCCATGTAGTAGGTTTTTCTCATTTCTTTTCCCACGGTTGATATCTAATTCCATGTCATTGTGGTCAGAGAAGATACTTGAGATAATTTCTATGCTCCTAAATTTATTGAGGTTAGCTTTGTGTCCCAATATGTGGCTGATTCTTGAGAATGTTCCATGAGCATTTGAGAAGAATGTGTATTCTGCTTTTTTTGGATGTAGTGTCCTGAAGATATCAATTCAGTCTAACGTTTCTATTGTTTCCTTTAGGATCTCTGTTGCTTGATTGGTTTTCTGTCTAGAGGATGTGTCCATTGATGTGAGGGGGGTATTAAGGTCTCCTACTATGATTGTATTCCCATCAATTTCTCCCTTTATGTCTGTTAATATTTGTTGTATGTATCTGGGTGCTCCTGTATTTGGGGCATGTATGTTGACGATAGTAACATCCTCTCCTTGGATGGATCCCTTAATCATTAAGTAGTGTCCTTCTTTGTCTTTCTTTATGTCTTTTGTTTTAAAGTCTATTTTGTCTGATATGAGTGTTGCGACTCCTGCTTTTCTGTCATATCTATTGGCGTGAAATATTTTTTCCCAGGCTTTCACTTTCAATCTATATGTATCTTTTGTCCTAAGGTGAGTTTCTTGTAGGCAGAAGATTGAAGGTTTTTGCCTTTTTATCCACTCACCCACTCTGTGTCTTTTGATTGGGGCATTCAGTCCATTGACATTTAAGGTGATAATTGATAGATGATTATTTATTGCCATTTGAACCTTGTGTTCCAGTTGATTCTATGGTTCTCCATTCTTCCTTTCTTTCTTCTTTTTTTTTTTTTTTTGGTTGGATGGTGTCCTGTTATTATCTGCTTGAGTGTATTTTTTTTCCATTTTTTACAAATGCAATGTTTGGTTTTGGCTTGTGGTTGCCCTGTTTTTTAAGTATGCTAACCCCTTCCCATAATTGTGTGTTTTAGCCTGATGGTCCTGTAAGTTCAAACCCTTCATTGCTATATTAAAATTAAGAAGAGAAACATACAAACAAACAAAAAGGGTTATTTACTTGCTAACATCCCTTGCCCACATTTTATGGTTTTGATGACTCTTTTTTATTTTTTCCTTTTTAATTTTATTTTGTTTGAAGCATGTTCATGATTAAATCTGCTTGCTGGCTTATTTGAGTGACGGCTCTCTGATTGCGGTTTCCTCAGACCTAGTTCTTCCTCTTCTTCTTTTTTTTTTTTCCTTTCCTTTTTTCTTCCCTTTCTTTCCTTCCTTTCTTTTGGTTTAGAGAAGCCCTTTCAATATTTCCTTTAACCTGGGTTTTGTGTTGCAGTATTCTTTAAGTTTTTGTTTGTTGGAAAAAATTTTTATTTCTCCTTCTATTTTAAATGATATTCTTGCTGGATAGAGTATTCTAGGTTGCATATTTTTTCCTTTTAGCACTTTAAATATCTCTTGCCATTCCCTCCTGGCCTGTAGTGTTTCTGTAGAGAAGTCAGCTGATAACCTTATGGGGGTTCCCTTGTAGGTAACATTCTGTTTTCCTCTTGCTGCCTTTAGGATCCTCTCTTTATCACTAACTTTTGCCATTTTTATTATGATGTGTCTTGCTGTGGGTCTGTTTGGGTTCAGTTTGTTTGGGGCCCTCTGTGCTTCTTGTATCTTGAACCCAGTATCCTTTAGATTTGGGAAGTTTACAGCGATAATTTCTTCAAATATATATTCCATCCCCTTATCTTTTTCTACTCCTTCTGGAATTCCTATTATGTGCAGATTGGCCCGCTTTGTATTATCCCATAGGTCTCTTCTATTGCTTTCCAGTTTTTTGATTCGGTTTTCTGTCTGCTGACCGGATGGAGTGATTTCCATTATTCTATCTTCCATGACACTGATTCGTTCTTCTGCATTATTCATTCTGGTTTTTACTGCCCTTAGTTCCGTTTGCATCTCTGCAAATGAATGTTCTAGTTTTTCTTGGATCCTCCTTATATTTTCTAGTTCCTTTCTGAGGGTGTCTGCATTACTGTTCATATCTTCTCTTAATTCCGTCAGTATTTTCACTATTTCTCTTTTGAACTCCAGGTGTGTCTGTCAGACTGCTGAGATCTGTTTCATTGTAGACTGCTTTAGGTGAGTTCTCCTGTTGGTTTGACTGGGGGTGGTTTCTCTGCTTCTTCATCTTGCTTGTTGTTTTCTTTCCCCTGAGGGAGTTGTACTCTCTGTTAATTCTGATAATTTCTAAACCTATCCTCCAACTCACTGTTCTCTTTTCAACTCTTGTGTACTATCTTTAAACCCATTTATTTTTAATTTATTTTACTTTCTAGTCCTCTGTCAAATTTTCTGTCTTGTTCTTTAACTTGAATATATTAAGCATTATCTGGATAATTACACCATATGGATCTCTTATGAATCTGTTCTCTTTTTTTTGTATTTATTTTTGTTTTGTATTAAGGAGACATCTATTTTTTTTCCTTTGTCAGTTATGAGTAAAGTAGTACTGAATATCAAATATTGAAATTGTAGAAATAATTAAAGAACAATAATTAATTTATGTACTTCTAAAGAAGATTTTTATTTACTCTTGTGAGCTCTTAAGGGCAGCAGCAACCCCAGATAACCTTAATCTGTTCATAGGAACTTAGATTTTTTGAAATGGTGCTCTTTTTCTTAAACGTGCCAGTATATCTAATGCACTCTACCTCTAGATTTATGTCAAGACAAAGCATACAGGGTTTAAAATCTTCCTCATCTTATCTGCTCCTGGACTTCATTTATACACATATATTTCCAAGAGAGGTTACTTACACATGCATTTAGCCTTTATCATTGATACTAGTGGAAAACTAACTTCAGATAGCACTACTAAAATATGTTAAACTAGACTATGTGACTACTGTGTCTTGGCATTCACAGTTATGTACACTTAATAAGAAGTAATAATAATAAGTACTTAATAACAAGTACTTATTCTGGTATAAAATACATTCAGAAGAAAGGGAGATTAAATACAGTCATAAATATTTGTTGCTTATAAATGATTATATGCATAGTTCACTATATTGTATTTATTCTTCTGAAATAGGTCAATAACTGCCAGAAAAAAAAGTCGTAGTTATAGAAATATGTTACTTATGAATAGTATAGAATAGAGTATGAGGGTAAAATAACTCTGTTAAAATATATTTTAAATTTAAAAGCTAAATATGCATTTTTTTGTGACAGTTCTCCATGGTCCTTTATATTTCAAAGATACTTCAATAAAATTTTTATGCAAGTACATATTGACAGCATCATTTTTTAATTTTTTTATTGCTCAATGTAGAGCCTGGCATTTACAGAAATATTTGTAAATACCTCTGAGCCTCAGAGCTACATCTGAATAAATTATAATTCCTGTTTTCTGGATGCTGTTTCTTATGCTTATATATGCACAAATCTTTGAATAGTTCTTTCTTGGCATGCTTGTTCCAGAATAATGTTGTGGGATTGTTTTTAAATTTTTGTTTCATAATGTTACTAATTTTCTTGGTTGTATTATAAATATTTCAGCCCTCTTCCACCTCTACAAATAGTTTTTTCTTTGACGATGTTTAAATAATTGCTTTTGATTGACTAGAAACAAATATTTTTAAATATGAATCTATTTTTTCTTAGTAAAATACAAGCTAGAAAAAACAACGTATTTCCCAAAAAAAATCACAGGGTCATAAAACTTAAGACTGTAAAATAATATGAAATTATTTTTATTCATTACATTGAACAGTTTCTCCTTTTTATTTCAGTCTTTGAGATTGGTGCTTGGAAGTCTGGTATAAATCTAACTCATACCTTAAAGATATGTTTATCTTTTCTCTCTTTGCCTTTCTCTATAGATTTTTATTTTATTTTACTTTATTTTACCATTTATTTATTTTTTTTTTCTACTGCATGGCATGTTGACCCAGTTACACTTGCAGGTATACATTCTTTTTTCTCATATAACATGTTCCATCATAAGTGACTAGACAGAGTTCCCAGTGCTACACAGCAGGATCCCATTGCTAATTCATCCCAAAAGCAACATTCTGCATCTATTTGCCCAAGCTCCCAGTTCATCCCACTCCCTCCCCTTCCCCCTTGGCAACCACAAATCTATTCTCCAAATCCATGATTTTCTTTTCTGTGGAAAGGTTCTTTGTGCCGTATATTATAGTCCAGATATTAGTGATATCACATGGTATTTGTCTTTCTCTTTCTGACTTTCTTCACTCAGGATGATAGTCTCTAGTCCCATCCTTGTTGTTGCAAATGGCATTATTTTGTTCTTTTTTATGGCTGGTAGTATTCCATTGTGTCTATATACCACATCTTCCTAATCCAATCATCTGTTGATGGACATTTGGGTTGCTTCCATGTCTTGGCTATTGTGAATAGTGCTGCAATGAACAGGCGGGTGCATGTGTCTTTTTTAAGGAAAAGTTTTGTCCAGATATATGCCCAAGAGTGGGATTGCTGGGTCATATGGTAATTCTCTGTATAGATTTCTAAGATATCTCCATACTGATCTCCATAGTGGGTTGTACCAGCTTACATTCCCACCAACAGTACAGGAGGGTTCCCTTTTCTCCACACCCCTTCAGCATTTGTTATTTGTGGACGTATTAATGATGGCCATTCTAACTGGTGTAAGGTGGTATTTCACGGTAGTTTTGACCTATACATTTTTATAACTTTTTTTCTTTATCCTGGGATATTTGAAATTTTTTCAGGATGTGTATCTGCATAGATTTTTTTAAAATTAATTGTGGTATTCAAAAGCCTATATATTTTCTTTAAATGAGATATATTATCTCATCTGAGAAGTAGTTCCTTAGGTGGTGATGGAAAAAAGGATTTTAATTTGTGATTTTAGTGTTTTTGGCTATCTTCATAATTCTAAATAACATAATTTAGAGTTATAAATTTGATTTTCTGATTATAAAAAGTTTATTTACTTGCCACTTTGAAACATGAAGAATTTATATCACTAATATTTTCTTCATCTCTATTCCTCATTCTTTTTAATAGAAAATTATATTATATAATTATTATCATATGTCAAAACCTGCTGGAGTTCCCGTCGTGGCGCAGTGGTTAACGAATCCGACTAGGAACCATGAGGTTGCGGGTTCGGTCCCTGCCCTTGCTCAGTGGGTTAAAGATCCGGCGTTGCCGTGAGCTGTGGTGTAGGTTGCAGACGCGGCTGGGATCCCGCATTGCTGTGGCTCTGGCGTAGGCGGGTGGCTACAGCTCTGATTCGACTCCTAGCTTGGGAAACCTCCATATGCCGCGAGAGCGGCCCAAGAAATAGCCAAAAAAAAAAAAAGACAAAAAAAAACCCTGCTAGTTTTAGAGAGTATCCTGATTTTCTTTTAATATGAGGTGGTTAATATACCCACCTTCAAACACTGTTTTACCTCTCCATACTCCCCATTTCTACCCAATGTACTATTTCTTCTATACTACAAAATTCAGAGTATCTGTACTCCAGTTAATAAAATAAAACCTATCAGGATATGTTCATAGGTTGATTCCAATTCTCAAAGCCAACATTGTGGTTATAAATATCATTTACTCTAGAAATGAACTAGTGATGGGCTTACAGAGGTGGATATGTGATTTGTTATTATAATTCTGCTTCACAAAGAAGATACCTATGAAAAATTTGGAGGAAGCATAGGAAAGAAAAAAAGGCATAAAAGTCATTTTTTAATTTAAATTTTATTTAATAGTCATTTTCTCACTAAGAACATCTTGCTATTATTTATAATTTAGGATGACTTCTTTCTAATTTGATATATAACTTACATCTCAGAATTTAAAAATCTCTATGAAGGGTGTTTTTACTTGATGTATTGGCAATTATTTTGGATTTTACTTGATCTTGATCAGAGGATGTATAGAATTTTTAATTTCTAGAAAATGGTGTTTCCTTTATTTTAGTATGTACTAAATTATGTAAATTGCTTCAGGGACATTGAATAAAATATTGCTCTATTTATAACCATTTTTTTTCTGAATGAGTTTAGCCTAGTTGAAAAACTAATTGCAGGAAAACCTGAACATCAAGGAAGAATGTGTATCAAAATGACCTACTTTTCATAAACAAATTTTAACTGGAAAATCAACTATTTTCACAATAAACAACAAGTAGATCCCTGATTCTTGAAAGAAAAGCATACAAATCGAGCTCTACATCTATTCCAACATTCTCTAAGTGTATTTTATACAATGCACTTAGATAAGTGGATTCCAGACAAAGAGAATCATATATTACTGGGCAAAGAAAGCATTATGTTTAGGGTAACTGAGATGGCTAGAATTCACAGGCAAGTTACCAGGAATGAGGTATCTGTAATGAAAGGAAACTCCATAAGTCTACGAATAGGTCTTAAAATTTCTGCAGAATAATTAGCTAAATATCTACAGGGCAGAGATTCTGTGGATCATATAGAACTAAGGCATTAAATTTCTGACCATACATTCGGTTAATAGATACAAACTATTACCTTTGGAATGGATAAGAAATCAGATCCTGCTGTATTGCACTGGGAACTATATCTAGTCACTTATGATGGAGCATGATAATGTAAAAAGAATGTGTACATGTATGTGTGACTGGGTCATCTTGCTGTACAGTAGAAAATTGACAGAACACTGTAAACCAGCTATAAGGGAAAAAATAAAAATTATTAAAAATTTCTGACCATACAGAGCGAAGAAAACTTGTTGAATAACAAGAGCATTCAGGTGAGCAGTAGAAAGGGAAATTCTCAAAAGTAGAGCTACTTTAGTGTCATAAATAGGACTAAACTAAGGACTAACAAAATTTAAAAACAAGGATTGATAAGCTGAATCTACCAGTAAATGATCTGCCAATAAGAACAAACTTAAAACTCTTGAAAGGATAACAATAACAGAGTTTTAACAATAGCATCCATAATAACCACCATACAGTAAAGGTTATTGGACATGTACTTAAGCTGGAAAATTTAGTTTTACCTATCTTATGTGTTACTGTCATGCATTTTACTTTCAAAAATACTATACATTATTATTTATTGTTATTGTTACATATTAATTTTATTGCTTAATAAAAATAAGCAATAAAACATATTTTATGTTAATTCACATACTAAACATTATTGATGATTTTCATTTCTTTGGATAGCTGCGAGTTTCTTTCTGGTAATATTTTCCTTCAAGTAAGTATTGATATTGTCCTCTGTAGATCATTTCTGTCAGTGAAGAAGTCTTTCAGATTTTATTAATTTTGAAATGCTTTTATAATAACTTCACTTTCAAAAGATATGTATAATAGATATTAAAATGGAGGTTGAGTTTTTTATTTTTTTAATTTCAGCACTTTAATGATACCCACCTTTTATTTTCTTCCTTTCATTGTTTCTCTTGACAATTTAGTACTTACTCAATATTTTGTCATGAATGTATTATTTTCTGAATCAATTTAATTTTAAAAAGAGGGAGTTCCCATTGTGGCTTAGCAGTAACAAACCCACTAGTATCCACAGGGATGTGGATTTGACCCCTAGCCGTATTCAGTGGGCTAAGGAACCAGCTTTGCCCTGAGCTGTGGTGTTGGTTTCAGATGTGGCTCTGATCTAGAGTTGCTGTGCCTGTGATGTAGGCTGGCAGCTGCAACTCTGATTTGACCCCTAGCCTGGAAAATTCCATATGCCATGGGTGTGCCCCCCCCCCAAATTTAAAAAAGATATTACAGGATAAATTTAGAGTGAATATTGTAATCTTTGTGGAAACAATATGATAAATAAATACACATATAAAATAAATGAAAACACTGAGCTATAGCTAAAATATTTGAGAGAAAATGAAATTCAAAATATACAACCTTTAACAAGAAGGTTGAAATCAAGAAACAAGAAATAAAGAATTTTTTAACCAAATAGAAAAATAGACAGTGGACTTAAAAATCAAGCATATCAGTAATTACATTTAGTGGAAAATATAATCTAATTAAAAACCAGTTATTTCAGGCTGAGTAAAGAAGCAAGATGCAAATACATTCTGCACTATAAACATAAAGGCACAAATTAAAGAAAAATAAATGGAGAAATATGTACAATCAAGCACTCAGCATTCTCACAAGCATGTGAAAATGGCTATGTTAATGCTAGAAAAGTAGATTTCTAGAAAAAGAGTAATACCAGAGGTACAAAGAGTCATTTCTACTCTTAAAAGTGTCAGTTTATTGAAAAATTTAGAATTAACCTATAAAATTAAACTAAATATTTTTGCACTTAATAGCACTGTCATAGTATACACACACACACACACACACACACACACACACACACACCACACACACACACACGGCAAAAATAACGAGATAAAGATAGGAGGAAGATAAATCCATGGTTAGAAATCTTAACATATGTAGTTCTATGTATAGTTTCCTAAGGTACCTCCATACTGATCTCCATGGTGGGTGTACCAGCTTACATTCCCACCAACAGTGCAGGAGGGTTCCCTTTTCTCCACACCCTTTCCAGCATTTGTTCTTTGTAGACTTATTAATGATGGCCATTCTGACTGGTGTGAGGTGGTATCTTGTAGTTTTGATTTGCATTTCTCTAATCATCAGGGATGTTGAGCATTGTTTCATGTGCTCATTGGCTGTCTATATATCTTCCTTGGAGAAATGTCTCTTCAGGTCCTTTGCCCATTTTTCCACTGGGTTGTTGGCTTTTTTGTTGTTGAGTTGTAGAAGTTGTTTGTATATTTTAGAGATTAGGCCCTTGTCAGTTACATCATTTGAAACTAATTTCTCCCATTCTATAAGTTGTCTTTTTGTTTTCTTTTGGGTTTCCTTTGCTGTGCAAAAGCTTGTCAGTTTGATTAGGCCCCATGGGTTTATTTTTGCTCTTATTTCTGTTGCTTTGGGGACTGACCTGAGAAAACATTTGTAAGGTTGATGTTAGAGAATGATTTGCCTATGCTCTCTTCCAGGAGTTTGATGGTGTCCTGTCTCATTTTTAAGTCTTTCAGCCATTTTGAGTTTATTTTCGTACATGGTGTGAAGGTGTGTTCCAGTTTCATTGATTTGCATGGAGCTGTCCAGGTTTCCCAGCAACGCTTGCTGAAAAGACTTTATTTTTCCCATTTTATGTTCTTGCCTCCTTTGTCAAATATTAATTGACCATAGATGTCAGGGTTTATTTCTGGGTTCTCTGTTCTGTTCCATTGGTCTGTCTGTTTTGGTACCAGTACCACACTGTCTTGATGACTGTGGCTTTATAATATTGCCTGAAGTCTGGGAGAATTATGACTCCTGCTTGGTTTTCATTCCTAAGGATTGCTTTGGGAATTCTGGGTCTTTTGTGGTTCCATATATATTTTTGGATTGTTTGTTCTACTTCTGTGAAAAATGTCATGGGATATTTGATAGGGATTGCATTGAATCTGTAGATTGCTTTGGGTAGTATGGCCATTTTTACAACATTAATTTTTCCAACCTAGGAGCATGGAATGTCTTTCCATTGCTTTATATCTTCTTTAATATCCTTGATTAATGTTTATTGTTCTCAGCATAATAAGTCTTTCACCTCCTCAGTCAGGTGTGTTCTCAGGTATTTGATTTTTTGGGGTGCAATTTTAAAAGGTATTGTATTTCTGTATTCCATTTCTAATATTTCATTGTTAGTATACAGAAATGCGACTGATTTCGGAATGTTAATCTTATATCATGCTACCTTTCTGAATTTGTTGCTACCACATGACCCAGCAATCCCACTCTTGGGCATATATCTGGACAAAACTTTTCCTTAAAAAAGACACATGCACCCGCCTGTTCATTGCAGCACTATTCACAATAGCCAAGACATGGAAGCAACCCAAATGTCCATCAACAGATGATTGGATTAGGAAGATGTGGTATATAGACACAATGGAATACTACCCAGCCATAAAAAAGAACAAAATAATGCCATTTGCAACAACAAGGATGGGACTAGAGACTATCATCCTGAGTGAAGAAAGTCAGAAAGAGAAAGACAAATACCATGTGATATCACTAATATCTGGACTATAATATACGGCACAAAGAACCTTTCCACAGAAAAGAAAATCATGGATTTGGAGAATAGATTTGTGGTTGCCAAGGGGGAAGGGGAGGGAGTGGGATGAACTGGGAGCTTGGGCAAATAGATGCAGAATGTTGCTTTTGGGATGAATTAGCAATGGGATCCTGCTGTGTAGCACTGGGAACTCTGTCTAGTCACTTATGATGGAACATGTTATATGAGAAAAAAGAATATATACCTGCAAGTGTAACTGGGTCAACATGCCGTGCAGTAGAAAAAAAAATATATAAATAAATGATAAAAAATTAAAAAATAAATTATAAATTAAGAAAAATCTTAACTATTTTCTTTTCTTTCATTAATTGACAAAATTCATTAAGAATCAGAAGGTTCGAATACTATCATGGAATTTAATCACCTTAATGTTAATATCACATAATAACCAATGGCTACAGAATGCTTTCTTTCCAAGTAGTTTGGAATTTTGATCAAGGGAGACTATATCAAGCCCATAAAACATATATCAGTAAATTACAAAGTCATAAGAGTATTTTCTCCGACCACTGTGGAATTATATGAGATTAGTAATTATAATTATCTGGAATATGCCCCCATGATTTATAAATTAAATATACATAAATAACTAATAGGTTAAATAAATCAAAATAAAAATTTGAAAATATTTCAAATTAATTGGTAATGGAAATGCAAGGTAACGATTTATAAAATATAGCTGAAGCAGTTCTTAGAAACTTTAAATGCTTACATTAGAAAAGAAAAAAGTTCAAAATTTATTATGTATGCTTCTACCTTTAAAAGCTATTAAAAAGTGGATATTAAGTAGAAGCAAGAAAATAAAGCTAATTGCAAAAATCAATTAAATCAATGTTACTGTTTTTAAAGATAATGAAATTAAGAACCTAAATGGAACGACGGGACATGTGGTCAGAGGAGAAAAAAATACACAAATTTTAAATTACATTTATAATATTGAGACTTAAAGGAAGAAATTTATCTCAAATTCTCCAGACACTAAATGGATGTTAAAAGGAATATTACAATATTACAATAAATTTATGCCAATAAATTATTTAAAAGTCTGAGGTAGAAAATATAAGTTCCTTGAAGATACAGATCACCAAATTAAAATATGACATATACATAACCCTTTCTCTGTTAAACATTCAGGTAGTTTTTTTTTGTTTTTTTTGGCTTTTTTTGTCTTTTTTTTGTCTTTTTTTTTTTGCTATTTCTTGGGCCGCCCCTGCGGCATATGGAGGTTCCCAGGCTAGGGGTCGAATTGGAGCCACAGCCACCGGCCTACGTCAGAGCCACAGCAACACAGGATCCGAGCCGCGTCTGCAACCTACACCACAGCTCACAGCAACGCTGGATCGTTAACCCACTGAGCAAGGGCAGGGACCGAACCCGCAATCTCATGGTTCCTAGTCGGATTCATTAACCACTGCGCCACGATGGACACTCCATTCAGGTAGTTTGTAATTAAAAACTTTCCCACCAAAAGGAAACTTAAGGCTGAGATTAGTATACTTAGGAATTCTATCAAACATTTAAAAAATATGTGATACCAAACATAAAATTTTTTCAACAAATAGAACGGGAGGGACTACTCCCAAATAATTTTTTAGATCAGAATTATCCTTGCAACAAAATCTGACAAGGGTATTACAAGAAAAGGTATCCAAAGATCAATATTCTTCATGAATATTAATGTAAATATCTCATAATATATAAAATTATATTTTATAAAAATGAGATAATTACCTTTGTATTGCACACTTGACTTTACATTTAAAAATGAACATAATCATCTTAATAAATGCAAAAAACCTTGGACAATATTCAGCAATATTCATGATTAAAACTGTGGAAAAACCCACAATACATAGAAGCTGACTCATCCTGATAAAATGCATTTAACCACATTTTACATGGAATATTCTAAATGGCAAATTATTGAGTCTTTCTCTCAAAGTAGGAATGAAGCCAGGAGACTGAACCTCACCACTTCTATTCGCCACTGTACTGGAGTTCCTAATCCTAGTAAAGTATGCAAAATAAATAAAAGGCAAGTATTGAAAAAATCTGTAAAATTTCACAGATTGCAAATATCAACAGTTATGGAAAACTTGATCATATACATAGAAAAGTTCTCAGAAATTGAAGGAACAATTTTATTAGAATGAATAAGTAAAATTTCAACAATCAAAGTAACTTCCTGGAAAACTCACTCATTCTACTAAGACTGTATCAAGAAGAAACAGAAAATCTGACAGACCAGTTATTGCTAAAGAGATTAAATCATTAATCAAAAACATCCAAACAAAGAAAAGTCCAGGACCACTTGATTTCACAGATTTATTCTACCAGACGTCTAAAGAAGAATTAATGTAAGTTCTCAGATTCTTTCAAAAAATACAAGAGAAGGGATAAAAAAGAGGTAACAAATGCTTGTGAGGATGTGGAAAAAAGGGCACTCTTGTACACCGTTGGTGATAATGCAAACTGATATATTGCTGTGAAAAATAATATGCTGTTTAGTCAATAAATTAAAAATAGAATTGCCATATGATCCAGTAATCTCTCTTTTGGGTCTGTACCCAGAAGAATTGAAATCAGGATCTGAAGAGATATCTGTACTCTCACATTCACTGCAGCATTATTCACAATAGCCAAGGTATGAAACCAATCCAAGTGTCTCTTGAAGGATGAAAGTATATGTTCAATGGAATATTTCACCTATAAGTTTACAAATGTTTGTACTTAGGAAACTTGTTGGTTTTTCCCAAGAGGGCTGTGCAAGCATTGCTTCCATAATTAATCTTGGCTTCTATGGAAGAGAAGACTGAACCAAAACTAAACCGGCAAGAATGACTTTCCTCAAGGCTATTGCAGAAAAGGAGAGAGGCCAAGAGTACTTGGCTCAGTCGGTTCTCCTGGGTCTCCATGACAGATTTGCAACCATTTTCAAGGACACAGAAATAAAGCAAAAATCTATTTGTAGATGACAAATACTTAAACTGGTTGTGATCAACTTATTACTAATAACTTTCACAAGTGAAAGATCTGAACTAAGTTTATTATACAAATAATTTAGCTAGTAAGGAAACTTGATATTTTTCATGGCATGCAAAATAATAGTCCAAAAAAGTTTAGACAGAATATCTATAAACATAATGCTGAAGGTTATTTTCAAAGAACAGTAAATATGTCTAACTGATAAAAAAGAATGAACACAATCTTTACAGAGAAAACATTCTTCAGATATAGTATCTAATAATCCTGAGATGTAATAGGCCATGAATATACCAAGCATTTATACTCAGAATACGTCAAGATTATCAAGTTAGGAGATCCAGAAATTCTGGAATAAGTCTTAAACATCTATATAATAATAAAAATTTGTAGGTAAGTGATATGAATCCCTAGTTGAAAACTACGCCCTGGAACATACTGGAATCAAATTAAAGAAGCAAATTATACCCAATTTAATATGTTAAAGAACAACAAACTATGAGTGAAAATACCATATTTTTGTATAAATTCAGGCAGAGTTGGACCACGATTCTCATAAATAGAAACATCATGAAGAGCAGATGATTCCCTAAAACTTCCTATATAACACAATTTCTGGAATTTTTATATTAATACTGTTTTACCTACATAGATTAACATATGGAAGACCAGGCATCTCTTCTGACTTGACAATATTTCCTATGCAACTCACAACATATTAAATAAACTAAATTATTTTTAGCATTTCTCTTCTTACAAGGCAAAAGAACAATTCTTTGTAATTTCCTGGAGGCCCTCAGAGATTTCAAAGAAAGTTTTAGGCACAAAAATATACCATTTTGGATTTGATTTTGAGATAGCTACATGTCAAATGTTAGGAAGTTTGAATCCTATTGTATTAAATAGGATCATGAGTTGGTGAATAACAGTATTCAGATACCTATTTAACCAATGTGATGATAAAATATTTTTAAATATATAAAAAATAAAATGTTTAAAAATAGGAAGTAACCCAATTGTAAAAAAAAAATTTAGATCTTTCAAAAATGAGAAGACTTTGATCTCTTAAGTAATCAGCACATGATAAAAGTCAACATAAAGCACAGTTAATATTCTGATAAGACAGTATCTTTGCCTTCAAAGATTACCCAGAATGTAAAGAGACACTCTTTTTAATCTCTCATCAAGATAGGACCAATTATTCAAGAAATCTTGTCATTTTTATAGACAGGAAGTGAAATGCTAAATTTGCATCAGTGTGATTTTTCAACCTAATCTCTTTTTAAACAATATTAGTAAATCTGCCGAACTTCAGCCAGCTTTGACCATGTCAGATAAAAATCCCTTTTGGTGAATGCTCTACAACTTTATGTATTCAATTAGTTCTTTTCATACATTTTTTTTTTGTTAGTTCTGAAAAAAAAAACAGTGAATTTTTCTTTAGAATAAGATTATTTTCTTTAACAAAACTATATCCTGAACACCTCACAGATAAAATTATTCCTTTCTGCCACTATTGCTCCTAGTTGAGTCTCTGACATTTATTAAGTATAACTTTTAACCACAGTGATTTATTTTCCCCCAATAACTATGAGGTAGATAATTATAAACATCTTTCATACCCCAGAATTTTGTAACAGACTGACAGAGGTCATGAATATACATTTCATAAATTTTTATACTCATACCCTTCCTTCAGATCCAATATACAGTACAGCCCCTGTGTACTATAAAAATAGAAAAAAAAGTACATAAACTTAAAATTATGCTTTGGTATTCTATATTAGAAATGATCTATATATGTAATAACTACTTATTAATTAATTTAGCATAAGTCTAAAGTTTTAAGTTACCCAAAGATCTTGGAAACTATCTTCAAGGCGATATACTATAAAACACAATTACTATTGAAATTAAAATTTGTCAGATAATTGTCTGATTAAACAAAAATTTACATTTTTGTATCATCTCAAGCATCTAGTATGTGTAATCCTAGCTTATTTGATTAGTAAACTTGTACAAATGTAACCTATTTTTGTTGGGAGAATATACTTAACATTGATAACTCAGGAGACAAACCTGTTTTTACTAAAACAATAACATTAAATGAGTCTTGTTTGCCAAAGACATTCCTAAAATTATGTGAACTTGAACTCTTAAGCCATTTTGGTGATTTCTATGAGAATATTTTTAATATATATTGAAAATAGTTTCATTTCCTTAATTTCTGGAAACTTTAAGAGTATTCAATTTATATAAGTGCTTATTTGTTTCTAAATGACCAGAATAGATCTTCTTTAAGGAATTTTAAAATCTAATTTGATCATATCATTGGCAGTAAAATGTTATACTTATATAACATATATATATATTTATACAGATGCACATATACATATAGACAGACATAATAGTTTATAGCTTCAATTTTAAATTGCCTGATTCATATAAAAGAACTGATTCTTGTTCTTTTCTCATCTTTATATTTTTAGCTGGATTATGTTTCTGAAAGATGAGGCAAATTGAGGTTACTGTCTCAAAATGACAGCTGAAGTATCTCCACCAATATTTGTGAAAGAGCTCTTTAAGAATTTCTGTACTATGACATATAATATTCAGTATAATGTGTACTATATTTTGGATGAGAGACCAAGGAAAGATCAGGGGGCCCTGTGGGTATCTCCAAAGGTGATCTGAACAGAAAAAAAACAAAATGAAAACCAAAAAAACAGCCTATTTGTAATTATGTTTGTCAGCCTCAGGTGCCAAAATAGTCCTGTGTTAATCCTTAAATTTTGACTCTTAAAAGTGGTTTAGTAGAGGAATGTATGCTGGTGATTAAAGAATAGCTTTCTTAGAAGTACACTAGCCAACTAAAGAGTTTCCTTTAGCTTTGGGGGTTAATTGCTAATTCCTTGAGCAAAGTCCCCAATAAACTAGTGACCCAGGTTTCTTTTTGATAATATCTATCCCTGCAGCTGCCATTAACTCCATTTATTTCCATTACACTTTCGTGGGGAGGAAGAAGCATTGCCAGGAATAAGAATAGTCAGTGAGAGGCAATAAAGGGCAAAGTTGTGTGGGTGTAGGAGTTACAGCTGGTGAGGAGAATTGAAGAATACAGATACTCTAATGGCAAAGTACATAGTTTCCCAGTTCTACTGAAGTAATAGAGTTAGGTGGAAAGCTATTCACGGTAGTGAGAGATTCTAATGATACAGAGGGATGTAAAGTCACGAAGACTAAGGATCGAGTAACATCACAGATGTGTTTTCCTTACTCCAAGAAAGGGTGGTGGGAGAGCTAGAGAAATGTGTCTCCATGTGTCCACTAGGAAGACAGATGGGTATACATTTATGGGGATGATTATTTCCCCTTGCCCACTGAGAATTAATTGTAAGAACAAGAGGGATGATGGCTCAAAGAAAAAAATCATTGGAGAGGTGAATTTTTGAATATTTGATCTCTTTTGAATTCTAAGGCCAAACCTTCCACCTTTTCTTTTATAATGTCTGCAAGTGTCCCTACCTATAGCGTTTTTGAAGTGAGCAGATTTCCCTGGTTTGTTTCCTTCTTATTGTTTAAGTTGTGAAGCCATGAATTTACATGGTGATGATTTAGCTTTTCCTGTAATGAATCCCTCATGATATTGAGCTAGTGTATGTGTTTTAGAGATAGGAATATTCTAGCAATTTGCTTTTTAAAAATAATCTCTCTAATTTTTGTTTTACGGTCTTAAAACAACTGCCGATGGTAGAGAGTGAAACCATGGTAGTTCTTTCAAACATATTCTAATCCATATCTACAACGAGTTGAAATCACCTGTTTTTGTCTGCAATCTTGTGTCTTTGTCCAATAAATATTTATTAAGATTTTAGCTTGTATGTAAGCTTTGGTGGTATTCTAATTTCTTTGATGGTCCCTCTCCTTGGACCACTAGCAGCTGAATAAATCAGTGTAAATCTGGGGCCCCAGAGAAGTATGTCTGAACTGATTACTAGTTTTTTTTTTTTTCCTATTCTTACAGGATTCTGGGTAATCTTCAACAGTATCATGAAAATCTAATCAGACCAAGGTTTAAGGTATTCAGGTGGGTGTAAGACTGTTCATCACTCCTGAGGAAAAGCCAGAAACAGGTGTTGGATGAAGAAATGGGAAGCAGCGGGTTATAATGGAGACAGGGAAGTGTAATGAAGAGTGATTGGGGCTAAAAGCAAACACAGGAAACTTAAAATAGGAGGGAAAGGGTAAGGAAAAAGTACTGGGAATCGTATGTATGGAGAGTTTGTGAGGCAGGGGAGTGAGTTTGCTGGGGTCCTGGAGGTGAAGGAGGAGCAGGAGGCATCCACTGGAGGTGAGAGAAGTAATCCTGGGCAAAATTGTGCCAAACAAACTAATCAATTTGATTGTTTCTATAGTGGCGATATGTGTAATTCACAGGGATGTTGAAGGCTGTTAAAAAGTGAATTGGAATTTCTCTTATTACATGTTTAAAAAACGCTGGCAACCAAACCAAGCCAAAAGAGCGCTGAAAATGAATTGATATTAAATTTTTACTGTGTTGCCATCAAATGTCAGGTATCAAGAACTGCACTCACTGTGAGTTCCCTGAATTGTGGAGGGTAGGGCCCAGAGGCCACAGTACCTGAGTGCAGAAGATGGGGGTGGGGGGCTGGGTGTTTTTGGTGCAGTGCAAGTTATGCCAGCAAACTATCAAAGATGAAAAACAAACACCTTGGGAAATTTTATTCTGGCTCCTGCAATGGGATTAGTACCTCAGATCTGAACATTATCCAGTGTTTTAGAGTGTGGCTTTGCCTTAGACTTTTACAGGAAGGGTGAGAAAATTAGATTTGGGGCGACTTTACAGCTGGGATTGTTTTATAATCAGGAATCTCGGTCAATCAGTGAATGTTTCTCTCTGCGTTTGGCTAGACTGGGGGTGATGGGATGGTCAAATAATTCAGCTAATCATATATGAGATAGAGAATGGGAATTTGAAAGGTCTGATGCTGTTCTTGCATAGATAAACAAGGGGTCTTACATGAGTGTTTTCTAAGTCATATGGGGAAAATGGTTCTTTGCTATAAAGCATTTTCTGGAACATAAAATTGTGGAGCATTTCTTAGCCATTGCTAGGAGTACAGGGCTGGGATAAAATTCAACACTGTCAATTTGTGTGTATTTATTATTTAATATCTAACAATTGTTTGGCAATCTGCTTATTCATTTTACCCTACTTTTTATGCTTTCTTTTGACTACAGAAACTATGCTTTGTTTTCTCGTGTGTTCTGTAGATGCAGGGAAGTAAAATGTTACTTTGAAAGCTATCTTAGGTGCCTTTCAGTACACTAAATGCATGATTACATAAGTGTAATGAACAAACACAACGTAAGTTTACACCTTTCAAAATAATATACTTAGCCTACTTTCTTTTGTTAGTACCTTCCTTATTTCTAAGTATAAGTTAATATCATACTCAACCATAGGCCTAGATTATAAAAATCATATTGTATTCAAATTTTATTTACTATATGAAGGGTTTAAAATTAATTTTCAGTATTAGACATCAATATAGCTAAAGAATTTTAGGAAATGTCTGTGGTTTTGGTGTCTGTCAATGACATAGAGCCTTTATAGTTCTCATGCTCAGTACCAAGGAGCACAATTTTAGACATAAACACAGAGTCTTACCTCGCACTTCATATACATTGTTTAATTTCACTCCTTCTGTCCACTATCACCTCTCACCAAACAACAGCAGGCACCTCATGGCAGCTGGGATGAAAATGATCAAGATGGACTAATGGAGACCACCTGTAGTTTCTGAAATTTCCACATCCACGTCAAAGATAATTGTTTCAGGAAGAGTGGTTTTCAGAGGTCTCATCCATTGACTTCAAGGGATCTTGATATGTATCAAACAGCATTGAAAAGCCGCCATGTGAATTAAGGCATCCTGGTGATTTGACACCATTGTTAGTAAATGATGCATTCTTTGGCAAGTTCCAGAATTTTCCTTAGAGTCATTCAAAGGAAAAGAGAAATTAATATTGCTATTTGAGAGCCTTGTACTCAGGGAACTGTAATGCATGACTAATAATATTCTGCAAACATATATTTATTGAACTTTTACTTTGAGCCTGTGGCTACACTACCACAATAGAACAAGAAAAACTTTGAAAATTCTAATCTGGGAGAACCTGAGATAAGCCTATAAACCAGAGCAGGTTAACTACCTGTCATTGACTTTAAATCTTGGAGAGGTAACTCACCTTAATTCATGCTCTCATTCTACTGCTTTAAGCCTATTCTGCACTCCACTCAGATACTTTATTTTTACTGATATTTTGTCGGTTAGATTAGCTCTTTAAATAATCTTCATACAAAGGCAAGAGCATTTCTAGAGTCCCTGTGAAACTGAACATTTTTCTCTGAGGCTTCTAAGTGTAAATGACAATTCAATCCTAAGCGTTCTCCAGCAAAATTCCAGTGTCATCAGATGCTCCATGTCAGGCTATAGAATTCTGAAATGAGTTGTCAAATTTGTTAATTTTTATTATTTTTAAGCTAAATCATTTTTTTCTTAACATATGCAATCAGGATTTTTTTTTCACTTGTTTAAATTCAAACATCTCCCCCCATATCTCGAAAGGAAACTGCTTTAGTAATTTTTTCCCCCTGTAAAACACCAAAACCTTTTAGATCTTAGATTTTTCTTCAATCCATGGAAGCAAATATAAAGTACATTGTCTCTACAAAGTGGAAATGCTGGCTTTGTAACATCTGCTTCTTATTAATTCTGAGGCAAGTTATTTAAAATTGTCTGCAAGCCTTCTCTCATCAGTTGTTAAACAGCTGTAAGACTGTATTTTTCCAGAGTTTCCTGAAGATTAAGTTAGATAATAGTAGGTGTCAACCATACATATTCTTAGATGGAAACTAAAAGGAAGGCCTAGAAAAGAATAAGTCCACATGACTCAGTGACCCACCCATACCCAGACCTGCAGTCTCCACTTGATCAGACCTCTACAGGAAAAACAACCAAGCCCATGAAGTGGTTAACTTTCCAAGGACAACGACAGCCCTGAGGAGAAAGTTCAATTTTATACCATGATCTCAACCACCATCCCGAACCTATAGAACTCAATGTATGACCCACTTCCTATAAAATCTGATTATTTTCCAATGGTGCAGGGCCTGAGTTTTACCTGCTCAGTGTTCCCAGAATAGGTATGATATTGTATACATTAATGGTTAATCAATATGTGTATTAATCATTTAGATTAGTGAACATTATTATTATTAGCTTTCTTCTCATTATTCATTATTTCTTCATCTGAAATCTCATAATTCGTAGAATTTCTATCATCTTAAATAGAATATCTTATCATTTTCTTAATCGTTTATCTATTTCCTTCTCAATTTAAACTTTCCTGTTCATTATGAATAAAATTACTGAATGTATTATCCAAAAATAAAAAACTACTCACCTCTAACTTGTATTGCTTCCAAAAAAGATGTTAGTGTTCACTTTATATTTTAAGTTTGCCTTCTTCCTTCACTCCCCTTCCCTTTGAATAGTCATCCCTCATTTTATCTCTGTTCTTGTTTTAAGGTGTTCTCGCATTATAGCTCCCAAATCATATTTACAGAGATTTCTATTCAAAGATAAGAACGTCCTCATACACATCATGGCATTATCCCCTTTTCTATAACTTCCATTCACAGGCCTGTTGATGTTTTTATTTTTGCTTTTAAGTTCAGGATCTCAGTCTAGTGCAAAAGTAGTTTCCTGTGCTTTGTCCCTCCATCCATGTTTGAGCAACTTCCTCCTTCCAAATTTTCAGTAAGATGGTTAGGTTGATGCATAAAATTCTTTTTCGTAGGACAACGTGTACCTTTTTTTAGTGTTGTTTGATGTGATTTGCTGGCCTTAAGACTCATTTTCTCCTTTTTATATTTTTGATTAAACTAGAGAGTAGTATGTAGTTTAAATGTATCATTTTAACACTATAATTCACAAGCACCTACATTCTTGGCATGCTAAGCTTATACTCAGCACTTGCCACAGTACTTTCTGTAAGATATGCAAGCATTTTGGGAAATAAAGAAGTACTGCCTATGCACACTTCTTACAGTGATGTTGGCAATTTCTCAATGCCAATAAGTAAAGAGCTGTTCTCAAAGGTTGGGGCAGGAAGTTCCCATTGTGGCTTAGCAGTTAACAAACCTGACTAGTGTCCATGAGGAAGGGGGTTTGATCCCTGGCCTTGCTCAGTGGGTTAAGGATCTGGTGTTGCCGTGAGCTGTGGTATAGGTTGTAGACACGACTTGGATCTGGCATTGCTGTGGCTATGGAGTAGGTCGGTGGGTACGGTTCTGATTCGACACCTACCCTGGAAACCTCCATATACCGTTGGTTTGGCCCTAAAAAATATATATATTTTATATATATAAAGATTGAGGACAGAACTTACAGTTCTGATAGGAGAAAATGATAACTTCTTTGTACTTGAGGAAAAGCTGCCTATTTTTGTCTTCATTTTAACTTCTAGTTCTCACGGTTTGGCAAAGTCATACATACTGTCACAGTCTTTTCTTATTTTCTTCTTGACAACTCTTCTGGCCTAAGATTACTATTGAGTATGGTATATTAGTGGTATTAGAATCTTTTTCTGATTTATTTTTGGATGTCTGTTCTGCTTCATAAGTCTGTAGTTGGATGTAATAAGGCAGATTAATAAGATTAATCAAAAAATTTAATAACATGTATAATATATAGGAGAGACCCTGGAAAACTGAATAACTTAAAAGGATGACTGAAGCCCTCATATTAATACCATCTTCAGCTAAAGACAAATGAGGATGTTGGGGTAGTGATTTGGGACTTCAAAGCAGAGAAAGGTATTTCACATGAAGATGGAAATGGAAATTTTCTTTTTGTCTTTTTTTTCTTGTCTTTTTTTTTTTTTTTTGTCTTTTTAGGGCCACACCTGCGGCATATGGAGTTTCCCAGGCTAGGGGTCTAATTGGAGCTGTAGCTGCTGGCCTACACCACAGCCACAGCCATGCCATATCCGAGCCACATCTGCAACCTACACCACAGCTCATGGCAATGCCAGATCCTTAACCCACTGAGCGAGGCCAGGGATCGAACCTGCAACCTCATGGTTCCTAGTCAGATTCGTTTCTGCTGCACCATGAGGGAAACTCCAAGGAGATGGAAATGTTTGGTAAACAAGTTTGCTAGACAGAGAGGTGTTTGAACAGATAGACTTTGCTAGTTTCCTTCCTGTCTACACACCTAGTTCATAGTTATCTGTGATGTTATAGTTATCTGTGATGGTGATGGCTCTCTTTCTAAAACAGAATCCCACATTGCTGTGACTGTGGCATAGGCTGGCAGCTTTAGCTCCGATTTGATCCGTAGCCAGGGAGCTTCCATTCGCTGCAGGTGTGGCCCTAAAAGAAAAAGAAAGCTAAATAAATAAATAAAATAGGATCTCTATTTACATTCTTTTAGTGGTTAGAAGGAAGGTCATGGTGTCTGAGTCTTTTGGGATTTAATTGTTTTCAGCTTGAAATAGGCTGCATGCTGAAGAGACATTCTGGGGTAGCAAGTTTAACCCCCGCTAAAAAGATAACTTTTATGTATATGTACATTTGCTCTCTGATTCCTTTTGTCCAGCCTGTGTTATGGGAATGAGTACTAGAGGCTTTCAATTTCGACCGTACGGAACATCCAACAGCCTGGGCAAAGGCAGAGGAGAAGCTAGAAGGGCTATTTGACCCTGCATGATATCATGTTTCCACCCCCTCTGCCACTATAGCCTACTAACCATGGAGTTTTTCAGGAGAAATAAATGTCTATCTCATTTAACTCTCAACATTTTGGGGGTATTTTTTCTTACAGTAACTCTTCATGTACCCTAGCTAATGCAAAAGACATCTACACAGTGTACTATTAATTGGAGGAAAAAGGCCACAGTAAACAGTTCATAAACTTTTACATGCTGCTTTCATAAGATCTGGCTCATGAATACTAAAATGTCTTCACAGTTAACCTCTAGCGACTTCCACAGTTTGTTTTGTTTCCAGGCTTTTTTTATAAGTGGATAGCAAAAATGAATGTGTTTCCATTGTGTTTTTTACTTGTTTGTTTCAAAAATGGAAGCCCATTCATTCTTTTTTCTTGAGATTGGGGTGTTTAATGAGAAACCATTAAATGAAACCACATCCAGCCAGGCTTCACAACAGCATGACACTATATTTTAGGCAATGTATAAAGGGATTAGAAAAACAAGCAAGAATGACTAGCCTTTCTTCAATGGCATCTTTTATTCTCTCACAGAGGTACCATACCTAGAAGGCTATTTTAAAAGTTGAAATCTCAACCCTTTGTAATAGCATAAGCATAACTTTTTAAGACTGGCCTGACATTCTGTAACATTTTTTTTTCCTCCAGTGGAGATGTGAAATCAATGGCAGCTTCATAGCATTTTATGTAATGTCTTTTGAGCCTGGACTACATCAGTTTCCTATGGAGCTCCACAAAGGAGAAATTTTGGCAATGAGAAGAGCCTCTGGTGTGTTAGAAACAGAAAGTAACATACATGCTTCAGAAATAGCAAGTGTCTCGCCTGCCAAACCAACCCTGTGGTGCACATACTTCTGTACTATAGACCTGTCTTCCTCGAAACTCAAAGCAGAGGAAAAAGCAGTGGAGTTGTTTCTGCCTTGGCGATGCTTCCCCTGAATCCATGTTTAAAGAAAAACCAATGACCTTCATCTCTCAAAGAAAACTGTATGTCTCACCGATTCTCATCTTAACACAGATTTCCATGGTCTTGCATATAAAAGCAACATTTGAAGACTTTAAGAAATAAGACATTGCCATGAAATGTAAGTATGAATGGTTATTTATTTGTAATCATAAATGTGATTGGTATATTGGGTCACAATGATTTTTAAGAATAAAAACTGAGCACTGCATGGTAGGTACTATGCTAAGCATTTGATAAATTCCTGTTAATCTTAAGGATTAGAGGATATGCAATACTAATTCCCTTTTATAACTGAAAAAACTGGAAGTTAAATAACAGTCCCTTGGGAACATATCCAGTGTGTGGTGGTTATGGGGTGCTAATCTGGGTCCATCTAATCCCATAATTCATGTTACTTCCACTATATCTTTCTGTCTAGACATTAATTACTAAGCAGTAGAAATCATTTGGCATCTATGATTTATAAGAAATAATGTATTTTGTTATTCAGATGACTGGATATTTATTTTTCACATGTATATGGTCTCTATCCACAGTTCCTGGCTCACAGCTCCTGAAACACTTCAGATTGTCTAAATGAGAGGAGAACACTTTTTTGTTATGTCAGTGAGGTGACATTTGGACCCCACTTAAGGGTGATTAGAGCCTGGAATGTTTAGTCCCAAGATCTCCTCAAAGGAGGGAAGAGGGTTGGGGGTTGAATCATTGGCCAAGGGCCAAAGATTTAATCAGTCATGCCTATGTGGTGAAGCCTTCACAGAAAATCCTAAAGCAGAGGTTTGAGAGAGCTTCTGGGTTGGTGAAACTGTAGAGATAAAACGGGGAGAGTGGCTTGCTGGGGAAGAGCAAAGGAAATGGTTTCCTTTCCCCATAACTTTGCCTTCATTTCTTCCATCTAGATGCTCCTGAGTTATATATGGGTTTCTGAGAGCTTTGAAGTTGGGGAAATAGAATGCTTCCACGTGCCACCTTTCTGAATACCACATTCCACGAGGACAGGAGCTCTTTTGTTCAGGATCTTACTCTATGTATTGCTCCATCTTACTGTTGATTCATACCCTTTAATATCCTTAGTAATAAACTGATAATCTAGTGAGTTAACAGGTTTCCTGAGATGTGTGAGTCCACAGAAGGGAACCTGTTCAGGACCTCACCCTTTGTATCACTCTTATCTTGTTGTGGATTCATACCCTTTAATATCCTTAGTAATAAACCAATAATCTAGTAAGTAAACAGATTTCCTGAGATGTGTGAGCTCACAGAGGGGAACCCAAGGAGAGGGCCATGGACATCTGTGATTTATAGCCAGTCAATCAGAAGTATAGGTAACAACCTGGGCTTGTGGTTGGAGTTTGAAGTGAAGGATTATCTGTTGGGATGCAGTTCTTTGTCTGTGGAATCAAATGCTACCTCAGGGCAAATAGTGTCAGAATTTAATTGAATTGTAGGTGTTGCTAGGTGGGGGGAAAGCTCATACCTTCACACACATTGTATGTAATTGGTACTAGAACCATTTTAAAATCTAAGTACAACTACAATATCAATATGCAATTACATTGTATGTAATTGGTACTAGAACTGCTTTAATATCTAACTACTATAATATCTTACATCTAGAACCACGTTAATATCTAAGTCCTGAACCACTTTATTATCTAAGAAAACTAAGAACTTTGTATTAAAGGAATGCTGATCAAGAGCTGTATAATTATAGGCTTTTTTTTTTTTTCTGATTCTTTGAGCCTTACCTAAACAGTTTTGAACTGAAGTCCAGGAAAATCATGGCATCCTTAAAAGCTTTTGGCTGTCAATAAACTTCCTATGAAATGTTACAATAAGAACTTTCCTTAGTAACTTTTTATCCTTGGTAATGCAATTTTATACTGTGTATTTTGCTTCTCTGATAAAAAAAATCCCTAGAATACTGAAAGTCAGAAAGCACAGTAAGAAAAAAAATCATGACAAAATGGACCATTATCACATAAAACAGAAAAAACAAATCTAAAATAACACCTTTCAAGAACATTTGTTTTGGCTTCTCAAAAGAAAGAAGAGTTCCCTCCACATAAGGACACAAAAATATTGACTGAAACAAAAAGTAGTAACAACAACAAATGGATGAGGACTCTTTGTTTTTGTAAAGGACAGGACCTTGGCAGCATCTTGAATCATTTTTTGTTTCTCCTGGTTTTTCTAGCAACAGAGTGAATGCAGCTACAACTGTCAAGCCAGAACTTGTGACTTTTTGAGTCAAAGCCCAGCTCTTAGCAAACTGATTTTTGGTTTCAACTAATTGCCTGGCACTGGAGGCACCTGTAGGTAAATCGAGCTTTTAGAGCTCTGGATATGGGTCTAGATATGTATATTTCTATACATAGAAACAATCTACTCCTTCAGTTAATCTCTCTGGATCTAATGGCTTACCCATTACAAACATATTCTTTACGATTTTGATTTTGAAAACCCCTTCCAATCTGTTTAGAGCCTCCCAGTATAGGTATCTCTCACCCAATAACCAATTACTTCATTTTGCTTTTTGATCACCTAATCTTTTTTCCTTGCTCGTTGAATAATTTGAACTAGGCTTCCAGGAAAGCTAATGGCCACCATTTCTTCACATTCTCTTTCCATTTAACTTTTATCTTTTCTAATTCTTAAACTATGCTAATCCTTGCTGTTGACAAACATCATTATTAATCAAATGTCACTGAAGTTACATATTTAACTTGTCTGTTTATAAAAGAATATTAAACTTGAGTAATGACCCCTGCACTTCAAAATACTCACATTTATTATTTGACTTTTGATTAAATCATGAAGCTTCTCATGGTTTTACTTCTACTTTCAAGACTTCTTTTTCTCTTGGCTTAATTTCTCGCTCTTTATGTTCCCCCATAATTTAAATTTTTTCCTCTTCATATTCCATTCTAGGCCTTCTCATAATACTGCGTTTTCCTACTGCATTTGAACATGTCCCTCCAGAACTCCTATGTTGAAACTAAATCCCCACGGTGGTGGTGTTTGGAGGTAGGGCCTTTGGGAAGCGATTAGGCCATGAGGGCAGAGCCCTCAAAAATGGCATCAGTGCTTTTATATAGGTGACTTGGAGTTCCTTTGGTGGTTGAATGGAAAGAAATATGACTAATATTCATGAGGCTGCAGGTCTGATCCATGGCCTCACTCAGTGGGTTAAGGATCCGGCATTGCTATTAGCTGTGGTGAAGTTTGCAGATGCGTCTTGGATCTGGTGTTGCTGTGGCTCCAATTTGACCCCTAGCCTGGGAACCTCCATATGCTGTGGGTGCAGCCCTGAAAAAAAAGAAAAAAAAGAGAGAGAGAGAGACAGACTTTTGTGAGTCAGCTCACCCTCCTCTCCCATGTGAGGACACAGCTAGAAGATGACTTTCCATGATAGCTGACCCCCCATGAGATATTAAACTGCTTGTGACTTGATCTTAGATTTCCCAGCCTCCAGAACTGTGAGAAATAAATTTCTCCTGTTGATAAACGAGCTGGTTAATGGTATTCTTGCTATAGAAGCCTGAATGGACTAAGATGCCACCCATAGAAAAATTATCCATGGCAATGCCTTAAATCTCCACATCTATGTGTTGCCTGTGTATAGAATATCCTAGACTTTACCCTTGCAAAGAGGTCTCCTCTGAAACACTTATTTCCCCTTGTCAACTTATGATTAGATATCCTAAAACATACTTATATTCTGCATGTATGGGAAGTAATCCTTTTCCCAAACCTGGGTTCCTCCATTTGCATTCTCTTAAGTAAATAATTTCTGCTCTTATGTATATATAGTTAGGCAAAAACAGAAATCTTGGTAGTTTTTTTCCTATGGGGTTCATAGTCATTTACCCATTCATTTATCAATACATCACCTATTCATTTATTAATTTACTCATAAAAAGTTATTGATCTGCTAGCCACTATTTTAGGTGCTGGAGTTATATAGCAGTAAAAATTTGGGAAAGTGGTTTTGTGAAGAAAGATAAATAATTGAAAAAAGCACATAAAAGCAAAGTGTGGGATACAATAATAAATGCTACAAAAAAAAGAATAAATTAAGAAGCAAAGTAAGTGCTGAGGAGAGTGGGCCTACTTTTTCTTAAGGATGGCCAAGGAAAAATTATTTAATAAGATGACATCTGGGAGTTCCCGTAGTGGCTCAGTGGTTAACGAATCCAACTAGGAACCATGAGGTTGCGGGTTCGGTCCCTGCCCTTGCTCAGTGGGTTAAGGATCCGGCGTTGCCATGAGCTGTGGTATAGGTTGCAGATGTGGCTCGGATCCTGCGTCACTGTGGCTCTGGCGTAGGCTGGTGGTTACAGCTCCAATTAGACCCCTAGCCTGGGAACCTCCGTATGCCACACGTGCGGCCCTAGAAGAAGACAAAAAGACAAAAAGACAAAAAAAAAGACATCTGAACAGATCAATAAAGGGAATGAAGAAGCTAGCTGTACAAATAACTGCATGAAATAACAGCATTATAATTAGCAGAGAACTTCAGAGGTCCTGAGGTAAGGATATGTTAGGCAAGTCCAAGGAATACTAAGGGGTCAACATAGCTGAAACAGGATGAGAGAGAACAGTGGAAGGAGATGAAATCATGGAAACAGGGACCACATCAGGTAAAGTTTTATAGGTCATGGTAAATACTGCTTTATCTATTGATATATAACAAAATCACTTTGAATAATTACTAGTTTGTTCTGTGGGCTGACTCAGTTGGGGTAGAATTTTTTTTTTTTTTTTTGCCGGTTTTGAGGTATAATTGACATGTAACAAAGTGTACAAGTTGATTTGATAGATTATATTAAGTAAAATAATTACCATCAAAATACTACCTAGCACTTCCATTCCATCATATAATTACAATTTCTTTTTTGTAGTGAGAACACTTAAGATTTATGTCTTGGCCACATTCAAATATATAATACACAGTATTATTATTTTTAACCACAACATGTACATTAAATAGCAAAACTGAACCTGTAAGTGGAAGTTTTTACTCTTCAGACAGTATTTTCCCATTTACACCCATGCTCATCCCTGGGAATCACCACTCTGTTTCTCTGAGATTGGTTTTTCAGCCAAACATATAACATATGTGATATTATATAGTATTTGTTTTTATCTGACATTTAGTTAGCATAATCCCCTCACATTTCATTCAAGTTGTCACAAATTGCAAGATTTTCTTTTCTCAGGGCTTGATAATATTCCATTTTGTATATATTTGACACATCTTTTTCAATCATTCATTGACAAGCATATTATTTTTACCTCTTGGCTATTGTGAGAATAGGGGTACAGATGATACCGTCACAGTTTCCTGTCTCACGATAACAAAGCATTGGAATGGCAGACATTTTACAAATTTATTAAAGTGAAAGTACATTTTCAGAAAGGGAGAGAGAGGACTCACATGCATGCAGGTTAAAAGGAGGGCCTGACTCTGCAAGTCTATATCCCACAATGTGAACTGAATGGAGACCCAATTTGATCTTCTGATTGGTCCTGGGAAGGATACCTTATTTGCGTGGGGAACAGGTTATATCGAAGTGGGGTGAAGAATGGGGACATTCCTTCTCTAGCAGGGAGTGAGCAGCCCAGGCTGATCAAGGTCGAGGAAGAGGCATTACAGTGAGACATGGCCAGAGGCTGTGTCTAACCCTAACCCTAACCCTTGAAGGGGACTTGAAACCTATAATACAGACAACTCTCTGAAACCCTGATTTCAGTTCTTTTGAATATCTACTCAGAAGTGGGATTGCTGGGTTGTTTGATATTTCTATTTTAAAGTTTTTCAGATCCATCTTACTATTTTCCAGAGTGACTGTACCAGTTTGCATTCCTACTATCATTCCACAAGTCTTCACTTTTCTCCATATGCTTATCAACATATTATTTCTTACCTCTTTGTTAGTAGCCATTCTGACAGGTTTGACATGATATTTCATTGTAGTTTTGATTTGCATTTCCTTGATGATTACTGATGCTGAGCACCTTTCCTTGTATCTGTATGGCATCTTTAGAAAACTATTTGGTTCCTCTACCCATTTTTTAACCAGGCTATTTGATGCTGTTGTTATGTGAGTTCTTTGTGTAATATATTTATATTACCTCCTTATCAGAGGATTTGGAAGTATTTTCTCTCATTCCTTAAGTTGCCTTCTCATTTTATTGGTTGTTTCTTTTGATCTATAGAAGCTTTTTAGTTTTATATAGTCTCAGTTATTCACTTTTGTTTTTGTTGTTTGTGCTTAATTGGTCTTAATAAGGAAATTGCTTTTAAGAACAATGTCAACTTTTTAACATATAGAAAGAAAACTGTTTTTTAAGTATGTTAATTTTGTATCCTGCCACTTTACTGAACATGTTGATTAGTTCTAGCAGTTTTTAGTGAAGTGTTGAGATTTTCTGTCTACAAACTCAGATAATTTTACTTCTTTCTTTCCTATTTTTATTTTTTAATCTTATGGCCACCCTGCAGCATATGGAAGTTCCCAGGCCAGGGATTGAATCCAAACTGCAGCTGTGGCAAAGCCAGATGTTTAACCCACTGTTTGGGTCAGGGATTGAACCATACCTCCTCAGCAACCTGAGCTGTTGCAGTGAGATTCCACTGTACCAGAGCAGGAACTCCCTTCCTTTCCTACTTTGATGGCTTTTATTTCTTTACTTGCCTGATTGCTCTGGCTAGACTATCCAATACTTTGTTGAATAGAAACGATGAAAACAGGCACTTTGTCTTCCTCCTGACTGTAGAGGAAAAGCTTTGGAAACTTTCATTATTAAGTGTTATGTTGGCTTTGGGTTTGTCACATGTGGCATTTAGTGATGAAGTTTGCTTCTTCTGTACTCAATTTGTGAGCATTTTTATCATGAAGGGATACTATATATTGTCAAATGCTTTCTCTACATGTATTAAGATCATATTTTTATTTTTTATTCTATTAATGTGGTGAAAAATATTTATTGATTTGTCACTGCTGAACCAGTCTTGAATCTCAGAGTTACATCCCATTTTATTATGACATTTTATCCTTTAATGTGCTGTTGAAATCAGATAGCTTTCAATTTTCACAATTATTTTCATATCATGCAGATTGGTCTGTAGTTTCCTTTTAGTGTCCTTATCTGTCTTTAATATCAGGGTAATATAAATCTCATAAAATTAATTTGTATATGTTCCTAACTTTTGATTTTTTAGAAGGATTTGAAGAATTGACACTAATGCTTTTTTAAATATTTGGTAGAATTCACTAGTGAAACTAGAAAAGTAGATGGTTTTCTTTTCTGTGTTAGAAGGTTTTTGATTATGGATTCATTCCCTTACACATTATTTGTCTGTTCATATTTTCTTTCTTTTTTTTTTCCCCCTGCTGTACCTGTGGCATATGGAAGTTCCCAGGCCAGGGATCTGATCCAAGCCACAGCTGCAACCTATGCCATAGCTGTAGCAATGCCAAATCCTTAACCCACCATGTAATCCACATCACAGCAGTGACCCAAGCAGCTGCAGAGATAAAGTCGGGTCCTTAACATGCTGCACCATAATGGAAACACCCTGTTCATGATTTCTGTGTCTTCATGATTCAGGCTTGGTAGGCTGTATGTTTCTAGTAATTTATTCATTTCTTTCAGGTTATCAAGTTAGTTGGAGTATAATTATTTGTAATAGTTTCTCAAGATCCTTTGAATTTTGGCAGTATCTCTTGTAATGTCACCTCTTTCACTTCTTATTTTTTTCTCTGAATTAGTCTGGCTAAAGTTTTGTCAATCTTATCCTTTCACAAAACCAGCTGTCTAGTTTTGTTGATTTTTCTATTATTTTTCTGGTCTCTGTTTCATGTATTTGTGCTCTAATCTTTATTATGTCATTCTTTCTGCTGACATTTTTTCCCTAGTTCCTTTTAGTGTGAAGTGAGGTTGCTAATTTGTTACCTTTCATGTTTCATAATGTAGGTGTTTATTGCTGTAAACTTCCCTGTAGAACTGCTTTTTCATTGTACCATAAGTTTGATATGTTGTACTTCCATTTTCATTTGTTTCAAAATATTTTTTGATTTCCATTTTCTATTTTTTCTTTGATTCATTTGACATTCAGTGGCATGCTGTTTAATTTCTATGTGTTTGTAAAATTTACAGCTTTCTCCTCTTACTGATTAGTTTTACACTATGGTTGGAAAAGATACTTAGTGTGTTCTCAGTCTTCTTAATTTTTCTAAGACTTGTTTATGACCTGTGATCAGTCCTGAAGAATGTTCTTCATGTGACAGAGAAGAATATGTATTCTGCTACTGTTGGATGAAGTGTTCTATATAGGCCTATTAGTTCTGTTTGGTGTAAACTCACTAAGGTTCCTTGCAGATATTCCGTCTGCATAATACATCCATTGCTGAAAGTAGAGTATTGAAGTTATCTTACTTTAGTCAATTTCTCTTTTCAAATCTGTTAATATTTGCATAGTGTATTTAGTTGATGTCGTGATCAATGCATATATATTTATGATGCATTTTCTTGATAAATTAATCTCATTTTTTTATAATTACCGTCTTTGTCTCTTGCTACTATTTTTGGCTTAAAGTTTATATTGTCTAATATGAGTATAGCTATACCTTATCTCTTTTGCTTTCTACTTTCAGAAAATATCTATTTACCACCCTTTATCTTTGAGCTATATGTGCTCTTAAAGTTGAAGTGAGTTTCTTGTATCCAATACAAAGTTTGGGTCTTATTATTATTATTATTATCATTATTATTATTATTATTATTATTATTATTATTGTTTATCCATCTACTCAATGCCTTTTGATTGGAGAATTAAATCCATTAATGTTTAGAATAATTATTGACAGAAATAGGCTTACTAATGCCATTTTATTCTTTTTCTAGCTGTTTTGCAGTTTCATTTATTTTCTTCCTTTGTAAATCTATGATTTTCCATAGTGGTGTGCTTTGATTCCCTTCCCTTTATCTTTGGTGTATCTATTGTATATTTTTTTATCTTTGGTGTATCTATTGTATATTTTTACTTTGTGGTTCCTATGAGACTTACATAAAATATATATACATATGTATATATTTCACACTAACATTGTAACTTCAGTTGCATTCAAATCCCCTATCCTTCTGTTCCCCTTTGATGTTTTTGATGTCACCACACATTTTTTATATTGTATATCCATTCATATATAGTAGAAGCTATAACTATTTATTAAACTTTTGTCCTTTAAACTTTATGCTGAAGTTAATTAGTTATCATACCACCACATTACAATATTGGGGTATTCCAAATTTTACCATATGCTTGCCTTTACCAGTGTTTTGTATATTCTCATATATTTCCATGTAGTTAATTAGCATGCTTTTGTTTCAACTTGAAGAATTCCTCCCAGCATTTCTTGAAAGGCAAGTTTGTTAGTATTGAATTCCCTCAGCATTTTTTTTTAATTAGGGAAATTCTTATTTTGCTTTCAATTCTAAAGGATAGTTTTGCTTGGTAAAGTATTCTTAGTTAGCAGTTTCTTTGTTTTAGCATTGCGATTGTATCATCCCATATTCTCCTGGCCTGGAAGGTCTCTGCTGATTAATCTGCTCAGACTTAAGAGGGTTATCTTCTATGAGAGAGTTTTTTTTTTCCTATATTTCTGCTTTTAAAATTATTTGTCTTTTGTTTTAGACAGTTTTATTATATTATATGCTTTTTTTTGGTCTATTCTTAGGATTGCAACCATAGCATATGGAATTTCACAGGCTGGGGGTCGAATAGAAGCTGTAGCTGCCATCGTATACCATAGCCACAGCAATGCCAGATTTGAGCCACATTTGTGACCTACACTGCAGCTCATACAAATGCCAGATCATTAAGACACTGAGCAAGGCCAGGGCTTAAATCCACATCCTCATGGATACTAGTTGGGCTTGTTACCACTGAGCCACAATGGGAATTCCTATTGTATGCTTTGATGAAAATTGTTTTGGATTGACATTCCGAGGTTACCTATTAGCTTTCATGAACTCTTATGTTTAAAGTTCTCCACAGACTTGAAAAATTCTTGGCCATTATTTTTTTAAATAGGCTTCCTACTCTTTTCTCTTTTCCTTCTGGGACTCCAATGATGTATATGTTACTTATTTTTATAATATTCCATTAGTGTGTAGACTTTACTGCTTTTTTAATTTTCCTTTTGTTCTTCTGATTGGATAATTTCAATTGATATCTTTTCAAGCTTGCTAGTTCTCTCTTATGCTTGTTTAAGTATTGTTTTGGAGCTCATTGTTAAATTCTTTAGTTCACTCGTTGAATCTTCTGTGTGGTTCTTTTTTTTCCTACCTCTTTGCTGAATGTTTCAATTTTTTCTGTATTATTTTCCTGATATTTTTAAATTATTTACATGTCTTCTCCTGTATCTCTCTGATCATCCATATAACAATTATTTTGAATTTTCTGTCAGGTAATTTCTGGGTCTCCATTTCTTTGGGACCAGTTCTTAGAGGTTTACTGCATTCCTTTGGTGGAGATATGTTTTCCTGTTACTTTTTGGTCCCTGTAGAATTGGATATATATCTGTGCATTTGAAGAAGCAGTCACCTCTTCCAGAATTTATGGACTGACTTTAGTAATGGAAGCCTTTTACCTGTGTGTGGGGCTACACTAGACAATGCTGTGACCCCGGGGTCTAGTGACATAGAATCCCATGTGCATGGATGTGTGGCAACACCGAGTACAGGGGGACATGATGTTTCTTCAATTCCGACCATTCTTGTATGCAGTATGAACAACTATGTGCTTCTTGGTCACCACTGCAGAGGATCCACAGTGGCTGTGAAGGCTGTTGTGATCCTAAGTGGCATCTCCAGATCTGCTAAAAAGGGAAAAAGTCAAGCAGTGTTAGTAGTTGAAGCAAGTGGTATGTACACACTCAGCTGTGGAGGCCAACTGCAAGTGCCCACGTACAGGAAGGTCTAGTTTTAGACATATTCATAGCAATGGAGAGCCACAGGCCAGTGCCACCTATGGGGTCACACTTAGGGTGCTCCTCTGTACCTACTTCCAGTGTGTACACATTACAGTGGAGACCAATAACAGCTATAAGGCTGGTGGCATGTAGGTTATTAGCTGGGGGGTAGTCCCAAGCACAGGCATGGTGGTGTGGGAGTCAGTCAGAGCGTGTGGTGCTAGGCTGGTATGTTGCGCTCACATCACTGCAGAAGTCTGAACCAACTACAAAAGTGGCTCCTAGCTTATAGGGGTAGTGGTGTCAGGAGGAACTCGGATGGCTGGCATCTTAAACCTGCACATCTGTAGAGATCTTGGATAGCCACCAATGTGAATCCTGAGCTCTGGCAGTGGTGGTGGTAGGAAAAGAGTGTGGCAGTACCTCAGGTAGCTGATGCCAGCAAAAATGTAGATAACTGGGGGGCAAAAGATGTGAGTTTTGTAGAGGGACCATGAAGGCTGTGCTGGCCATTGACTTTCTCAGAGGCAAAATCTTCTGAATTTATATGCAGAGAGGGCCTTTATGAACTGTAATAGGTTCCACTACCTGTCTTCTAATAGTCTCTACTTTTCTTCCTTGTTCCTAGCTGGCTCAATTTGTCTCAGCTTTGTTGGTCTGAGTGAAGTGAAACCAAAGCTGTAACTTTGCACAGTGTCCTGCTTGTGAGACTGGAGAGGCTGATCACCTACCCACTTCCTCTGGTAAGATAAACTCTTTCAAGCTGGGAAGTTCTTTATTGGCACTGGACAATGCTGGCTTGTGGGGGTGGGAGGATTCAGGTAAAATTAAGTTGCCTTCTTTATCTTCTATGCTATTATTATTAGCTTTTCTCTTGTTCCATGGTGTTGCCAAAACTTCCTAAGTGGACAATAGAGGTTGCCTGGAGTTTTTGTTTGTGGGTAACTGTGCAGCCATTGAACTTAGTGGGGAGACAGGAAAGCTGGGTTCTTCTACATCATTCTTTTAAGAGATGGTATTCTTGTAGTTTCTTGTGTGAGTTTACTCAGATGTCAGGTGGAGCTGTATTCTTTCTAAGGTTCAACTGGTCTGTACATAGTTGTCACTTCACGGTTGGTATTGGCTGTTGATTGGATGCTTATCTAGGACTTTCAAAAAGAGAGTTTTATTTGTGGCTTATATAAGGTCATGAGCTAATTATAAGATGGGGCCTAGGTTTAAACGGAGTGTTCCAAGAATAAGAGTTTTAAAATCAAACATTTCAAGAAGCAGGGAAAAAGGAAGTTTCCAAGTTAGGTAAGGACTATTTCTAGAACTGACACAGCATTATTTCTGCCATATTCTTTTGGACAAACCAGTCATTGAGCCATTCATAGTTAAGGAGGGGGGAGATATAGATTCAGTCTTTTAGAGAAGTGGCAAGATCATATCACCAAAGACTGTGTGGGATGGTAAACATTACAGCCACTTATGGAAAACAGAATATGCCACTGTAGGGAGACTGGATTTTATTTGGAATATATTTCAATGATACAGGAGGGTTTTAGGATGGGAAAAGTTGTAAGATGATTTTTTTTTGATGTAAGATGATTTTTTTTAATTGAGACACACTTCAGTGGTGCTTTGTTGAAAAATTGATAATTGAGAAGTTTTCAAAGCATTTTAAGTGAGAAGAATTTGTAGCTGTGACCATGGTGTTAAGAGCAGAGAATGACAAAACAAGGTTGGATTACATGTTATTTGGAATAAAAAAGATTGGCTGATGAATTAGATGCAGGTTGTGAAAAGACAACAGTAATCAAACATTTTATCAATAAATTTGAGCAACTTGGAAAATATAGCTCTTGATGGAAATTGTGGAAATTAAAGAGCAGGTTTGGAAGGTTTTAAGTCAAGGGTTCAATGAGACATGTTAAATTTGAAATGCTTATTAGAAATTGAACTGGAGGTAAGTTTCTGGGGTTGAAGTGTTAGGTCTATGATAGAGAAACAAATATGTGAGAAAACAGTATTTATAATTTTTAAACAGGATTTATAAATTTTAAACCTTTATCCCTTTATCAGTTTAATCCCTACTCACATTTCTTCTTGACTACATCTAGATAGTAAGTTACATAAAGAAGAGGCCACCAAGGCCTGCATCATTGGGTGTTCAGAGCTTGGGGAAATGAAGAAAAGGAAGTGGTTAGCCACGTTGTCACTGTACTATAACAATCTCCTAGGCATTCTTACTGACGATACTGAAGGTGCTCCCTCCTCAGCCTCAGCCCTTTTTATCCATTTCATTTACTTCTGCATTCACAATGGTCTTCATAAAGTCAGCTATAGATAGTCATGCTACCTTCCCATTTAAAACTGTTTGTCAATTATTAGTTTAAAACTCAAAGATCTTAGCCTTCTTGACCTAAAAGACCCTGTGGGATGTCTCAAGATCACCTGCAAATATTCTTATCCTAATTACCTATACCACCTGTGCTAGATTTTACTCAGTAAGTCCCTCAGGCTCAGTCTATTGGACCTGCTCATCCCTCTACCAAGAATTTCACCCTACTTCTTCATCCCTTTATCAGTTTAATCCCTACTCACATTTCTTCACTTAAATGCCATATATCTTGAGAGTAGATAAGATTTTCTTTGTTTTAGCCCTTAGTTCCCTTTCCATTGCTTCAAAGAAACTGAACTTTCTGTATGATCCTTTATTTGCTAAATTAGTAAATATTTGTCATGCTCATTAACTTCAACAGAATAGATCCTGTGTTTGACTCAATTTTTATCCAAAGTCTTGTATGTCTGACACATTTTTTATAAATATTTTTGAGTAAAATTTCTTGATCTATACAGTATGTCTTGGGAGATGAGGATTAAATAACCTAGGAATGTGAAGACATAATGATTTGTAATATGACTGGGTTAAAATCCTGAACTCACAAGTCTACTCCCGTATCTGGAGCTTTCTGATATGTTAAGATGGTATATCAAAGAAATCTCAGGGAAATCACTTTCCATGTTCTACTTTTTGCTACTAAATAAGCCACTTTCTCATAAGCTATGTTTAATGGACAGATAGTGTTACTAGGTCATAGTTGCCAGGCACAGGAATACCTGCGTTCATTTGCAAGGTCCTACAAGCTTCCCTTTGTGTGCGGAGTTCATGTGTTTAATCAAAAGACCACCCCTCTTTACTTTCCAGCACATTATAAGAATTCTCGTCTACTGTTCCCATTTTTAATACACCCAAAATTTTCCTGCTTCCCCGTCTGCATGAGTTACAAGCATTTTCCAGGTAACCTCCAGCAAATTAAGACTTTTTCCTGAACTGCAGCGGTATTTTCTCCTAGGGTGGCTAAGCCTTTTATAGTTTCAGTTTGAGACAGAGGTAACGTACAGCACAGAGTCTCTGGGTATTGAAAACATGATGGATGTCTTGTTTGTCTTGATTGTGCCCAGCCTCTATTTCAGGCACGCACCAAATAGCCTGCCTTGAAAACTGTGAGGTGAGTTGCTAATGCTCAAGTGCAAAAGCTCAGCTGTGAACTAGTCCCAGGATTTTGCTTCCTGCTATTCCTTGTTCACTAAATTCCTAAATGGTGATTTCTTATATTTGTATTGAACTTATTTCTTTCAATTCTTAAATATTTTCTAAGACTTGTAATATTTTTTTAAATCAGAGTGCTTTATCCAACTTATAGTGATGCTGCATTTTTGTCATCCTCATTTATTATATAGAGAGTAAATTGAGAAAAATTTTTTACAATAGTCTCATGTTATTCTCTGCTAAATATAGAAAATAAATTTGTATATGTGTCTAAGAGAAAAAAAGAAATCTCCTGCATATGGAGATTCTAAGGCTAGGGGTCTAATCGGAGCTGCAGCTACCAGCCTACACCACAGCCACAGGAACGTAGGATTGGAGCCATGTCTGTAACCTACACCACAGTTTAGGGCAATGCTGGATCCTTAACCCACTGAGAGAGGCCAGGGATCTAACCCACAATCTCCTGGCTACTAGTCGGATTTGTTTTCCCTGGGCCACAGTGGGAACTCCTCATTTAATATATTTTTTAGTAAAACATTGAATTATAATTATTTATTATTTACTTCATAAACATCATCTCATATTTTCCCAGTTGCATAAATATGAGATGAGGATTATTAATCTCATCTTGCATTTCAATAAATCATATTTTCAAAAAACATTATATCCATTTTACATGTATTTGAAAGATTCTCAAGAACACTAGAATCTGGAAATAGATATAAAAAGATACATCCAGCCTGATAACTGTTTGTATATATGTATATGTATATATATTTATAAATTATTCAACATTTAATATGTTAAATCTAAATTAGAGTAGAAATTTTAGCAGAATCTTTTGATGTTTAGGATCCATAGAAAATATGGAGTTCATAATGTTTTTAAAAGAGATGCAAAGTGCTGTATGTCTAATATGTTTGAGGAAATCAGGTCAATGAAATATTATTTATGAACTCACAGTGTCTCACAATTGAACATAAATTTTAGAAGGAATTGGTGAGTTGAAATTCAGTCATTTTAACTATGGAGTAAAGGTGGAAAGAATAGTTCTAAAGCTGGAATTTGTGACCATAGTATAGTTTGAAAAAACAGCATTTCTGAATTGTTCATTAAGTGGTGTCTATACTTTATTTTGGAAAGTTGACTCTCTGAAATGACAAGAGTCAAGGTTTGTTATAAATTTCTAGAGAGCTTCTAGGTAGGTATCTTTAAGTAGCTATAGCATAATGATGAATGCTGATGGTAGAGTTATAAAAGGTGGTATTACAGTAGAAAACAATATTTGGAAGAGGAAATAATTTTGTCATAATAATATGTGATTGTAGGGTTGTGATTAGGACAAAGCTGGTTTTGTGACAGCAAGTGCCATATTTCTTTGTGAGCATAAGCTTCTATGCAAAGAAAGTACCAATAAAGAGTATTTTATTTCTTTCAATTTAGTTTTTCTACTTTTTTTATATACAATATAATTAACAAGTGAGAATCTGCCCACATCACACCAGCAGAGAACAGAATAGCAGAGCTTTAAATGTATTTCAACACCTGACTTTTCAGTTAATAAAGCCATCCAAATGGTAAAATTCTGCACCCTTACTTCGTGTTTCAGCCAATTAATTTACATAAGTTAAATTAACAGATCTTAAAAAAAGCAACTTTCTCCCAACACACACCGTGCTGGTGGGTGCCAATCTCACAGCTAAGGAGAGCAACAGTTTTGGGTCACAAATTTTAAATGTGATCGTTCATTTTAGGAACATTTGTCCCTAATAAGCAGCTCACAGTCATTTTTAAAATTGTTTATTTTTACAACTGATGATTTTTCCCTCTGGGCAGTAATTCTTGAAAATTTGGGGTATTGGCGCATCATCTAGGATTTATGAAAATGTATATTGTAACTACACTGATATATTTATTCTAGGTACACATCAAGATTTAAAGTCCTTTTTCAGAACTCTGAAGCACTAACAAATGAAATAAGTGAGTGGAAGCTTATATTTTATTGTGTCCATTTTTGTAAGCTAGAGGTATAGGCAAGTGTGTCTCAAGTGACTGGTTAGTTTACACTATAGTTAGTCATTTTTTATCTGCAATATTTTCCAGAAATAAGTCTTTTCCTACTGCTGTGGAGATATTATTCAGTATCTTCAAATGCAGGAAAGAGTTCACTTCAGCATCTATATTATGTGCTGTCCTTTCTGTTGAGTATCCTTCCTTTTTGTTCCCATTGGCTTGCTCGGAGTCATGCTGGTTTGCACCTTAGATCTAAAGTCCCTTGTGTAATGAATAATCATTCCCGGTGGTTTTACAGTTGTTTCTATTTTAACTTCAGAGACCACCTAGACTTGTGTTTTTTTAACTTGAAGGCTATAACATAAACTGAAAATTCAGAGAATGTACGAGTTTCATAATTCCTGTTCTCAGAGGGATCAGAAATTTCAAAACTAGAATAAGTGGACATAAATTTTTGCCCCATGATTGATAATTGACTGTGTTCATTTTCTCTGCCTTTCTCCGTTTTCATAAATAAAGGGAATAGCTTGCCTAATCTTGTGATTGATTGTGGTAAACATCATTCCTCTACCCCAAGACCTATTATTCTTTCTATTCAAGGGAAAGTTATAATGTCTTAGCAATGCTTACAAGGTCATGGCTTCCTGTTTAGCCTCATTTTGCACCGCTGTCATAAATTATCAGTGACCCCCCTCACAATATTTTACTTTCCAGTCACCTAGGTGTATGCAGTTCCCCAATTATTTGATACACTGTCTCTTTCCCTGGAGATACCTACCTGACACTAAGTACTCCTCATTCCCATATCTACCTCCATTTCTCCAGACACCTGCCTACATTTCATTTTGGGAGCAATGTTGTGTTTGGTAGGCTGCCTCCTCTAAAAGGACTAATGTGCCCATCCCAGACCAAGCAGTCTCTACCTGGGCTTTCTGTTCAACCTTCTTAACCCTACTCCATCCCCAGAGCATAAATTTAATTTGGCTCTGTGTATTCTAGGCTTCAATGACAACTCCATTTTCTAGCTAGATAGGACTATTCTAAAAAATTGTCTGATTAATTAAAATCTTAAATTCTAAACATACTAGAAAGCATGGTACATTCTTGGCTGCCTCCAATTGCACATCAAATACTAATTGCTTAACTCCTTGTAATCTGGTTTTTATCTCTACTTCTCTGAAATTAATTTCCTAATGCAGTCTTTCTGATTGTCAATCCAGTTTTCTCTTCTTAGTTCCACATTCTTTGACTTTATTGTAGAGGGTGAGGCAATTGGTCATTTCATGCTTTTAAAAAATACAGCTTCCTCTAAGTTTTGTAATAGCTCTCCTTGATGCTTTTTCTCGAAATTCTCATGCACGATGTCCAGGTATTCCTTAGGTTACTCTTGGGGAATATTCTCTTTGCTAGCTTTTCATTAGAGATCTCTCCCATGTCCATGGCCTCAGCTCTCTTCTATACCCTAAAATTATTCTTTTCAGTCTGACTTTTCTGCAGTTTTAGTCTGCATTCCCCAATTTGCAGTCATTTCCATAGATATTTCCACTTAACTGTTCTCCTTCAAATTCATTAGGATTTTAAAATACTTCTCCCTATACACTCAAATGAGTCCATATTCTTAATATTCAATTCTCAAAGCCACCTAGAGTTAAAGGCTTTTCTATCTTGATAGCCAGTTCTGTCTTCTCTTTTAACTCTTTCGTTCTTAAATCCCAATGACTCTTTCTTCAGGATTTCTCATATGCATATTCTTTTTCCCTTCTTCTAATACCACTATATATTAGGTGTCGTTTGCCCACAGTTTAAAAAAAAAAGAAAGAAAGAAAGAAACAACCCTCCAACTTGTGACATTACCATTTCTATTTTTTGTTATAAAATTTATCCTCAGAAATGTTCAGTGACTTAGAGAAATGGAAAGCATCAAACTAAAACACCTAAACCTAGCATTCCAGAGTGTAAGCAACCTTGTCCCATGCAACATCTTGTGCTATAACTCTTGCCATTCTCAAAGTTGTTAAATCAGCCTGACTTATTCTCAGTATATCCTATATTTTTTTTGCCTTTGAGATGTATTTATACCCTTCACTCTGTTAATGTCTTCAGCATAGTCTCTGCCATATCTATCTCTAAATACTGAACTTGGTAATTTTCCTTTATGAAACTTTATTAGCTTATTTTCAGATTATAGCCCACACTCATGAATTACCTTTTGAGACAAGAATTCATAATTTATTCTTTTATTTATCCACTTGGAAACTAATGCACCTTATAAGTTCTCAGTAAATACTAATTGATTTCACTTTGCTAGTAAGGAAATATGGTGTCTAATTTATTAATATTTTTAATTGAAAAAGTATGTGTGCTAAGGAATTTGGAATCATTATTAAGGGAGATAAAATAAGAACTAAATCTTAATCATTGCTATATAGGATTTAAGAGAAAAATACAGACCAAGTGTTTTTGTGAATAGTATCAGAAAATTTGTCTAAATTAGCTATGTCTAGAATGTTTTTCTCACTTCAATTTGTTTACTCTGCACTTAGTGGAATAGTAAGATCATACTTTTCATGAATACTTAATTGTCTTGGTGGTGAGGGTCAGTTTTTGAAAGAGGATGTTACATTATTATTTTGTCTTTGGGATTAGCTAATTAGCTGTCAAATCCTGAGGATTCAAGTGAAGTGTGCATAATGCTCGTTATTTTAATCTAAAACACTGCCTAATTACAACTATTTGCTTAATATAGATTATTGTACTGAAATGTAATTAAATAATGAATTTATTCTCTATTGCTGTGTTATTTTGTATTTTTATAATCGTATTATAATCAGAATTCCTATTCAGTGTATAGAGTATGCAGGAATCCTTAAACAATGGAATTACATAAAAAGTACTCCCCCCCCCAAAAAAAAAGACAAAATGTATGTTTTGCTTACAATTGACAATGCTTTCCCATGAATTTTCTCTAATCCTCTTAACAGCATTGTGAAGTAAGGATTACTATTATTCCCCCATGTTAAGCAAAGGCATGGCATTTAGAAAGATTCCGTAATTTTCCTAAAACGATAAACTGACTGAATGGCAGACACATTACGTACAGAAATACATGAGTCCTCTCCTTGTCTCTATCACGTGGACCACTTGTGTTCTAATGTCCTAACCCTTTCCTGCCACCTTTTCAAAGTCTAAAACAGCTTAACAGGTAGCCTACACACAGTAGTCTCTTAAATGATCATTGATACCTATGTCCCATAGAGCACATGAGCAAACAGCTACAAAACTGTTGTCACTCATTACTGTGGCCTCCATAGTTACTTGATGGTACTGTTGTGATGCAAATTCATTTGTAGATATACAGTAGTAATGGCCAAAGTCTGGTATCACATCTTTGTAATTTATTTTTTGTTGTTCCACAATGTCCCCTTGATTTGAAAAAGTTAGAATGCTGTGGAAAAGTCAGCAGAGTCAGAAACAACGTTTCATTTTTTCTAAATATTTAAGTCAATTCCAGCAGTCAAGTGTAATTCTGTGTTAACTACAGGAAACCTATTAAGTTAACAGGTATTTTTATCCAGTTTCTGCTAGGTTGTCAAGTTTGTTAATGTTTAAATGTTTATAGTATTCTCTTATGTTTTTTTTTTTTTTTAACATTTCTGTGGCATCATTTGATATCTTTCATTTCTTACCTTGTTTATTTGGGTCTCTCTTATTGATGAGTCTTGCCAGAGGTTCATCTGTTTCCTTTATCTTTTCAAAAAACTAGTTCTTGATTTTATTATCTTTACTATCCTTCTTTCAACAACAATTATATAATATAGTATTCTTCATTATGTACAGCAGTCACCATGCTGTACTTTAGAACCCCAGGACTTACTCATTTTCTACTTGGAATTTACTACTCCTTGAAGAAACTCTTCCCATTCCCCCGAACCCCCCAAAAGCACCATTTCCTTCTGTTTCATGTGTTTGGCTGGTTTAGATCACATACATCACATATAAGAGACACCATACCGTGTTTGTCTTTTTAAATTTTTCATTAATGTTTAGTTGATTTACAATTTTGTGCCAATTTCTACTGTATAGCAAAGTCGCCCAGTCATATATATATATATATATATATATATATATATATATATATATATATATATTTCTTTTTTTTATATTATCTTGCATCATGTTCTATCCCTAGAGATTGGATATAGTTCCTTGTGCTATACTGTAGGACTTTCTTGTCTATCCACTATAAATGTAATAGTTCGCATCTACTAACCCTAAACTCCCGGTCCATCCCACTCCCTCTCCCCACCTCCACCTTGGCAACCGCAAGTCTATTCTCATATATTTGAGTCTGTTTCTGTCTTGTAGATAGGTTCATTTGTCCATATTTAGATTCCGCATATAGGTGATATCATGTGCTATTTGTCTCTCTCTCTCTGACTTACTTCTCTTAGTATGATAGTCTCTAGTTTTCCTTCCATGTTGCTGCAAATGGAATTACTTCATTTTTTTATTGCTCAGTAGTGTTCCTTTGTATATATGTACCACATCTTCTTAGTCCATTCATCTGTCAATGGATTAAGTTGTTTCAATATCTTGGCTATTGTGAATGAAAAAAGGGGTGCATGTATCTTTTTTAATTATAATTTTTATGGATATATACACAGTGGGATCGCTAGTTATTATGGTAGTGATGTACTTACTTTTTGAGGAACCTCCATACTGTTTTCCATCGTGTTTGTACAAATCTACATTCCCAAGAACAGTCTAGGATGGCACCCTTTTCTCCACACCCTCTTCAGCATTTGTTATTTTTAGACTTTTTAATGATGGCCATTCTGACTGGGTAGTTTTAATTTGTATTTCTCTAATAATTAGTGATGTTGAGCATTTTTCATATGACTATTGGCTATCCACAGATCTTCTTTGGCAAAATTTCTATTTATTTCTTCTGCCAATTTTTTTATTGTGTTGTTTGTTTCTTCATTGTTGAATTACATGAGTTGTTTGTATACTTTGGAGGTTAGGCTCTTCTTGGTTATTTGTTTGCAGAGTTTTTTTTTTTTTTTTTTTCCCCATTCTGTGGGTTGTCTTTTCATTTTTTAAAATGGTTTTCTTTGCTCTGCAAAACTGTTTGAGTTTAATTAGGTCCCATTGATTTTCTTTGTATAGGAGGTAGATCAGAAAAAGATATTGCTGTGATTTATGTCAAAGGGCATTCTCTATATGTTTTCCTTTAGGAGTTCTATAGTATCTGGCCTTATGTTTAGGTCCTTAATCCATTTTGAGTTTACTTTTTTTGTATGATGTTAGATAATGTTCTACTTTCATTATTGTACATGTAGCTGTCCAGTTTTCCCAGCACCACTTATTAAAGAGACTTTCTTCCACTGTATGTTCTTGCTTCCTTTGTCATAGATTAGTTGACCATAGGTGCTTGGGTTTATTTCTGGGCTTTCTAGCCTATTCCACAGATGTATATTTCCGTTATGGTACTGTATCATACCATTTTGATGATTATATCTTTTGTGGTATAGTCTGAAGTCAGGGGGCCTGATTCCTCCAGTTCCATTTTTCTTTTTCAGTATGGCTTTGGCTATTCAGGATCTTTTGTGTTTCCATACAAATTTTAAAATATTTTGTTGTAGCTCTATGAAGACAATCATTTGTAATTTGATAGGGATTGTATTAAATTGTAGATTGCCTTGGGTGGTATAGACATTTTGACAAAATTGATTGTTTCAATCCAAGAGCATAGTATATCTTTCCATCTGTTTGTGTTGTCTTTGACTTCTTTCATCAGTATCTTACAGTTTTCAGAGTACAGGTCTTTTGTCTCTAAGTTTGTTCCTAGGTATTTTATTTTTATTGATGTGATGGTAAATAAGATGGTTTACCTAATATTTTTTTTCTGATCTTTCATTGTTATTATATAGAAATGCATCAGGTTTCTGTGTATTAGTTTTGCATTATGCAACTTTACCAAATTCATTGATGAGCTCTAACAGTTCTGGTGGTGTCTTTAGGATTTTCCAGGTATATTATCATTTCATCTGCAAATAGTGGATAGTTTTACTTCTTTTCCTATTTGGATCCCTTTTACTTCTTTTTATTCTCTGATTACCATGGCTAGGAGTTCTAAAACTGTTGAATACAGTAGTATAAGTGTACTTCCTTGTCTTGTTTCTGATCTTAGCAGAAATGCTTTCAATATTTCACCATTGAGAATGATGTTAGCTGTGGGTTTGTCATATGTGGCTTTTATTACATTGAGTTAGGTTCCCTCTATGCCCAATTTCTGGAGAGTTTTTATCAGAAATGGGCATTGAACTTTGTCAAAAAGTTTTTATGCATCTATTGAGATGATCATATGGTTTCTATTCTTTAGTTTTTTGATGTGTTGTATCACACTGATTGATTTGCAGATATTGAAGAATCCTTGCCATCACGTCAAACTCTTCAGTTTGTTTTCCTTTATAGTCATAGCCCCCCCAACACCAACCCCCTTGCTATTACTAACCTGTGGTCCTCCACGTAATTAGTCTCTTAGAAAATGCTTTATGTAGGCAAACCTTAGACATATTGCAGTTTTGGTTCCAGACCACCACAGTAAAGTGAATATTGCAATAATTTAAATCACACAATTTTGTTAGTTTCCTAGTACATATATAAGTTAATTTATACTACAGTGTATTCTATTAAGTATGTGATAGCATTATGTCTAAAAAAATAATCCTACCTTGATTTAAAAATACTTTGCTGCCAGAGTTCCTGACGTGGCACAGTGGAAATGAATCCGACTAAGAACCATGAGGTTGCGGGTTCAATCCCTGGCCTCGCTCAGTGGGTTAAGAATCCAGCATTGTCGTGAGCTGTGGTATCAGTCACAGACATGGCTTGGATCTGGCATTGCTGTGGCTCTGGCATAGGCCGGCAGCAACAGCTCCAATTTGACCCGTAGCTTTGGAACCTCCATATGCTGTGGGTGCGGCTCTAAAAATAAGACAAAAGACAAAAAAAAAAAAACTTTGTTGCCAAAAAATGCCAGCCAATCTCTGACAATGCAGGGTAGCAACAATACTTTAATTTGTAAATAAAATAAAATAAAATAAAATAAAATAAAATGTGATATCTGTGAATCCCAATAAAATGAAGTGCAATGAAATAAGTACACCTATCAACCTATCACAGAAACTAGGGAGTAGGTAAACTTCGATACTGGTTTCCTTTATTTAACATATAACACTGATTGATTAAAGTGTTGTGTGTTTTAATATTTTGTTCATTTTTAATGCTAAGTACTAGTCAATTGTATGATTACCAATTTTTAAAATATATTCACTGACACATCTGAATTATTTCCCAAATAAATAAAATCCAAATTTCCCAAATGAATAAACATGGTATTAACATCTGCTTACAGGTGTTTGTGTGAACATGACCTATTTCTCTTGGTTTTCTGCCTCACATTGCAGTATTAGGTTAGCTTTCTGGGAAATGCCCAATTAATTAATTTGTACTCTCAGCACCACTATACTGAAGTTTTAATTGCTCTATATCATTGCCAGCATTTTGCATTGTCAGTATATTTGTGTGTATATGTATTTTGTGTATATCTGTGATTAAAAATACATGTGTATATGTTTATATGTATATGTATATATGCATATATTTGTGTGATTTTATATATATATGTGTGTGTGTATATATATATATATATATAATGTTTAAATCATTTAGCCTTTCTGCTATGTGTATAGTGATAGTAAAGGTTAAAGGTAAGGAACATCTTTGGACAATAATAACCTATTTGAATTTGTTTCTTATTCAATAAAATGGAAGTTACTAGATATTTGCTGCTTAAAAGATATGGTGAAAAATAAGTTACTTCATAAAGAAAGGTAAAAAGTAGGAGAAATTTCAGATATTATTCAAAAGTGAATACACAAATAACTGATAAATTAAGCTATTTTTGCAGACAAAGTATTTAGAAAGCAATATCTTTGGACAAATGATTAAATATAGTTTGAAGTATTTGCTTTCTAGGAATGGTATTCAGTACAGTACCAAGGAATAATAAAGATGCAGTAGAAATCAGTAAGACAGTTTATGTCTTAAAACTCTAGCATCTATTTGGAGAAATAAATACACTCTGTATATACAAAGTATTAGAGAGTGATCTAGGAATATATAGAATATAGTAGGCTATTTTATTATGTGCAATTTGAGATGGATCATTTTAACTATTTCAAGAAAATCATGCTAAATATTTACTTTTTACTTTTAATACAATACAAATTATTTCATGGTACCCATTTCAAAAGTTCTCTTTTTGCTTCGGATCATCTAAAGAATCTATTTGCTTACCTAAATTCCAAAAATATGATTTCATTATCTTACAACTATAAGAAAAATATCAGGCAATAATAACAATTATGCTATGTAGCTGAATTGCCACATGACTGAGAATGAACTATTTATTCCAAATTCTATTAAGAAGAAAAATTTAATTCGATGAAAATATCATCTAACATTTTTGAATTGTTGTCAAATTTTGTTTTGAAGTCAGAGCTTGCTGTTTTGGTAACATTTTTTAATGTTATCATAAAATATCATTTTTTTGTTTATGGAAGGGTATGAATAACAATGGATATTGGAATACTCTAAATGAACAGTAAAAGCAAACATTGGTATAAATGTAATTACACTGTAACTAATTAGTGTAGTCTTTTAGGAGCAAATTATTTTTCCTGGTGCTTTACATTTTCCTTATTTTACAGAAAAAGTAAATTTTCAATGTTTTTAAACTCAGATAAAACAAAGTTAAACTAATTTTTAACTATCTGAGGACCTTTAATATCTGTCAATAGAAGGCTTTTTGGTAAGCGATTAGATTTTTTTTTTATAGTTCCCTTCTTGTTTAAGCATTTAACTATAAATGTTTAGAGCAAGATATATCCATACATTTCTGATCCACAAGAGTAAATGAAATTTGATTTCAGGGAATTTGGAATGGAAAGATATGAAATCACAGATTTTATTTATGAGATGAAAAGCTCGTTTCATTTTAGCTGTCAAAAGATGATATATTTAAAAATAAAATCTACTATATTAACAATTAAAGATTTTCGATATTCCACATGAAGTATAAAAAATGTATTTCCTCCAGTACCCTAGGAGTTAAATTATGGCACTTTGTTGTTCATAAATACAATAATTCAAGATATGTCGAAACCTTCTTAGTTTATAAAATTAGAAATTATCACAGAGATGGTTTATCTTATACATAAGACTCTTCAATGAGGAAAACCATTATTTTCATTGTTTATCCTGACAGTTGTTCCAATATACCAACGTATCTTTTTGATCTTTAAGTTTATTTCTACATTAAAATATGGCATATGTATATATAAATCATACTTCTTTAATTTTACTAGAGAATGCTACAGTACTTATTTGTAATATTCAATATCTTAGACTGAAAATAAACTCTTATTCATTAAAATAAATTAAGGGGATTCTGCTATGTTGTGGAAGTCAGTTGAGTCAAGTCTTTTTCTAATGGGGTTGACAATGGATAAAGCCCAATCCTTTTCACATCTGAAGAAATTTTGGAGTAGAGCAAGAACAAGGATTTAGGGTCCTGCAGAAAGAATTCAGATCCCTTCTATTCCATGTGTTACTAACTTGGTACGGCTTAAAAAAAAAAAAAAAAATGAGGTGAAGTTCTCCATGAATTAAATGACCAGATATAAAGTACTCCTGGCTTCTAAATTGTAGTGATGAAAATGACCCATAAAAATATTTCTAAATTTAGGGCCTATTTGACCCCCAAACATCAGTCCATTAGATTGTAACTTCTCTGGGGTCTTCAATCTTGTTATATTTGTCTTTGTATTTGTGCTGAATAGCACTCATCAGACAGAAAAATGTATCCTTTCTCTAAAGAAAATCTCCCCTCATTTTTTTCAGTCATCCTATAATAGAATATCAACTCATAAATATCAAATTTACTGGCATTCAATTTTTATAACTTTGTTTTCCCCGTAGACAATTCATAGCTCTTGGAGACAAAACTAAGGAATCCTTGTTTATACTCCTTATCCTCTTCTTACATTTCCAGCCAAAGACTACTATTTTCCAGCAGCTCTTCACTTTGTTTCTCCAAGCAGTAATCTGCATCCAATTTAATGACCATTTATTAGTCACTCTCAAATGACTTTTTTCATGAAACATGAACAAGGTACTTAGCTGTGTTTTAGAACTCTCCACGTCCATCCAAGTGGTTGTTGCCTGCCCTTTTCAACAAATACATACAAGGCTCTGAGGGTTTGTCTGGTTCACTGTTTGTTCTATGCTCACACATCTTTTAATCCTCCCTTTATCTGCTCTGCTCCAGTAATCTTGGTCTCCAAGTAGTTCCTGTACCACAAGACTGGAAAGCAATTTCCCTGGGGCTGGGGCTTTGTGCTTGCTCTTTTCTGTCATTTCCTTCAAATTTTTACTCAAAAGTAATGTTCTCAGTGCAGCCTTTCCTGATTACCTATTTAAAATTGCACCCACAAAATATTCTTATTCTCTTCCTCTGTGTTGCTTTTCTCCTTAGCGGCCAGCATTATCAAACATATTGTGTATTTTACTTATTAATTATGTTTTTTGCTTGTATTCCTTATGAAAATATAAGCTCCATGAAGTCAGTTTTGGTAGTAGTTCTAGTTTCATTTAATATGATAACTCTAGGGTTTAGATCACTTGCAAGAAGTTATATAAGCTCAATAATTTATGTTGAATGAATAAAGGGACAGCTAAGGACTTGTGCCCCCATGGGCAGAACATATTTTATTTTGCTGACAGTTGCTTTTGTATTTCTACCTCTTTACTCAAAGAGTTAGAGTGCCCCTTCCAGATATTTCAGAAAATGAAGAGAGAGAAGTCTACTAAATTTAAAGAAGAATCTGATTAAATTGTAATTCTCTTAGTGAACATGTGTTTTTTTTTCTAGAATTCACTTGTTATTTTCTAGAGGGAAACTATTTGAATTAATTAAGCTTGCCTTATTATATACTATTTTTGATAGCCAATATCTATTTTTAATTAATAATGATAATACGACAATATGCAAAACACTTTGAATTTTTTCCCATTTAATTCTCACAAAAAAATGAGAGACATACACAGATGCACAGCTACTATGCACTTGGTCAAAGTCTGCTGTTAAAACAGTAATGGTGTGTGTCATATAATCCCAGTGGATTAAAATATTTGGAGAGTGTGGTCTTTTAAGTCTTGAAATAATATGAAAGTTCATTTAAAATCAAACTAGCAATCAAATGCAAAATTTGAGATGCAGCAGGATGGCCTCCAGAAATTATTCATAAATATTTTATTTCCTATATCCATCAATATTTCAGTGATACCAGCATTTCTACCAATAATTTTATGCTGGGGTATATTTAATACAGTATACTCTCACCAACACATAGCAAGTATCTTTGATTATCTGAATCACTTAGTAGTCCACCATCTGTTAAGCAAAATTTTGGGACTTCCATCCCTCTTTTGCCATCTTTTAATGAAAAACAGAAAAAAATACATCACACAATGATCCTATGTTTATGATTTTGTTTTCTTACTATAAACTAGAAATTCATACTAAAATCTATCTGGATCCAGAAGTGAGTTCAGACTAATTATTTTAAAATAAATTAATTTCGAAACATTTACTTCTTAATGTTTATACTTTCTTTTTATTTTGAAGTACTTTATCCACATGGTTCATTAACTCAACTAAACATTTCATGTGGATTTCACTAGATTTTATAGGCACTCATTTTTGGTTTTTTTAAATGTTTATTTATTTTTAGTTTTTATTCTGGAGACTTTTTTTGTTGTTGCTTTTAATTGCAATCAATTGTTATTTCCCCAATACTTTTTTTTTTTTCTACTGTACAGGGTGATAACCCAGTTACATTACATGTATACATTCTTTTTTCTCACATTATAAGGCACTCATTTTTTTAAAGGAGATGTAATAGGTCTATGAAATTGTATCACATACATGTATTCATGTAACAATCACCACAATTACGTTACAGATTTTGTCACAAAATAATTCTTTAACATTACTTTTAAATAGTCACAATCTTCCTCAAAAATTAACTCCTGGCAACCACTCATTAGTTCTGCATCACAGTTAATTTTGTCATCTTGACGTTGGTTTACACATAAATTAAATAATAAAATTTGTACCCTTTTTATATTATCTTTTTACTCAACATAATGCCCTTGAGGTCTAGCCAAGTTGTTACATATAACCATCATTTACTTCTTATTACTAAGTAGTATTCCTTTGTATCATTATATCATTGTTTTTTCATCCACTCACTCTTGAAGGCCATTTGGTTTCTTTCCAGTTTTTGACTACACAAAAAGTTTTCTATGAACATTGAAGTATAGGTTTTTATGTGAATATAAGTTTTAATTTCTCTAGAATAAATACAATGCAATTTCTGGATCTTACACAGATGTACTTTTAACCTTACAAGAAACTGCCAAACTGCTTTCTAGCATAGCTGTATGTCCCCATTTTTAACTGGTTTATAACACATAGCTCTATAAAGGAAAACCCTAATTTTTATAGGCACAGTTTACCTCCACCTTACCTTGGATGGTAAATATGTTAGTTACGTGGATCAAAATTTGATACTCAATAAATGTTTTATTATTCCTGGTCATCTGGTCAAATATCCTTTAATTATTTTCCTGCATAACATGATTCTAGTTGTATTTTGAGACAAATCTTGGTAATCAATTCAAGTGTACATAGTGAAAGAAGCAATATTTGTGCCTCTTTTGTCTTTGATCCTGTAATCCCTCACTTTGCTTCCATTTGAACTGGTATTAATTCAAGTAATTTCCCTATTTGGGTACCACAATTTTTATAGGACAAGGTTCACAGCATCATACTCAGTATTTAGTGGTGGTAATATAGTATCAGTTTGAGGATTTGTCAGGGTGTACATATATACTATTAAATAATTTTCAAGTTATTTGGATTTGGATGTGGGAAATTTAATACCATGGAGGTTAGTCCAAAGTCATTCATGGAAGGGCTAAGGGAGGAAGAGCATCTCTGAATCCTGAAATTTATGCAAAACTTTGAACTGTGAGATTGAATTCTGGTAAATGCATATATCTTCACTTAGCATATTTTATTTACTTTTTCTTCTGAAGTCATGTTTTACTTTTCATTCTGAATGTCTCATTTATTTTTAAATATATATGTGTATATTCACCATTTATTTTTTAAATATACATATTTACTTTTAAATACACCAAGTACATTATACAAGTCCTCCAAAACATGAAGATAAGCACTGTATAGGATAACTTTTGGTGTCATTTTTTTTAGGAATATTCAGGATAGTAATCAGCACATAGAATTATTTTCAAATGAGATAGGAGATAGTGAGGTATATTGATTTTCTTAGAGTTTGGGCATTAGGAATCTTAATGCTCAAAAGCAAAATCAGTGATGTGGGTATTATTATTATTATTATTATTAGCAATTTGATACCCAACTCTCTTCTGCCCTTTTCAAATTAGTTAAGAAAAAGATCTTAAGTTAAACCTTCAAAAAACTTTTTTTAAGCAAATTTCTAAATATGTATCCCCTGACTCCTATTGCATGCATTAGCTTACTCATTTTGGCTCAGTCACAAACACTGTCAGCAGAAAACTGAGCAAACAATACAAAACTGCTGATGGATCGTGCTTCTGTATATAAACAGAAATCAACAGAAAAGTTACATTGGAAACATCTGTATTGCAAAAATAATAAATGTTCTCATCTTTGTATTGAAATATTTATTATGCAGAAAATGATCAGACTTATGAATTATCTGTATATCAGATAGCTCAAATTAACACATGGTAAATAGTAATTAAGACCTAGGTTTTTGAAAGAAGGCAATGTAGTTGCACTCATTCCTTGGTTGTAGGCCTGGCAATTTTGAGTGCAAGGAACACAGACAAAACAAGCTAGCTTAAGAAGAGTTAGTACAGGGTTATGCTGGTTTCAGCAGCTCTACTATGGTCATTCCTTACCTAAGACTTTTTCCCTTTACAGAGAATTTCAGTCCTTCTGGATCCCATGTCTGAGATCCTAGCCATGAGCACAAAGCTGAGCACAAAATACAAAAACAATGAGTAAGTGTGAACTGCAGATTGCAACTTTATTACTTATAACCAAAAGAGTTAAGTCTATTTATAAGTACTTACATTTCACATGAGGTACTAATTGCTATAAATGTATTTTTAGTATATTAAAACCTAAAGATCTCTCTAGCATTTTATACAATTTCCTTGTATCCTTATATTATGCCTAAATCACATAGATATCAATAATTATTAATAAATATTATTAATTTCAGATAAAAATAATAATAATTTTATTTCAGATAATAATTTTATTATTAGTGAGAAAGTATTCTCACTAAATTTCAGATAATAAAATTTCAGATAATAATTTTATTATTAGTGAGAAAGTATTCTGAATGTGAAAGTTCTTTGCTTTGACAGTGTTTTAGGTTACTACTTCTTCTATTTCAAAACTAACGACTTGAGAAAACATTGGATATTGGCAATTCTGAGAGGAGGTACTGAATCTATTACACCACATCCTTTAAGTTGATTAACCAAGCAATTACAACACATTTCCTGAGTCCATTTCTAAGACCCTGAGTTATTCTGGCCATTGTTCAGACTACAAGCTACTTTATTCTGAATTTTTTTTTTTCTTTGACAGACATAAGGCTGTTAATGAATCAGTTTTACTAAGTTTTACATTGATTCTGATGTCATGATTTTTATATATGGAGATATTCTTGTACCTGTTGTTTGCTCATAATATACTAATAATATTTTTTGTGCTATAGTGAGTACTTAAATATCTTCTGTAATCTCAGTTTGAGGAGTAAGAAAGTTCTCTATTTAGACATCATAAATTGGAAATATTTATAGCTAGACAAAGTTGTAATAATTATATTTGTGAAAGGAAAGAAGGATAACTATATTATTATTATATCCAATTAGGGAAAATCACTAATATAGCAATTAAAATATCAATTTAATATAAATTATGTAATTGGAATTGCATAAATGGACACACTGCTAAAGGTAATGTAAAATAGAGGCTTTATAAAGGTAATGTTGATGGAAGCCTATTTTCTCATAAATTGTTTTTATAAGATTTCATTTTAAGATGATATATTTATGGTTTCTGCACTTTGAAAACTCAATAAACTTCTCTTTAGATTATGATTTGATGTAACAATTTACCAAAAAAATGTATTACATATTCCATTTTCTGAGTGCTTTCTCCCTAAGGAACTTAAATCATATTTACAGAAGTACAACTAATTTTCAAAGTAGTCCTTTGAGGAAGAAGAATAGGTAGAAAAAAAAAAGCTTGGAGAAGCGAGTCTTAGAGAAATTGGCTAACAGGCAAATAATGTTTGAATACATGCAATGTGGAATAAGAGATTTCTTCTGATTTTTATCTGAAATTAATAATATTTATTAATAATTATTGATATCTATGTGATTTAGGCATAATATAAGGATACAAGGAAATTGTATAAAATGCTAGAGAGATCTTTAGGTTTTAATATACTAAAAATACATTTATAGCAATTAGTACCTCATGTGAAATGTAAGTACTTATAAATAGACTTAACTCTTTTGGTTATAAGTAATAAAGTTGCAATCTGCAGTTCACACTTACTCATTGTTTTTGTATTTTGTGCTCAGCTTTGTGCTCATGGCTAGGATCTCAGACATGGGATCCAGAAGGACTGAAATTCTCTGTAAAGGGAAAAAGTCTTAGGTAAGGAATGACCATAGTAGAGCTGCTGAAACCAGCATAACCCTGTACCTTTCTACTATATCCACCTGCAGATACCCAAGCATCCACAGGGCCCATCAGGCTGGATTAGAGCATGGCTGGTGCTATTTGTTCAAAAGAAAGTCTTTGATTTCTGCTGACAAATAATTCAGAGATTACTCTCCTTCATTCAGTTTGATAGTAGTAGAAATTAAAACATAATTGATTATGTGGATTTTTAATATGTTAAAAAAATTGGAAATCTTCTTGTTAAGATAGGAGTTCCTGTAATGGCTCAAGATGTAAGGAACCCAGCTAGTATCCATGAGGACTCAGGTTTGATCCCTGGACTCACTCAGTGGGTTAAAGGATCTGGCATTGCGATGAGCTATGATATAGCTTGCAGATGTGCTTTGGATCTGGTGTGGCTATGGCTGTGCTGTAGGCTGACAGCTACAGCTCCAAATCTAACCCTAGCCTGGGAACTTCCATATGCCGCAGGCACGGCAGTAAAAAGACAAAGGAAAAAAAAGTCACCTTCTAAAATGTATATTTCTTATGTAATTATACATATATCATACACACACACACACACACACACACACACACACACATATGTATGAAACTACAATGTAGGTAGAACTCCCTGTACAGATGTTTTTCAATAAAAGTATGTTTTTCCCAGAACTTTATTAATACAATAATGTAAGGGATGTCAATATGAACAAAAAACCTGACATATGTTGAATGTCAAGGTATCACCATTAGGATAAAATTGAAAAAATAGTGGTTTGTGATTCCAGTCTATTGTGAGAAAGAAAAAAAAAACTAAATCATTTAATCCAATATATATTTTAAATGCTTTGATGGAATTATTCAGAATTACAGATGATTGGAGGAAGGCAAAATTGGTAAACTTTGGACACAGGGAATGGTTTGTAGATGAAATAAAATATGCATTGAGTTCTAAATTCTAAATGGAAATTTTAATAGCTAAAAGGAAGTCAAGATGGACATAACATGAAAAGTAATCCTAAACAATCACAATTCCTTGCCAGCCTGCTTCTTACATTGCTGTGGTTCTTCATTCCTTCCTCTCCTCTCCCATCTCTCTACCCTTCTTGATTCAATTAAAATAGCTGTTTTGAGCAAATCGTATCTGAGTAGAACAGTCATACCCCTTTCCCTCTTTCCCTGAGACTTTTTTTTCCTTTAATATAGAGAAATTGTCACCACACCCTAGGTCCCCTTTACTCCATGAACCCTGACAAAGTGTTCGTTACTGCCCACTTATTTAACCCTTTGCTTTGCCTTAACTAAATTTTGGTCAGACTTCTCTTTTCCCTCCAAGTATCTGTTGTCTTAGAAACTTTTTTCTTCTCAAAAGAGATAGCTATACTTAAGGTAGAAACTTTTAAAATATAGGGAAATTCAGAAATTCAACCTCTGGCAAATAGGCTATGTTGGCAACTCCTAAATCTGTTCTAATCTCATCACAATGAGGCAAGATCTCTAATCTACTCTGCTTACCTAATGACCCCCTAGTTGGGGAAATTAAAATCTCCCAATTTAAAGTTCCCAAATATGAAAAGATCATTTGGAAATAAGCTGGGTGTTCTATCTACCTGGATGTGCTTTGAAGACACTTATCTGGCCATTTGTCTACCTTACTCAAAATTTACTCTCTAGCCTCTTTCATATCACTCAACATGGAAGAGAGAAACTTAGCATACTCTACTATCTACATAGGTGAGGGAATTTTACTTCTGTCTGGAATATGAACTGTTTTCTTGTGCCATCAGTCAAAAACTTAACTGCGGTAAAGCTATAACACTAGAACAGGGATGGGAACCATCTCCAACAGCAACTTTTCCTTCTTGGGAATTAGATTTTATTCAGCTCTTTTTTCCAGTTTTATTGAGAAATAATTAACATATATCACTGTATAAGTTTAAGGTATACAGTGACTTATGTACATATATTGTGAAATGATTGCCACAATATATTTAGTTAATATGTCATCTCATATAGATACCAAAAATGGAAAACTGGTTTTTGCCCCATGATGAGAACTCTTAGAATCTACTGTCTCAGTAACCTTCAAATTTACCATAGCTGTGTTAACTATAATTGATCATGTTGTACATTATATCTCCAGTACTTAGCTTATGACTGAAAGTTTTTATCCTTTGATTACCTTCATTGAACTGCCTCACCCAGCGACCCCTGCCTCTGATAACCAAAATTCTGAAATCTGATCTCTTTTTCTATGAGTTTTTGTTTTCTTTTGGATTCCCATACAAGTGTGGACATAGAGTATTTGTCCTGGTCTTTCTGATTTATTTCACTTAGCATAATGTCCTCTATGTCTATCCATGTTGTTGTAAATGTCAGAATTCCCTTCTTTTTTATGACTTAATGCTATTCTATAGACTATACTACAACTTATTTATACATTCATCCATTGATGGACATTTAGTTTATTTTCACATCTTGGCTATTATAAATAATTGCACAATGCACATGGTAGTGCAGAGATCTCTTCAACACATTGATTTTGTTTTATTTAGATGTATTTTCCAAAGTGGAATTTCTGGTTTATATGGTAGTTTTATGAGACACTAACCCTGTCTAGTCTATATTGTTGTACAATCAGTGATTATCACAGTGAATATTGCTGGCCAACATAGATTTATTAAAGAATAGGTTTCCATAAGTTACATTATTCTCACTCCATGCCTGACTTAGTCAGGTATTGGCTTTCAATTGCTACTAAACAAAGGAGCTGAAAACAAAATAGTTATAAACAGTAGTTCATTGTTTCTTACCATTGTGTGTGTTGATGGAATGATTTCCTTGCTGTCATTTATACAGGTATATTAAATGGAGGAGTTGTTGGGAAGTAGAGTCCAATGTGGCCTTTTTCACAAGTCTTGGAAAAATATGCAAATTCTCACCTAGTGTGCATCTGTATTTTCTGCCAGATAATGGTCGCTTGCTTTAAGTGGTACTCCAAGCATGGTTTCTTTCTGTCTGCCCCATTTTATACCTTTATTCTTAAATATATGCATTTCGTACTCCAAAAGTCAAAGTTATTCTCCTTGTCCTATACGTATTTTGAATGACTATTTTTCAGAGAAGATGTTTTTCTCTACTTGGTTTGCCTGGGTAGCCTCATTTTAGGTCTCTTACCTGAAAATAACTGCTCAGCTAGTTTGGGCAAATATGTTTTGATTTATTTATGCTATATTTTAACCAAATTCAGCTGCTTATCATTATCAGGCCCATAATAGTCATTTTCATGTCTTCTCAGGTCTGACAAAAATACATTTACCTTTCTATATTACACACAAATACAGGTACACACACACATTCTAATTATAGGAGGAAAAATTGGTGGTCATGTTCTAGAACATTATTTGCATCTGATTTTAGGCAAGTTACATAAACTCATTAAGACCTAATTTTCTTATCTTAAAAAGGAAGGTTGAACTTCACTTAATTTACTAGATTCTGTGAGACCAGCATTAGCAAAAGTTAAGCTTTATAAGGTATAAAGGACTACTGAGTATTTAATTTGAATTATATACACATATTTATATATAAAATATATAATGTAGACAATAAATATATTTTCAAAATTGTTTCCTTCTCAATTAAGCATAAACAGTTTTGGATTTCCCTTTGTGGTTTAGTGGGTTAAGATCCCAACATAGTGTCCATGAGGATGTCAGTTTGATAGCTGGTCTCACTCACTAGGTTAAGGATATGGCATTGCTGTGGCTATGGTGTAAGACTGCAGGCGCAGCTCTGGTTTGACCCCTAGACTGGGAACTTCCATATGCTGTGGCTGTAAAAATAAAAAAGAAAAAGGAATCAACAGTTTTTATAATTTATCCAGTCCTTTTATTTAAAGAATTAAGCTGAGATTTATCATAATTTATTATTTATTTTCTCCAGTTAAATATAACATTGTTGTAGTTGACTAGACAATGAGTAATTATAGACTACATTTGGCATATTATAAATAATTGTTATGACAGGAATATGTAGGGCTTTTGTGTTTTTCTTTCATTCTCTTTTTACTGAAACAAGATAACTCTCTACGTTTATCTGTACCATGTTTGATAATCATACACATTTAGAAGGAAATTCAATTTACTTCTCTTATGTGTCCTTGTAACATTTTGTCACAGTAAAGATAGCATTTTTTTTAAGATTTGCTCTTAACCTTATTAGAGAATGAGTAATTCATATGAATTGTGAAAAATGTAAATTATTCTTCAGATTATTGACCATGTAGTACAATAAGGTGGAGGTAATACATTAAAAAAACAGCATTGCTCCTCTACCTCCATCTTTTTTTTTTCTCTTCTGTCTCTTCTGCCTCTCTCTCTGTCTCTCTCTTATCAGTCCTCTCAGTTTCTCTTTCCTTTCTCTTGTCTAGAGTAGAGAACCGCCAGCAAGCCAGCAGATGAGACTTTTCCTCAGGGACACTCCTGTCCAATAATTTCTCCCTGTCATTCAACATTTTCCATTCCATAATTTTAAATCATAAAATTCATGTAATTAAGACATACCTTGGAGATGTTGAAAATTTAGTTCCAACCAACCTCAATAAAGCGAATAAGACAATAAAATTAGTCACACCAATGTTTTGGTTTCTCATTGCATAGAAAAGTTATATTTAGACTATACTATAGCCTAATAAAAGTGCAGTAGCATGATGTATAAAAAACAATGTATATACCTTAATTTTAAAGTAATGCTGTTGGAAAAATGGCATAAATAGATTCAATTTGTGCTGGGTTGCCATAGATCTTCAATTTGTAAAAAGCACAATACCTTTCAAGAACAATAAAGCAAAACACAACAGAATGAGGTATGCCTGTATCAAAGTTTTTTATTCTCAGTAAATTCCAAAATCAAAATTTGTATGTACATGTACATACATATACATGCATGCATCCAGCGTGGCAGGGTGGAGCAAGTGGGGTGATTGATAAACTTTAACCCAAATATTATAGTAACCCAACTGCTAATTGATTAAACAAATTCAACCACAAGATAAAAGCTCTTCCCTCACTAATAGTCTTTCTGATATATGAAATCCATGTGTTGTAAAGCATTTAACAATTTTCTGGAGAAAACTTGCTCTTTTTTTTTTTTTTTCCTTCTTAAGGGCTTTTTTATAAAAGCACTACTACACCAATTTACATGCCCTGATTTTCTAGTTCTTAAAATGAGTGACTCACACTCAGCTTTTTGGGTGACTATCACTTCTGTTAGTGCTGTTTATTTTATCACATCAGGTGACACCTATCTACTTCACAGAATACTTTTTACACTGGGTTTACTTGGTAGAAACTATATTAGGAAGTGAGAAATCTCGTGATTTAGAATTAATTGAACTAAATCCTTTAAATTTCATCTTTAAAATATCACTTAATCTCTTTTATACTGAAGAGCAATAATCACCCAACCTCATCTAGCACTGCCAGTGAACCAGCAAAAATTCCACAGATGGTCATTCATTTAAACCTAAGAGCAATTAGATACATGCAACACAATAAGTTTAGTCTAATGGCCATCAGCAATGATGGGATTAAGTAGGCAGAGAGGATAGATAGGAATGAAATGAAGGCTGAGGATGAGAATTCTAAAATTTAGAGTTGAGGCTGAAAATAAGGAGCCTGAAAAGAGAATTGTTGTTTTTCTGCAGATATATAGTGTAGCTCATTTCCAATTTTATTGTCCCACCGAGTAACCATATTTTTCCTGAAATATATTTAACAAGTGTCATGGCTTGAATTGTATTCACCTTAACCATATACTGACATCCTCACCCCTAATACCTTGAATGTGACCTCATTTGGAAATAAGATCACTGCAGATATAAGGGATTAAGTTCAGATGAGACCATACTAAAGAAGACAGACCCCTAATTTGTTATAACTTGTACTCTCATAAGAAGATGGCCATGTGAAGAAAGACAAGACATTGCCAAGACAGAGAAAGAAATTGTAATTATGTTGCCACAAGCCAAGGGGCATCAATAATTGATGGCTATCACCAGAGTAGGAAGAGGCAAGGGAGGATGCTCTTCCATAGGGAACATGGCCCTCCCAGTACCTTGGTTTTGGATTTCAGGATTCCAAAACTGTAAGAGAATAAATTTCTCATGTTTAGGGCCACTCAGTTTTTAGCACTTTGTTAAGGCAGCCCTAGGAAATTAATATAAATGTCTATGGTACATATTTACCACAATGGCTAAGAGAGAAAATGAATAGGTAGAGCATGTAGAGTGATAATCCAATGAGGTTTCAGACTAAGGGTAAGCTATGGAGTTAAAGCATGCTGAAATAGTGACTTTAGTCTGAATTTTCATCAAACAGTTTTGTCAAAGAAGCAGTACTAAAGATAGATGATCTAGATGTCTAAGATGTTTTTCAAAACCCCTATCAAAGTAATAGAAGATATAGCAGTCTATTACTAAGTTTCAGCTGGAAAGCCATTATCCAAGGTAAACAAAATGAATTGCCTATCTTCTCTCTATTGGTTGTCTCACAGATAGACACAAAGGATGGCCTTGGAATTATGAGATAAATTTGAGATGCTTTTACAACAGAACTAGAAATGCATGTCTATAAAATTTTCCACTTACAAACATGCAAAGCCTATAGTAGAATATTATAGAAGAGAGAGCTTTATTCATTTAGACATTTAAAATGTTGTACATGGCAAATAACTAAGTTATTCATGTCTTAGTAATGCTCTTTGGATAAAATGTGTGACTGATCAAAATAATTACTACCAAGATGCTTCAAAATATGTAAGTAGGAAGTATACTTATAAAATAAGAAATATGGCATACATTTTTCATTTTTCATGTTCTCCACATTATCTTGAGCCTCACATTAACCATATAATATGGTGTACTAGTTTCCGATTTATGATGAAGATTTGCCAAATCCATTGTAATCATAGTTTCATCTAAGCTTTGGGGACAAATATTTCAGTAAAAAATTATTTTTAAAGAACATTCTTTTACTGAATGCACAGAATTCATGTGTACATGAAGATACATTTTCCAAACGTGAATACACCCATGTAACCACAATACGCAACAAAAAAAGAACATGGTTTTGTTATCTTTAGTTCAAGGGTATAAAATATTCTCATGTTGGAGTTCCCATCATGGCTCAGTGATTAACGAATCTGACTAGGAACCATGAGGTTGCAGGTTTGATCCCCGGCCTTGCTCAGTGGGTCAAGGATCCAGTGTTGCTGTGAACTGTGATGTAGGTCTCAGATCCCAAGTTGCTGTGGTGTAGGCTGGTGGCTACAGCTACAATTAGACCCCTAGCCTGGGAACCTCCATATGCCGTGGGAGCGGCCTTAGAAAAGGCAGAAGGACAAAAAAAAAATTAAATAAATAAATAAATAAATAAATATTCTTAATATTCTCGTGTTATTATATAATAGTGTTTTAAAATTTTACTGTTAGGTTTTCTTTCTGATAAAAGAGATCTGAAAATTACCCTTGTATCCCCACAGTCTTTGACACAATGACTTATTAATTCAGAGTTTATCTGTAGATTCTATTGAACTTCCTGTGTACATATTAGAATTGTACATATTTTTAAGCTTATTTTTTAAATTAACCTCTGAGACATTTTCACAATGTTTTAGAATTTATTAATCCATTAAATAGATTTAAGTAAATTGGAAGATCAAGGTAGAAGTTAGAAGAAATAAGGACAATTCCAAGTGGATGATATCCTCTAGAAGAAGAAAAACTCATAATGACACCGAAATGAAATTGGACAGGATAATTCACTTATTTTCATAAAAAATATTCATACTTATCAGAGGTTTTATTTCAAGTGAATAAGAATTTAGAGACTGTGGGGATATATTAATAAAAATCTATTAAAGATATGGCATATTTAACTTGGTCTTGTAAACAATGTTATTTTAAAGTTTTTTTAAATGTTTTGATGAAGTAAAAAGTTAAATAGTCCTTTACCTATGAGTTGGACTTATGATTTTTCAGCTTTATAGTGGTGCTAAAACAATATGCATTCAGTAGAAAATACACCTCAAAGTTTGAATTTTTATCTTTTTCCAAGCTAGTGACATATGATAGATAATATTTTGTGATGCTAGACAGTGGCAAGTTGCAGCTCTCAAGCAGCCATGCCATCAGAAAAGTACTGATGTGCTTAGCACTGTGCTGTTTTTCACTTTTAGTATAGTATTCAATGGGTTGCTTGAGGTACTCAACACTTTATTATGAAATCCTAAATTTGTGTTAGGATTTTGCTTAACTGTAGGCTAATGTAAATGTTCTAGGCTTAACTATGATGTTAGGTTCGTTAGCTGTATTAAATGCCTTTTCAGCTTAAAAGATATGTTCAAATTACTGTGGGTTTATTGGAATATAAACATTGTATGTCAAGGAATGTCTGTATCTGTTTACTTTTGTTTTGTATCTCCTTTATCATTCCTCAGTCATTGTCACCTTTTTATTTAACTGCCATCACTTCATTTGTTCCTTTTCATTCTTCCATCATTGCAGTCTCTACTCAGGCACATTACACAGAATGCCGCACATAGCTTTAAAACACATGAAAACTATATAATGTATATGTGTGTGTGTATATATATATATATATATATATATATATGAAAAATCCAACACTGCTATTTGTAAGAAGAAAAATAATAATCTATATTAGGTTTTAAATATTCACATAGGTTCCATAGCCATATTTCATTAATCGCAAAAATCTGCTGAAAACAGGAGATGTATTCATTTTAGATAATCGTGCCAACATTTTCTCTTTAAAAAAGTTGTATTGATATCATAAAAAATAATCTCCCTTTTACTCTTGGGATAGTAAACTAGTATAATTTGTTAGAAATACTGTAGTATTTTATTTAATCCATAATCAATTGTGTATGAAACAAACATGTGACTGTATATAAGATCCTATTTTTTTCCCTCAGATGCTGTGATCCATTTTAATGAGAGTCTTATCATGGTCAATGTTCATCCAGAATTGTTGATTTACCATACTGTGATATACTTCCATAATAGAGATTTTAACTTCAGTTTTATTAGTCTCAATTTAATGGAAAGATATTTTAAACAAATTAGTAGGATGGGAATTTGCCAGAAGCTTAAAAACCCTTTTGTCACAGTCTGTCATCTCTTGGAGGAACTATTCTGAGACATAGTTTCCAGGATGCCTCACAAAAAGCCTAGGATTCCCAGATGTAAATGGCATTGATGAGCTCCATTACACATTCTTTATTAATTTTTCTTAGTGTTGTTTCCCCACTTTCTCATTCTTCCTGAGATTACGTCCCAATTAAACATCCTGTCTCCAAATCCTTGCCTCAGACTCTGCGTACAGATAAAGATGCCTACAATCAAGAGATGTTAAAACTCATCATATTACTCTTTGCCATCAGTTAGAATGACCATAGTTTCTGTAAAAAAACCATTCTATAATCATACTGAATATCAGTGATGAATTTTCTGATGCTAAAATTTCACTGCTAAACCAGTGATGAATTTTCTGATATTCCTACAATATCAATTTTCCCATCTTTATAAGATTTATTTAACTGTAACATAAAATGTTTAAATTATGTTAATAGGTAACAAAAGCCTTTATTATGTGTTAAAATTAATTTTCTAAAGAGTTATACTTGTTTTAAATGTTATTATTTTATTATTAAACTAAAAGATTCCAAATATGTAAAAAATAATTTCAGTATATAAAACAAAATTTTAATAGATTTCAACATGTCTTTGAACCTTGATAGATAAAATAGGGAAATGTTAGATATAGAATATAAGTAATATATATAAAAGAGTATCTGATCAGTTTTTTCAAATGTCATATCACTATAACATAACCAATTTGATAAACTTCAAAGAAAACATTTACTCATAAAAATTATGTCCCTAGGTTCAATGAAGAAAAACTAGAAATTGCTAAAATAATTTTAAAATGTTATTATTAAAATAATAAATAAAAATAGATACATAAATCTTGGACACAGGAAAATGAAAACTGAAATGATATGTCATTTAAAATGTATGAGAACACTGAATAATTCAAATGAATTTAATGGTAAAAAAGGGAAAAGAGCACAAACAAACCATAATTTACCATGATATGATTTGTAATGCAGTAAGCCTTTTAAAACAATAAAGAAAAAAACATACAAAAAAGGAATAAAATATCAATAAACATATATACATTAGCTAATGACAAACATAATTAAAGCTTGATTAAAACGGTGGTTGATTAAACAAACATGGTAAACTATATATGAGCTGAAATGGTGGCATTCTGTAAATTAAGTGCCCGCAAATCATAAGGAAAATGCTAATAAAAAGATAAATCAACAAACTCTTTAGAAAAAAATAAAAATTTCCAGCAATAATAAAATGTTAAAATTTGGAAGTAATAGGCTTTGTTTGAAAATTAATTATAAAATTATATATTCCTAATGAAACAAAAATTGTCTTTCTGTGTAATGTGTAATAATCTACCATGAAATCAGCAACCATAGGAATACTGTGATTATAAATTTACAATTGAGCTTATTCTGCCACTATAAAATAGGTTATTATAATATCCATGTTTTTATCAATATTTTAATTTAGGAATTAATTCTACAAGCATAATAAACAATGGGTAAAATATTTTATGGTATTTATGCAGGTGAAAATTAGGAAGTAGACATGTTTAATAGAAAACTTGTAAAAATAAAGGAAGCAATGATATGTACACATGATCAGTTAAGCCATGTTTTATAAAGGTTTTGATGATATAGGAAAGAAATAAAGAGACAAAGAGAGATGACAATAGAGAAAGAAAAAGATGTCTAATTTAATAAGACTATCCAGAATAAAAGAGGCTGGAAAACCCACAAATCTAAATATAATCATTGTATAATTAGAATACCATGAGTAAATTTAATTTTATTTTTATATAACTTTGTAAAATGAATACATGTAATATTTTATCCACAAAAAGTTAATTCAAAAAATGACATACAGAAAAAGAGATTTTCCTATTGTATTTAATTTTGTTTGGTTTCTGGGTTATTTTATAACTATGAATTTTATCTCTCTATATATTCACTATAACACAGGAAATACTTTGAGAAAAATTTTTTAAATACTTTTATATTGCAAGCATATATGTCTTCTTAGAATCATCAAGCTAGTTCCTTCTTTCTAGGAAATGCACACAAAGAAAGAAAATTAAAGTAACCATACATATATATTAATGGGAGCTTTGCTTTGACTGAGAGTATAGCATGGGTTTCATAAGCCTCTTGTATAAATAAAGCCTTTCTTTTCAAGTTATTTGATTTTCTTTTTTCATTTTCTCTCAATCATATAAACAAAAGCTTCCTGTCAAATAATGTCATTTCTGCCAGTTTATACTAATCAAATGAAAACTGATCCTTGTCCTATACCACAGAGAGTTTCTTTCTTTTTTTTTTTTTTTTATTTTCCTCAGCATAAGTAGCTTTTATTCTCACTTTCTTTCTTTTTTTTTTCCCAAAGGCAGTAGTCTGCATCTATTAACTCTAAGTTCCCAGTCCACTCCCTTCTCCTCCCCCTTATTTGTACTTTTTACAGTAGAATTGAGCATTTTGTGAGACCTTTGAATCAGCTATTTGCTGCCCTTGGCTCTCATATTAACTATTTTACATAAATTGTATTTACTAGGGAGTTATAAATGGCACCCTACTATCTTTACAAAAAAAAGATACATTTTAAAACTTTTGCTACATTGCCAACAGAGAGCAGAAATCAAAACATGGATGAATAAACAAAGCAGAATTCTCAAAAACCATATACTATAAAATATCTCTGTTTTGATATTTCAAACTCTGACCTTTTCCTAGCAAAACAAGATTGTCTTTTGTATTTACCATAATTACTTCAGAGCAGGTAAATCACAAACACCATATTTAAATTCCACTGACATTCTCCAGCTACAAAATGACTGACTTTTTATAATACTATATATTTATTCAAGGCCACGAAAACATTTCTGTTTCTACATTTAAATGCTATGAATTCTCTATTTCTTTTGAATTTTAAAAACACACCTAGTGCAATAATTTTGGATGATATCTAAAAATAGTTTATTTAATATAAAATAGGTATGAAAAAGCAGTGTCATTTCTAAATTTATTGCAAAATACACCATTTTAGTTATGCAATATATAAAAAAATCCAGGGAGTTCCTGTCATGGCTCAGTGGTTAACAAACCCGACTAGTAACTATGAGGACAGGGTCCTATCCCTGACCTTGTTCATTGGGTTAAGGATCCAGGCCTCACAGTGGTTTGCAGATGCGGCTAGGATCCTGTGTTGCTATGGCTGTGGTGTAGGCAAGCAGCCATAGCTCTGATTGGACTCCTAGCCTGGGAACCTCCATAGGCCGCAGGTGTGGCCCTAAAAAGACAAAGAAAAAAAAATCTTATTGTACAATATTTAATCTCTTCGTTTGCTTTTTTTTTTTTTAAGACTTTTTAAAAAGCCGTTTCACATTCTCAGCAAAATTGAAGGGAAGGTACAGAGTGTTCCTTTATACCTCCTGCCCCCTAGAATGCATAGCTTTGCCCATTATGAGCACCCACCCCTAGAGTGGTACATTTGCTACAACTGATGAACTTACATTGTCACGCCATAATCACGCAAAGTTCAGTAAACACTGGGTTCACTCTTAAAAATTCTATAGGTTTGGACAAATGTAAAATGATATCTATCTGTTATGATATCATATAAGGTGTATTCAATGCTCTAAGAATCCTCTGTGCTCTGCCAATTCACCCCTCTCTCCTTTACTCTTGGCAACTGCTAATCATTTACTATTTCCATCTTTTTCCATTTTCCAGAATGCAATTTATTTAGACTCACAGAGTGTGAAGATATTTCAAATTGGCTCTTTTCATTAGTAATATGCATTTAAGTTTCTTCCATGTCTTTCATGACTTGATAGCTCATTTCTTTTTTGGATTTTAATAATCCCTTGTCTAGGTGTACAACAGTTTATCTATTCATATACTGAAACACATCTTGGTTGCTTATAACTTCTAGCAATTATAAATAAAGTTGCCATAATTATCCATGTGCAAGATTTATGTGGATATAAATTTCAAATCCTTTGGATATATGCCACAGAGCGCCTTTGCTGGACCATGTGGTAAAAGTATATGTAGACACCAAATTGTCTACATATTCCCAGCAGTGATGGATGAGAATTACTGTTGCTCCACTTCCTTAAAGCATTTGTTATTGTAAGTGTTGCGACTTTTGGTCCTTCTAACAGGTATACAGAACTATCTAGTTGTTTTATTTGCTTTTCCATGATAACATATGATGCATAACATCTTTCCATTTGCTTATTTGCCATCTGTGTATCTTCTTTGGAGAAGTATGTATTAAAGTTTTGGGGTTATTTCTTTTCTTATTGTTGAATTTGATTAGTTCTTCCTGTATTTTGGATAATGGTTTATCAGATGTGTCTTCTGCAAATATTTTCTCCCAGTTTGTGGTTTATATTCTTATTCTCTTGATACTTTCCTTCATAGAGTAGAAGGTTTCTTAAAAATTTTATTGAAGTTCAGCTTGTCAGTTATTTCTTAAGGCCATCATGATACTCAAGGTCATCTAGATTGTCTCCTATGCTATCCTCTAGGATTTTTGCAGTTTTGCATTTTACATTTATTTCAGTGATCCATTTTGAGCCAGTTTCTTGTGAAGTGTGTGAAGGTGTCTGCCTAGATTCATGTTTTGGGGTTTTGGGGGGTTTTTTTTTGCATGTGGGTATACAGTTGTTCTGGCATCATTAGTTGAAAAGACTATCTTTGCCCCATTGTATTGTTTTTGCTCCTTTGTTAAACATTAGTTAACTGCATGTATCTGAGTCTGTTTCTGGGTTCTCTGTTGTTACATTGATATATTTTCCTATTCTTTTAACAATACTATACTGTTTTTATTTCTTTAGCTTTATAGTAAGTCTTGAAGTTGGATCAGTCTTTCGATTTAGTTCTTCTCCTTTGTATTGACTTTGTGTATGTGATTCTGTGTGTTTAGCATTTCCATATAAATTTAAGAATCACAAAATACCTTGCTGGGGTTTTGATTGGGATTACATCGAATCAATAGATCAAGTTGGTCAGCATTGATATCTTGACAATAGTGAGTCTTCCTACTTGTGGATGTAGGATATCTTGCCACTTATTTGTTTATTATTGATTTCTCTCACCAGAGTTGTGTAGATTTCCCTATATAGATCTTCTACACATTTTGTTAGATTTATACCGAAGTATTTTATTTGGGGGGATGTGAATATGAGATGGTATTTTATTTTTAATTTGAAATTTTACTTGTTTATTACTGGTACATAGGAAAGCAATTGATTTTTGTGTGTGCGTATGGCTTTTTAGGGCCACACCTGCGGCATATGGAAGTTCCTGGCTAGGTGTTGAGTTGGAGCTGTAGCCGCCGGCCTATACCACAGCCACAATAATGCCAGGTCCAACCCACGTTTGTACCCTACACCACAGCTCATGGAAACACCAGATCCTTAACCCACTGAGTGAGGCCAGGGACTGAACCTATGTCCTCATGGATGCTAGTCGGGTTCCTTAACCACTGAGCCAGGGCGGGAACTCCAACAATTGATTTTTCTATATTAACTTTGTATTCTGAAAGCATGTTATATGCACTTATTAGATCCAGAGAATTTTTTTGTTTTTGTTTTTTTTTCTGATTTTCTAAATAGAAGATCATGCCATCTGCGAATGAAGACAGTTTTATATCTTCCTTTCCATTTCATATAGCTTTTATTTCCTCATCTTGTCCTCATGCATTAGGTAGGATTTTTAATTTTGATTTTTCTTCTTTATCCTGTTAGCTGGATAGATTCCATTAAACCAGTTTTGCATAACTGGGATAAACCCCAGTTGATTTTGGTGTGTAGTTCTTTTAATACATTATTTGAACTGGTTTGCTAATATTTTGTTGAGGAGTCCTGCCTCTGTGCTCATGAGTGATATTTGTTTATAGTTTTTGTCTTATAATTTGTTTTGTTTTAGTATTTGGATAATATTGACCTCATAGAATGAGGTAGGAAGTAATTCCTTTGCTTCTATACTCTGAAAAAATCACAAAGAATCGGTACAATTTATTTCTTAAATATGTAGGGAAGTCACCAGTGAAAACATCTGGGCTGGTGTTTTCTGTTTTTGAAGGTTATTGAGAGCAGATATATGTAATTCCTATTGCTTTTAACTTTGTTAAGATGTATTTTGGGTCCAAAATGTGATCTATCTTGCTGAATATTCCATGTGATCTTTAGAAGAATGTGTATTCCGCTGTTGTTGTATGACATTGTATATAGATGTCAATTATATTCAGTGATTGATGTTGCTCTCATTGTTTTTTGTTTGTTTGTTTTTTACTTTTATGGGTAGCTGAACCTGTGGCACCTGTAAGTTCCCAGGCTAGTGGTTGAATTGGAGCCATATCTGCAACCTACACCACAGCTCATGGCAATGCCGGATCCTTAATCCACTGAGTAAGGCCAAGGATTGAACCAGCGTCCTCTTGGATACTAGCTGGGTTTGTAACCAACTGAGCCACAATGGGAACACCTGATCACATTGCATTTTGATAAAATTTCAACTATCTAAATTGAAAGAAACTATGACACATTACTATCTATATAAAATGTTTCTGGGACAATTTTGCACATATTACAAATGTTTTCTTTCTGAAAATCTAGTTTTGTTATCAGTATTGATTATGTTTCATTGGGTAATCCTTTTTCATTTTAGTGAAAGAAAAGGAAAGCCAAATTTCTGAGACGCAAATAATAAGTAAACCTTGAGCCTCAATTGCATATATGTTTCTCTTCATTTTTAAACTTCATTTCATATTTTCTCCCTCTAAATGGCTCATATATTTCTAATTTACATTAAAATGTTTTATTTTGTTTCTCTGGACATTTTCAAAAATGCTTTTGAGAACAAGATCAGTTATAATTAAATAACATGTACAGTATGTTGTTATTTTTCTATTATTAAAGGGAAATAGTATAAATTAAATATAATTCAAAATATCATTCTAACTAATGAATTTTAAAGTTTGAGGTAAATTAACATCTCTTTCACATACCATTCCTCAATTCTTAGTGATTAAAAAAATGCAAGGTCAGTTTTGCAGCAATATAGAGGTGTTCTTTATTTTATTTGGTCTAATCATCAAAAATTTTTGAACCAATTGAGTAACTTCAGAAATTTTGTGATCATCAAAAAGAGCAATGCATTTTAGTTAAGAAATTGAAAATCACAACACATAGGGATATTATAAATAGCCTTGGAGAAGACACAATTAAAATAAGAATATACAAGAATTAATAGTTTTTTTGTCAAAATATATGAAAATTCAAGTGGAATATCTATCCATTACCAATATATTTCAGAGTTGTATCTGTGTATTAACTACTCAGAATTTCTCTCGATGTATAATTTAAAAGGTAATGTGACAGAGGACAAGATGGCGGAGGAGTAGGGGGACCCGCTCGCCCTCTCCCACAAACACAACAAAAAAAAGCACATCTACAGAATAAATGACTCGCACAGAACAGCAACCAATCACTGGCAGAAGAACCTAAACTCCAATAACGGCAAGAAGTTCGTGACATTACAGGGCAGAACGGGAAAAAGAGGAGAGTGAGAGAAGGTGAATCGGAGCGGAACGGGCGCTCCCGAAAGGGAACTATGGAGGAGAAAGGGATCCCGCACCCTGGAAAGTCACCTACACTGGGGAAAGATCAAACAAACCGGAGGAATCTCCATATGCAGAGAAGAGTGTAGCAGTAAGTTGGAGTACAGAAAAGCTGATCAAGAACCGAACGGACCATCTGAACTATGGGCACAGTCACCAAAAATTGAGACGCCTGGGTGGGGGCTGGGCACCAAGTCCTCACCTCCGAAGGTTAGTCCCCGAGAAAGGGCCGGGGGATGCCTGGGTGGGGGCTGGGCACCAAGACCTAGGCTCCAGAGGTTAGTCCCCGGGCTGGGGGGGCGGGGTGGAGCGGAAACTGCTTGGGAGGTCTAGAAACCATTTGATGGGGCAGAGACTGCCTGGGAGACTAGAAAACAAAGCTGTCTCAGAGGAAGAGAGCAATACTCTAGGGGCAGGGAAGTGGAAAGCCGCATCAGAGGGAACTTGGGAAAAGAGCCTGGTCTGCGCCTGTACTGGGGAGGGGAGAGAAGAAGGGGTGGGTCCCCATAGAATACCCCCCACGCCACAGCAAGCTTACAGGCCCACTAGCTAGCTGAAAGCTGTGCTTCCCAGTGCATCCCCTCCCCCCACCCCCACCACTCCCTACACTCTCGCCAGACCTGTGGCTGCCTGCCATCCAGGAGGGCTGGCCTCAACAATTGCCTGAAGCCTACCACTGCAGGGGCTGTCCCTGCACAGGCCTGCTTGCCCTTTGGAGGGGCTACACTTCCGCAGAGTAGCACCAAACACCACCAGCCCAGAAAAGATAGAACAAGCCTAGCCAGGCAGTGAATAGATCTGCCTAATTCCCGGACAGTTTTTCTGAGTCCGGCTGCCCCAGGGAGGAGCCTCTTCGGTTTCCAGCAGCCCTGCTACCCGCCCTAGCCCCCAGGGGGTGCCCTAGTGGATGAGCTGCATAGGACTGCCAGCTCCAGGCAGGACCCACTGCAGCCCCCAGAAAAGCCACACTGCCTCAACAAAGATTGACCAACAATGCCAGCCCTCAGGAAATATTCCATGGCAGTGACAAGGCAAACACTGCCCGATAACGGAGAGTACAACTCCCTCAGGGGAAAGAAAACAACAAGCAAGATGAAGAAGCAGAGAAACCACCCCCAGTCAAACCAACAGGAGAACTCACCTAAAACAGTCAACAATGAAACTGATCTCTGCAGTCTGACAGACCTGGAGTTCAAAAGAGAAATAGTGAAAATACTGAAGGAATTAAGAGAAGATATGAAGAGTAATGCAGACACCCTCAGAAAGGAAGTAGAAAAGATAAGGAGGAGCCAAGAAAAACTAGAACATTCATTTGCAGAGATGCAAACGGAACTAAGGGCAGTAAAAACCAGAATGAATAATGCAGAAGAAGTAATCAGTGGTATGGAAGATAGAATAATGAAAATCACTCCATCCGGTCAACAGACAGAAAACCGAATCAAAAAACTGGAAAGCAATATAAGAGACCTATGGGATAATACAAAGCGGGCCAATCTACACATAATAGGAATTCCAGAAGGAGTAGAAAAAGAGAACGGGATGGAAAATATATTTGAAGAAATTATCACTGGAAACTTCCCAAATCTAAAGGATACTGGGTTCAAGATACAAGAAGCACAGAGGGCCCCAAACACACTGAAACCAAACAGACCCACAGCAAGACACATCATAATAAAAATGGCAAAAGTTAGTGATAAGGAGAGGATCCTAAAGGCAGCAAGAGAAAAACAGAATGTTACCTACAAGGGAACCCCCATAAGGTTATCAGCTGACTTCTCTACAGAAACACTACAGGTCAGGAGGGAATGGCAAGAGATATTTAAAGTGCTAAGAGGAAAAAATATGCAACCCAGAATACTCTATCCAGCAAGAATATCATTTAAAATAGAGGGGGAAATAAAAATTCTTCCAACAAACAAAAACTTAAAGAATACTGCAACACAAAACCCAGGTTAAAGGAAATATTGAAAGGGCTTCTCTAAACCAAAAGAAAGGAAGGAAAGAAAGGGAAGAAAAAAGAAAAGGAAAAAAAAAAAAAAGAAGAAGAGGAAGAACTAGGTCTGAGGAAACCGCAATCAGAGAGCCGTCACTCAAATAAGCCAGCATACAGATTTAATCATGAACAGGCTTCAAACAAAATAAAATTAAAAATAAAAAAATAAAAAAGAGTCATCAAAACCATAAAATGTGGGCAAGGGATGTTAGGAAGTAAATAACCCTTTTTGTTTGTTAGTTTGTATGTTTCTCTTCTTAATTTTAATAGAGTAATGAAGGGTTTGAACTTACAGGACCATCAGGCTAAAACACACAATTATGGGAAGGGGTTAGCATACTTGAAAAACAGGGCAACCACAAGCCAAAACCAAATATTGCGTTTGCAAAAAATGGAGAAAAAAAATACACTCAAGCAGATAATAACAGGACACCATCCAACCAAAAAAAAAAAAAAAAAAGAAAAGAAAGGAAGAATGGAGAACCATAGAATCAACCGGAACATAAGGTTCAAAATGGCAATAAATAATCATCTCTCAATTGTCACCTTAAATGTCAATGGACTGAACGCCCCAATCAAAAGACACAGAGTGGCTGAGTGGATAAAAAGGCAAAAACCTTCAATCTGCTGCCTACAGGAAACTCACCTTAGGACTAAAGATACATATAGATTGAAAGTGAAAGGGTGGGGAAAAATATTTCACGCCAATAGACATGACAGAAAAGCAGGAGTCGCAACACTCATATCAGACAAAATAGACTTTGAAACAAAAGACATAAAGAAAGACAAAGAAGGACACTACTTAATGATTAAGGGATCCATCCAAGGAGAGGATGTTACTATCGTCAACATACATGCCCCAAATATAGGAGCACCCAGATACATACAACAAATATTAACAGACATAAATGGAGAAATTGATGGGAATACAATCATAGTAGGAGACCTTAATACCCCCCTCACATCAATGGACACATCCTCTAGACAGAACACCAATCAAGCAACAGAGATCCTAAAGGAAACAATAGAAAAGTTAGACTTCATTGATATCTTCAGGACACTACATCCAAAAAAATCAGAATACACATTCTTCTCAAATGCTCATGGAACATTCTCAAGAATCAGCCACATATTGGGACACAAAGCTAACCTCAATAAATTTAGGAGCATAGAAATTATCTCAAGTATCTTCTCTGACCACAATGCCATGAGATTAGAAATCAACCATGGGAAAAGGAAAGAGAAAAAACCTGCTACATGGCAACCAAATAACATGCCACTAAAAAGCCAATGGGTCAATGAGGAAATCAAGAAGGAAATTAAAAACTACCTTGAAACAAATGAGAATGAAGACACAACCACTCAAAATCTATGGGATGCTGCGAAAGCAGTGCTCAGAGGGAAATTTATAGCAATACAGGCCTTTCTCAAAAAAGAAGAAAGATCCCAAATGGACAACTTAACCCTCCACCTAAACGAATTAGAAAAAGAAGAACAAAAAAGACCTAGAGTCAGCAGAAGGAAGGAAATTACAAAGATCAAAGAGGAAATCCATAAAATAGAGACTCAATAAACAATAGAGAAAATTAATAAAACCAAGAGCTGGTTCCTTGAAAAGGTCAACAAAATTGACAAACCCCTGGCCAGACTCACTAAAAAGAGGAGAGAGAGAACCCAAATAACCAAAATTAGAAATGAAAAAGGAGAAATCACAACGGATACAGCAGAAATACAAAAAAACATAAGAGAATACGATGAACAACTCTATGGCAACAAGTTTGACAATCTGGAAGAAATGGACAATTTTCTAGAATCTTACAGCCTGCCAAAACTGAATCAAGTAGAAACAGACCAACTGAACAGACCGATCACTAGAAATGAAATGGAAGAGGTCATAAAATCACTCCCTACAAATAAAAGTCCAGGACCAGATGGCTTCACAGGTGAATTTTATCAAACGTATAAAGAGGAATTGGTGCCCATCCTCCTGAAACTCTTTCAAAAGGTGGAAGAAGAAGGAATACTCCCAAAGACCTTCTATGATGCCACCATCACCCTCATTCCAAAACCAGACAGAGATACCACCAAAAGAGAAAACTATCGCCCAATATCATTGATGAATATAGATGCAAAAATTCTCAACAAAATCTTAGCCAACCGAATCCAACAACATACCAAAAAAATTAGACACCATGACCAGGTAGGGTTCATCCCAGGTTCACAAGGATGGTTCAACATACGCAAATCAATCACCATCATACACCACATTAACAAAAAAAATGTCAAAAATCATATGATCATCTCCATAGATGCAGAAAAAGAATTTGACAAAGTCCAACATCCATTCATGATCAAGACCCTCGCCAAAGTGGGTATAGAGGGAACATTCCTGAACATAATCAAAACCATTGATGAGAAACCCACAGCAAATATAATACTCAATGGAGAAAAACTGAAAGCCTTCTCACTCAACTCTGGAACAAGACAGGGATGCCCACTCTCACCACTGCTCTTCAACATAGGTTTGGAAGTCCTAGCCACAGCAATTAGACAAACCAAAGAAATAAAAGGCATCCATATAGGAAGAGAAGAGATCAAACTGTCACTGTATGCAGATGACATGATACTATACATAGAAAACCCTAAGGACTCAACCCCAAAACTACTTGAACTGATTCATAAATTCAGCAAAGTAGCAGGATAGAAGATTAACATTCAGAAGTCAGTCGCATTTCTGTATACCAGGAATGAAATATTAGAAAAGGAATACAAAAATACGATACCTTTTAAAACTGCACCTCAGAAAATCAAATACCTCAGAATACACCTGACCAACGAGGTAAAGGACCTACCTATATGCCGAGAACTATAAAACTTTAATCAAAGAAATCAAAGAAGATGTAAAGAAATGGAAAGATATTCCATGTTCCTGGATCGGGAAAATCAATATTGTAAAAGTGGCCATCCTACCCAAAACAATCTACAGATTCCATGCAATCCCTATCAAATTACCCATGACATTCTTCACAGAACTAGAACAAACAATCCAAATATTTATATGGAACAACAAAAGACCCAGAATCGCCAAAGCAATCCTGAGAAACAAAAACCAAGCAGGAGGCATCACTCTCCCAGACTTCAAGAAATACTACAAAGCCACAGTCATCAAAACAGTGTGGTACTGGGATCAAAACAGACAGACAGACCAATGGAACAGAATAGAGAACCTGGAAATAAACCCTGACACCCATGGTCAATTAATCTTTGACAAGGGAGGTAAGAACATCAAATGGGAAAAAGAAAGGCTATTCAGCAAGCATTGCTGGGAAACCTGGACAGCTGCATGCAAAGCAATGAAACTAGAACACACCCTCACACCATGCACAAACATAAACTCCAAATGGCTGAAAGACTTAAATATACGACAGGACACCATCAAACTCCTGGACGAAAACATAGGCAAAACACTCTCTGACATCAACATCATGAATATTTTCTCAGGTCAGTCTCCCAAAGCAATCGAAATGAGAGCAAAAATAAACCCACGGGACCTCATCAAACTGAAAAGCTTTTGCACAGCAAAGGAAACCCAAAAGAAAACAAAAAGACAGCTTACAGAATGGGAGAAAATAGTTTCAAAGGATGCAACCGACAAGTGCTTAATCTCTAGAATATAGAAACAACTTATACAACCCAACAGCAAGAAAGCCAATCAATCAATGGAAAAATGGGCAAAAAACCTGAATAGACTGTTCTCCAAGGAAGATACACAGATGGCCAGCAAACACATGAAAAAATGCTCAACATCGCTGATCATAAGAGAAATGCAAATCAAAACTACCATGAGATATCACCTCACACCAGTCAGATTGGCCATCATTAATAAATCCACAAATAACAAGTGCTGAAGGGGTGTGGAGAAAAGGGAACCCTCCTACACTGTTGGTAGGAATGTAAACTGGTACAGCCACTATGGAGAACAGTTTGGAGATACCTTAGAAATCTATACATAGAACTTCCATATGACCCCACAATCCCACTCTTGGTCATCTATCCAGATAAAAAACTGTACTTAAAAGAGACACGTGCACCCGCATGTTCATTGCAGCACTATTCACAATAGCCAGGACATGGAAACAACCCAAATGTCCATCGACAGAGGATTGGATTCGGAAGAGGTGGTATATATACACAATGGAATACTACTCAGCCATCAAAAAGAATGACATCATGCCATTTGCAGCAACATGGATGGAATTAGAGAATCTCCTACTGAGTGAAATGAGCCAGAAAGACAAAGACAAATACCATATGATATCACTTATAACTGGAATCTAATATCCAGCACAAATGAACATCTCCTCAGAAAAGCAAATCATGGACTTGGAGAAGAGACTTGTGGCTGCCTGATGGGAGGGGGAGGGAGTGGGAGGGATCGGGAGCTTGGGCTTATCAGACACAACTTGGAATAGATTTACAAGGAGATCCTGCTGAATAGCATTGAGAACTTTGTCTAGATACTCATGTTGCAACAGAAGAAAGGCTGGGGGAAAAATGTAATTGTAATATATACATGTAAGGATAACCTGACCCCCTTGCTGTACAGTGGAAAAAAAAAAAACTACACAATAAAAAAATATACACATAAAAAAAATTAAAAAAAAATAAAAGGTAATGTGTGATAGTAACAATGGTGACTTTAAATTCATTGTCTTCGTTTGGAAACTCTCAGAAGCATTTTAGTGTTTAAGGATACTAGTTGGTGGGTGGGGAAATTGATAAAGGGAAAGAAGACTTCTGAACATGTCCCTCAGTGATTTTCGCATGTCTATGGTGACATATTATAAATGACATTGCTTTTCTTGTATATATAGTTTCATACATTGCGGCCATTTCCATTTGACCTTAACTAGTGAGAAATACTCTTGTTATTCCTTGCTAGCTTTTCTTAAAATTATTTGACTAAAGGAAAAATTCTGATGACATCACTATATACCTACAATGGGAACTTGTGTAGTGAAGCATAATTAGATTATATTTATTAGTGAAAAAAATCTCATACAAATTAATTTGTGCAAATATAATTAAAAATATAATTTTGAAAATAATTATTTAAGAACAAAGCTTAAAATTAAATCTGGAAGCTGCCACACACTCTTCTAAATTGCCTGTAATCTTTGACCTTCTCTCTAACGATGTATGAGAATTTCAGTTGCTTACCTCCTTGACAACACTTGTTATTTTCAGTTTTATTTTATTTTATTCTATTCTAGTGAGTGGGTAGTGATCTCTTATTTTTATTTTAATTTGCATTTCCCCATGATTAATGACATTGATCATCTTTTCATATATATAACTTTTTCATCTTAGAATATATCCTTTTTGTGGAAATGTCTCTTCACATTCCTGTACTTTGTCTGTTTATACCTTTTTATTGATTTTTAAAGTTATTTATATACTATGGATTCATATCCTTAGTCATAAATGTGACTATAGCTATATCTCTCTATATATATTCTTCTAGTCTTAATCTTTTCATTCTCTTAAGTGTGACAAATGTAAAAGTTTTTAATTTAGATAAGGTTCAAATGCTATTTTTTTTCTATCATGGGTCATGCTTTCCATGACATATTTAAAAACCTTTTGCTGAATCAGTTAACAAATATTTTCTCCTATGTTCCATTCTAGAATTTTTATCAACTCTCAGTGAATGTTCGAATTTTGAATTTTGAGATGCAGTTTGTTTCTATACCATTGGTTGAAAAGAGTATTATTTCCCCATTAAATTGAGCCAAGTTTTCACCTTTGTTAAAAAAGCAAGTGACTGTGTTTATAAGAGCAGGTTTCTGGCCAGTTTTGATCCATTTATATTCATTTCATTCCTTTCACCAAGGGGTGGTTTATTTCTCTTTGGTAAAACGATAATAGTCACATTGCCTATATGCTAAAAGATAAACTGAGGGATAAGAAAAAAATAAGTGTTTGAGCAAAAGTCAACTGAAATCAGATAGCACCAAACCAGAAGTAGTTAGGGGCAGCCCTTTGTGCAGGACCTCAGGGAAATCCTCTTAGAGAGAAGCTATGGAAAACAAAGTAAGTACATTATTTGAAGGGCTGTTATTTAATGCCTTTTTAACTCTTTGTGGTTTAGTGGTCTAATGTTTACATACTATAACCCAGAAGCTCTAAAGTCTTAGATTTTGAATTGCATACATAGGCCTCCATGGCAGTAGAGCCATCCCAGTCTGATGGCATCCTTGCCAAATTAATTTAACACCACCAACCTTATAAGTTGTGAAGATGAAAGGACTAACACATGCAAGGAACCTCTAATCAGTGCTCGTGTGTAGTGAGTGCACATGATGTGTTAGTTTATCTATCAAAGGATCTGGCTTCAAAGAAGTAGGTTGTCTCTCCATCTTTCCTTTACCCTCTAGAATTCCCAGGGCTATTTATCAGACAGTTGAAGGACAAGTAAATAAGTAATAAATCACATATGTTGAAAACAAATTACTTAAAGAAATATGTCACTTTTTTAATGGCAATTTTTGGCCATTTCTCAGAAAACAAGAGTTAAATACAGTTTGAGAAATTCTACTTTAGCAATGACTGTTCATTAAAATGATGAGCTTCCAAAAGTTTTACCATGCAGCCTAAAAAGAAAAACAAAGATATAGGCCTCCTTCCTTTTTGCTGTCTATAGAAAATATTTCTTTTAGGCACACAGAGCTTGTCATACAGTTGCATCTGGAGAGAACCCAGTTCTAAACATAACTTGAATTTTCCTTTGAATGTAAAAGCACCGTTTAATTTACATTGTGTCACATTTCTGTTTTCCCCAGCACATCAGGTTTCCATTCATCAAACTAGGATAATTTTTCATATTGACCACAGCAGAAAACAAGCATCTCTTCTTCTGTCATATCCATTACCTGTCTCTAATCTCTCTCTAGCACAACCCTCAAGCATTATCAGCTTTAGAGGAGAGTAAATTGAAAAATGAAAGAATGATTTTTAAATCTGTGCAGACGTGCACTAAACACCAAATTATAAAGAGGAACCTCCCTGCACTTTCCTTTCTCTGACATAAGGTTTGGCTATAAAAGAATGTGTAAGAGGGACAAAGGGACTCAAGCTTTCAGTGAGTAGAGCTTTCTATTCAGACCAAACACAGACCTCTGGGTGATTGACAGGGGTTTCTACCTCGTCTCTATTCTCCAGCATGCAACACACCCAGACACAGGTCCCTCTGTCCCTGGTAGGCTGTCTGGACAGCAGTATCTCAGGAAGTACTTTTAGAATAGATCACCAGGTCCTCAGTTTGATCTCTAACGCTAAAATTCTTGATAAAAAATAATACTCCTAATAACTATTTTCTTTCATTATTCTAGAAAATTCCTTTACAAAAAAAGACATCATTTCATAGAGTTTTTTCCTGTTTTTCTGATAAGGCTTCATTTTCACGGCTTCTTTATTAAGAATTCCCGCACATATGTATGTGAGAAAACATTTAAAAATAACACATCTGTGAATAATTTATTCTAGTACACATAGTCCTCTTATGGCAAATGTGAAAGACATCCCTAAAATATGGGATTAGTAACTCAAATAATGTTTGAAAAGGTTACAAATGTGCATGTAAAATCTTACATGGCAAATTGGCATTCATTTATTGTGATATCATGGCAACACATCTTCAGTTGAACTGAGAATGAATCAGTCACACTTCATTTAGAAGCTGAGAATGTATGGAAATGAGCTGCATGAGATGCAGGCATTGTTGAGAGCATTAAGGAAGAAGGCTAAACAAGTAATACAAGTTTTTTCAGAAACTCCAGATTATGTTTAAAAGAGAAACAGCACATTCAAGAATTAAGAACCCAGAACAATTTTTAAAGTTAGTTTATTTAGGAGTGATTAACATACAAAAAGCTGTATGTATTCAATGTGCACAACCTGATGGGTTTATAGATAAGTACACATCTGTGAAACCATCATCATGATCCATATCCATTACCTCTAAAGTTTCCTTCTTCCCCTAAAGGAATCCTGAATTACATGGCAGGTATATGTATATATACTCTTTTCTAGCATTCAAACATGTTTGCACACAGTATAGTCATTAGCTGGCTCTAGCAGATAATTTCCTTCCTAATATTTTGAGAACTACAAGTAAAAATAAACTAAGAGAGAAAAGTAGAGATGAATGATTACAACAGATGACTTATTGGGTTAATGAATCAATATTTACTTTTACTATTTATATATGGGGCACATTATATAAGTTTTGGGTATGATGCTAGTACACAGTGGAAGGCTTACATTGGTCTTTGGCAAAAAATAATAATAATTTTACCCTATAAATTTAATTTATTTACTATATGTGTCTGTCCCTTGAAATGATAAGTTGAAGTCGTAATTCCTGAATCCTATGAAAATGACTTTACTTGGAAATAGGGCATTTACAATGTGATCAAGTTAAGATTAAGTCACACGGATTAGGGTGGACCCTAAATCCAATAAGTGGTGGCCCTATAAGAGGAACAAGACAGGAAGCACAAAGGAGAAAGTTAGATGCAGACTAGTGCCTTTGGCATGGATAGGCAGTGAGATCCTACGTATAGCCCTGGAAAATGTGTGTAGTCACTTATGATGGAGCATGATAATGTGAGAAAAAAGAATCTATACATGTATGTGTAACTGGGTCACCATGCTGTATAGTAGAAAATTGACAGAATGCCATAAACCAGCAATAATGAAAAAAAAATCATTATATTTAAAAAAGACAGGCAGAGATTGGAGTAGTGTCAAGTCAAGAAATGCCATTTATTGCTAGCATACTAAATGGTAGGAGAAAGGCATGGGGCAGATACTCCCTTGGAGATAACCTGATTGCAAACTTAGGCCCTAAGTTTGCAATCAGGAGAGCTGTGAGAGAATACAATTTCTGTTGTGTTAAGCCACTTAGTTTGTTGTTACAGAGATGCATGGAAACTAATACCCTTGCTTGGAAACTAAATAGTGTAGGAATCAGAAACTATGCAACATAATTAAAAAGAAAATTAAAATTATCCAAAATTATAAAATCCACAGCTAATATTTATCTGTCCAGATTGTATTTTGTTAAATTTGTTATTTAGTTTTATACATTTTTTGCTCTGTTTTATATTTACCACGTTTGTAGTAGTCAAGTTCATTAAAAATTTCTAGCAATACTCATTTTTGTATCAAAATAAAAGAAATTTCTCAGTATAAAAATATAATTCGAGGCAAGATGGCGGAAGAGTGGGGGGACATGCTCGCCTGCTCCCACAAACAAAGCAAAACAAAAAAAAAACACATCTATAGGTTAAACGACTCACACAGAACAATGATCAATCTCTGGCAGAAGAAACTTAACTCCAATAATGGCAAGAATCTCATGACATAACTGGATAAAACAAGAGAAAAGAGAATGAGAGAAGGTGAATCCGAACTGGATTGGCACTCCCGAAAGGGAACTGTGGAGGAGAAAGGGATCCCACACCATGGAAAGTCACCTACTTGACGGAAAGATCAACCGAATCAGCGAATCTTCAGATGCAGAGAAGAGTACAGCAGTAAGTCAGAGTACTGAAAAGCAGAGCGAGAACCGAACAAATCATCTGAACTACTGGCACAGTCACCAAAAATTGAGACACTTAGGAAGGGGCTGGGCACTGAGACCTCAGCTCCAGAGGTTAGTCCCTGGGAACAGAAGGGCTGGGGTGGTGCGGAAACTGCTTGGGGGGACTAGGAACTGGTCTGTCAGGTTTGATGGGACAGTCTTTGTGGGGGTCTAGGAACCAGTCTGTCAGGTTTGACAGGGCAGAGACTGCCTGGGAGACTAGAAAGCAGAGCGTCATGGGGAGAGGGAGCAATATGCTAAGGGCTGGGAAGTGGAAAGCCACATAAGAGGGAAACTGGGAGAAGAGCTAGATTTGCAGGAGACACAAGGTGCCAGTGTTGGGGAGGGGAGAGAAGAAGGAGTGGGCCCCCATAGAATACTCCCCATGCCACAGCGAGCTCACTGGCCCACCAGCTATCAGAAAGCTGTGCTTCCCAGTGCATCCCCCTCCTCCTCCTCCCCCTCAGTGCGGGACCTGGGGCTGCCTGCCATCCTGGAGGGCTGGCTTCAACAATTGCCAGAAGCCTACCACCACAGGGGCTTTCCCTGCCCTGGCCTGCTTGCCCTATGGAGGGGCTACACCTCCTCAGAGCAGCACCAAAAACACCACCAGCACCCAGGAAAAGGCATGCAGCCCAGAAAAGCTGGAACAAGCTTGACTGGGCAGTGAAAAATCTGCCTACATTCTCAGGCAGTCCTTCCGAGTTGGGCTGCCCTGGGGAAGAGCCTCTTGGGTTCTCAGCAGCCCAGCTAGCCATTACAGCCCCCAGGACATGCTGCACTCCATGGAAGAGCTGCCCAGCACCACCAGCCCCTGCAAGAGCCCCACAGCCCAAAAACACCAGAGCAAGCTCTGCCCAGTCGAGTGAAATCTGCTTCCATCATGGTGCAGAATTCCCAGTCCTGTCTGCCCTCAGGAAGTCCTTCTTGCTTCAGAGAGACCCTGTCAGACCCGCCAACCCTCTGGAAAAGCCACGCTGCCTCAAAGAAGACTGACAACAATGCCAGCCCTCAGGAAACATTCCACAGCAGTGCCAAGGCAAACACTGCCCGGCCACGGAGAGTACAAGAAAACAAATCAAGAAGCAAGATGAAGAAGCTGAGAAACCACCCCCAGTCAAACCAACAGGAGAACTCACCTAAAGCAGTCTACAATGAAACAGATCTCTGCAGTCTGACAGACCTGGAGTTCAAAAGAGAAATAGTGAAAATACTGAAGGAATTAAGAGAAGATATGAAGAGTAATGCAGACACCCTCAGAAAGGAACTAGAAAATATACGGAGGAGCCAAGAAAAACTAGAACATTCATTTGCAGAGATGCAAACTGAACTAAGGGCAGTAAAAACCAGAATGAATAATGCAGAAGAACGTATTAGTGATGTGGAAAATAGAATAATGGAAATCACCCAATCAGGTTAGCAGGCAGAAAACCGAATCAAAAAACAGGAAAGCAATATAAGAGACCAATGGGATAATATAAAGCGGGCCAATCAACACATAATAGGAATTCCAGAAGGAGTAGAAAAAGATAAAGGAATGGAAAATATATTTGAAGAAATTATCACTGGAAACTTCCCAAATCTAAAGGATACTGGGTTCAAGATACAAGAAGTACAGAGGGCCCCAAACACACTGAACCCAAATAGACCCACAGCAAGACACATCATAATAAAAATGGCAAAAGTTAGTGATAAAGAGAGGATCCTAAAGGCAGCAAGAGAAAAACAGAATGTTACCTACAAGGGAACCCCCATAAGAATATCAGCTGATTTCTCTACAGAAACACTACAGGCCAGGAGGGAATGGCAAGAGATATTTAAAGTGCTAAGAGGAAAAAAATATGCAACCCAGAATACTCTATCCAGCAAGAATATCATTTAAAATAGAGGTGGAAATAAAAATTCTTCCAGCAAACAAAAGCTAAAAGAATACAGCAATACAAAACCCAGGCTAAAAGAGATATTGAAGGGGCTTCTCTAAACCAAAAGAAAGGAAGGAAAGAAAGGGAAGAAAAAAGAAAAGGAAAAAAAAAAAGAAGAAGAGGAAGAACTAGGTCTGAGGAAACCGCAATCAGAGAGCAGTCACTCAAATAAGCCAGCATACAGATTTAATCATGAACATGTTTCAAACAAAATGAAATTAAAAAGAAAAAATAAAAGAGTCATCAAAACCATAAAGTGTGGGCAAGGGAAGTAAGGAAATAAGTACACCCTTTTTTTTTTGTTTCTTTCTCTTCTTAATTTTAGTATAGTAATGAAGTGTTTGAACCTACAGGACCATCAAGCTGAAACACACAATTATAAGAAGGGGTTAGCATACTTGAAAAACAGGGCAACCACAAGCCAAAACCAAATATTGCGTTTGCAAAAAATGAAAAAAAATCCACTCAAACAGAAAATAATCAGACCATCCAACGAGAAAAAGAAAGGAAGAATGGAGAACCATAGAATCAACTGGAACACAAGGTTCAAAATGGCAATAAATAATCATCTCTCAATTGTCACCTTAAATGTCAATGGACTGAACGCCCCAATCAAAAGACACAGAGTGGCTGAGTGGATAAAAAGGCAAAAACCTTCAATCTGCTGCCTACAGGAAACTCACCTTAGGACTAAAGATACATATAGATTGAAAGTGAAAGGGTGGGGAAAAATATTTCACACCAATAGACATGACAGAAAAGCAGGAGTCGCAACACTCATATCAGACAAAATAGACTTTAAAACAAAAGACATAAAGAAAGACAAAGAAGGACACTACTTAATGATTAAGGGATCCATCCAAGGAGAGGATGTTACTATCGTCAACATATATGCCCCAAATACAGGAGCACCCAGATACATACATCAAATATTAACAGACATAAATGGAGAAATTGATGGGAATACAATCATAGTAGGAGACCTTAATACCCCCCTCACATCAATGGACACATCCTCTAGACAGAACACCAATCAAGCAACAGAGATCCTAAAGGAAACAATAGAAAAGTTAGACTTCATTGATATCTTCAGGACACTACATCCAAAAAAATCAGAATACACATTCTTCTCAAATGCTCATGGAACATTCTCAAGAATCAGCCACATATTGGGACACAAAGCTAACCTCAATAAATTTAGGAGCATAGAAATTATCTCAAGTATCTTCTCTGACCACAATGCCATGAAATTAGAAATCAACCATGGGAAAAGGAAAGAGAAAAAACCTGCTACATGGCAACCAAATAACATGCCACTAAAAAGCCAATGGGTCAATGAGGAAATCAAGAAGGAAATTAAAAACTACCTTGAAACAAATGAGAATGAAGACACAACCACTCAAAATCTATGGGATGCTGCGAAAGCAGTGCTCAGAGGGAAATTTATAGCAATACAGGCCTTTCTCAAAAAAGAAGAAAGATCCCAAATGGACAACTTAACCCTCCACCTAAACGAATTAGAAAAAGAAGAACAAAAAAGACCTAGAGTCAGCAGAAGGAAGGAAATTATAAAGATCAAAGAGGAAATCCATAAAATAGAGACTCAATAAACAATAGAGAAAATTAATAAAACCAAGAGCTGGTTCCTTGAAAAGGTCAACAAAATTGACAAACCCCTGGCCAGACTCACTAAAAAGAGGAGAGAGAGAACCCAAATAACCAAAATTATAAATGAAGGAGAAATCACAACGGATACAGCAGAAATACAAAAAACCATAAGAGAATACGATGAACAACTCTATGGCAACAAGTTTGACAATCTGGAAGAAATGGACAATTTTCTAGAATCTTACAGCCTGCCAAAACTGAATCAAGTAGAAACAGACCAACTGAACAGACCGATCACTAGAAAGGAAATGGAAGAGGTCATAAAATCACTCCCTACAAATAAAAGTCCAGGACCAGATGGCTTCACAGGTGAATTCTATCAAACCTATAAAGAGGAATTGGTGCCCATCCTCCTGAAACTCTTTCAAAAGGTGGAAGAAGAAGGAATACTCCCAAAGACCTTCTATGATGCCACCATCACCCTAATTCCACAACCAGACAGAGATACCACCAAAAAAGAAAACTATCGCCCAATATCATTGATGAATATAGATGCAAAAATTCTCAACAAAATCTTAGCCAACCGAATCCAACAACACCTAAAAAGATCATACACCATGACCAGGTAGGGTTCATCCCAGGTTCACAAGGATGGTTCAACATACGCAAATCAATCACCATCATACACCACATTAACAAAAAAAAAGTCAAAAAGCATTTGATCATCTCAATAGATGCAGAAAAAGAATTTGACAAAGTCCAACATCCATTCATGATCAAGACCCTCAACAAAGTGGGTGTAGAGCGAACATTCCTGAATATAATCAAAGCCATTTCTGAGAAACCCACAGCAAATATATACTCAATGGAGAAAAACTGAAAGCCTTCTCACTCAACTCTGGAACAAGACAGGGATGCCCACTCTCACCACTGCTCTTCAACATAGGTTTGGAAGTCCTAGCCACAGCAATTAGACAAACCAAAGAAATAAAAGGCATCCATATAGGAAGAGAAGAGATCAAACTGTCACTATTTGCAGGCAACATGATACTATACATAGAAAACCCTAAGGACTCAACCCCAAAACTACTTGAACTGATTAATAAATTCAGCAAAGCAGCAAGATATAAGATTAACATTCAGAAGTCAGTCGCATTTTTGTATACTAACAATGAAATATTAGAAAAAGAATATAAAAATACAATACCTTTTAAAATTGCACCTCAGAAAATCAAATACCTCGGAATACACCTGACCAAGGATGTAAAGGACCTATATGCCGAGAACTATAAAACTTTAATCAAATAAATTAAAGAAGATGTAAAGAAATGGAAAGATATTCCATGTTCATAGATTGGAAAAATCAACATTGTAGAAATGGCCATACTACCCAAAGCAATCTGCGGATTCAATGCCATCCCTATCAAATTACCCATGACATTTTTCACAGAACTGGAGCAAACAATCCAAAAATTTATATGGAACAACAAAAGACCCAGAATTGCCAAAGCAATCCTGAGAAACCAAAACCAAGGAGGAGGAATAACTTTCCCAGACTTCAAGAAATACTACAAAGCCACAGTCATCAAAACAGTGTGGTACTGGTATCAAAACAGACAGACAGAGCTTGGGGTTATCAGATACAACTTAGAATAGATTTACAAGGAGATCCTGCTGAGTAGCATTGAAAACTATGTCTAGATACTCATATTGCAACAGAACAAAGGGTGGGGGAAAAATGTATACATGTAAGAGTAACTTGATCCCTATGCTGTACAGTGGGAAAAAAAATTTAAAAAAATATAATTCACTATAATGCTTTTACCATTTCACTTTTATATTTAAATATCATATCTCTTCCCTGACTCCTCTCCTCCCCTTTTTTCCCTTTTTTTCTTTAATGTTAGGAGAGCAGCAAAGCTTAGTTTTAAATAACCAGCAAAACACTCCATGTTACTCACAATGTGTCAACATTCCTTAAATGATTTAACCTTCCATCTTTATCATATACTACATTATACCTGCCAGTTACTTCTTTTCAAATTTTCTATTCTGTTTCACTGTTCTTTCTTTATATTACTGAAAGATGTTCATATATTTTTTAATGTAATATTTCTACATGTAATATTTCTATATCTGAGAACTTTACTCATTTTTACTTTGTTTTGGTCCAGATATTCTCAGTCCTTGTAAGTGTAATATTTTAAATACAATTTAGAATCAGTTAATTATTAATTGCTTAATTAATTTTAATAACATTAGTTATATAATTAGAACGATAGAAATCATAACATCTAGTATTATATTTAAGCATATATGTTTTAAAATCTGTATGCATTCTATATCTCATTCTTAGCAAGAAAAATTTAACATAACTAAAACTTAATTATTCCTATAATTAATTAATTCTATTCTTACACTTCGGTTAACTGAATTCATAGCATACATGTTTTTCTCGTTGGTGACATCATCCATCTGCATCCTCTCCAATCATATCAGCACAAGCTTGCATTTCTACACAGAGATAAGCCATGGTAATTATCAAATACATTTTTACTTCAAAATTATCTCTAAAATTGTAATAATAAATTTTGAAACATATTACTGTTTTACAGTTTTTTTTTAATTTTGCTTTTCTTACTTGAGTATGGAATTCTCTTTAGTTTTAGCTGCCTTTTAATTATCTCATATATTCCATATGCAATTTCTCCAAATCTATTTTTCTATTTTCCTTCACTTTGTTCCTCTTTCTTACTTGGAACAATTCAGCAATATATACGGTATAAACACTTTGTTGAATTTATAGCATGGAGTGGCTTAATTATCTCTACTGTTTAGATATATTTCAATATTTGAGATAATACAATGCATATTAATTTACATTTCTTTGCTCTTAAATTGTAGAATTCCTTTTTAAATCAATCTTTTGAATATTTTCCTCTTTGTAATAACAATTCATCTCTATTGTATTATTTTTAATTAAAGTATAGTTGATATGCAATATTATATAAGTATATGACACAGTGAATCACTTTTTAAAGGTTACACTCCATTTATAGTTATTATTAAATATTGGCTATATTCTCTGTGTTTTACAATATATCCTTGTAACTTCTACCTAAAAGTTTGTACCTCTTAATCACCTACTCCTATATTGCCCTTTCTAGCTTATGTTTCCCCACTGGTAACCACTTCTCTATATATGTGAGTTGGCTTCCTTTTTTTTTGTGATATTCACTAGTTTTTTGTATTTTTTAGTTTCTCCAAGTAAGTGATATCATATACTATTTGTTTTTCTCTCACTTATTTCACTTTCCATAATACCCGCTAGGTCCATGCATGTTGCTGCTGATGTCAAAATTTCTTTTTTTAATGGCTGAGTGGTAGTCCATCAGGTATATATACCACCTCTTTATCCATTTATCTGTTTATGGACATTTAAGTTGCTTCCGTATCTTCACAATTGCGAATAATGTTGCTATAAACATTGGGATACATGTATCTTCTGAAATTAGTGTTTTTGGTTTGCAGGATATATATGCAGGAATGGAACTGCTGGGTCATATGGTAGTACTATTTCTAGTTAAGCAATTTTAGTTTTTTTTTTTTTTTTGAGAAACTTACATATGCTTTCCACAGTGGCTGGTTCAATTTCCATCCACACAACAATAGTGAACTAGGGTTCCCTTTTCTCCACATCCTCACCAACATTTGTTATTTGTGTTCTTTTTAAAAATAACCATTCTGACGGGTGTGAAGTGATATCTCACTGTGGTTTTGATTCACATTTTCTTGATGATTTGTGATATTGAGCATATTTTATTTGTTACCATCTGCATTGGCTCTTTCAAAAAATGACTGTGAAGTTCTGCCCATTTTATTATTTTTTTTAATTATTACCCCAATACAATTTTTTTTCTGCTGTACAGCATGGTGACCCAGTTACACATACATGTACATATTTTATTTTCTCACATTACCATGTTCCAACATAAGTGACTAGACATAGTTCCCAGTGCTACACAGCAGGATCTCATTGCTATTCCATTCCAAAGGCAATAGGTTACATCCATTTATGTCAAGCTTCCAATTCACCCCACTCCCTCCCACTCTCCCTTGGCAACCACAAATCTATTCTCCAAGCCCATGATTTTCTTTTCTGTGGAAAGGTTCATTTGTGCTTTGATATAAGTGATAGCATATGGTATTTGTCTTTCTCTTTCTGATTTACTTCACTCAGGATGAGAGTCTTCCATCCATGTTGCTGCAAATGGCATTATTTTGATCTTTTCTATGGCTGAGTAGTATTCCATTGTGTAAATATACCACATCTTCCAAATCCAATCGTTTGTCCATGGACATTTTGGGTTGTTTCCATGTCTTGGCTATTGTGAATAGTGCTGCAATGAACATGTGGGTGTCTTTTTTTAAGGAAAGTTTTGTCTGGGTATATGCCCAAGAGTGGGATTGCTGGGTCATATGGTAGTTCTATGTATAGAATTCTAAGGTATCTCCATACTGATCTCCATAGTGGTTGTACCAGATTACATTCCCACCAACAGTGCAGGAGGGTTCCCTTTTCTCCACACCCCCTCCATCATTTGATATTTGTGGACGTATGAATGATGGCCATTCTGACTGGTGTGAGGTGGTATCTCGTGGTGGTTTTGATTTGCATTTCTCTAATCATCAGGGATGTTGGCCATCTGTGTATCTTCCTTGGAGAAATGTCTATTCAGGTCCTTTGCCCAGTTTTCCATGGGGTTGTTGGCTTTTCTGCTGTTGAGATGTACAAGTTGCTTGTATATTCTATATATTAAGCCCTGGTCAGTTGCATCCTTTGAACCTCTTTTCTCCCATTCTGTAAGTTGTTTTTTGTTTTCCTTTGCTGTGCAAACGCTTGTCAGTTTGATTAAGTCCCATTGGTTTATTTTTGCTCTTATTTCTGCTGCTTTGGAAAACTGATCTGAGAAAACATTTGTAAGGAGGATGTCAGGGCATGTTTTGCCTATGTTCTATTCCAGGAGTTTGATGGTGTCCTGTCTCATTTTTAAGTCTTTCAGCCATTTTGAGTTTATGTTTGTGCAAGGTGTGAGGGCGTGTTCTCGTTTCATTGCTTTGCTTGCAGCTGTCCAGGTTTCCTAGCAATTCTTGCTGAAAAGACTGTCTTTTTCCCATTATATGTTCTTGCCTCCTTTGTCAAAGAGTAATTGACCATAGGTGTCAGGGTTTATTTCTGGGTTCTCTGTTCTGTTCCATCGGTCTGTCTGTCTGTCTCTTTTGGTACCACTACCACACTGTCTTGATGACTGTGGCTTGATTGCTTGAAGTCTGGGAGAGAGATGCCTCCTGCCTGGTTTTTGTTCCTCAGAATTGCTTTGGAAATTCTGGGTCTTTTGTGGTTCCAAATAAATGTTTGGTTTGTTCTAGTTCTGTGAAAAATGTCATCGGTAATTTGATAGGGATTGCATTGAATTTGTAGATTGCTTTGGGTAGTATGGTCATTTTTACAATATTAGTTTTTCCAACCCAGGAGCATGGAATAACTTTCCATTGCTTTACATCTGCTTTAATTTCCTTGATTAATGTTTTATAGGTCTCAGCATATAAGTCCTTTACTTCCTTGGTCAGGTGTATTCCGAGGTATTTGATTTTTTGAGGTGCAATTTTAAAAGGTATTGTATTTTTATATTCCTTTTCTAATATTTCATTGTTAGTGTACAGAAATGGGACTGATTTCTGAATGTTAATCTTATATCCTGCTGCTTTGCTGAATTTGTTGATCAGCTGAAGTAGTTTACTTAGGGTTTTCTATGTATAGTATCATGTCATCTATATACAGTGACAGTTTTACCCCTTCTCTTTCTATGTGGATGCCTTTTATTTCTTTTGTTTGTCTGATTGCTGTGGCTAGGACTTCCAAACCTATGCTGAATAAAAGTGATGAGAGTAGGCATCCATGTCATGTTGCAGATTTTAGTGGGAAGGCTTTCAGCTTTTCTCCATTGAGTATTATATTTGCTGTGGGTTTGCTGTAAATGGCTTTGATTACGTTAAGAAATGTTCCCTCTATATCCACTTTGGTAAGAGTTTTTATCATGAATGGATGTCGGAGTTTGTCAAATACTTTTTCTACATCTACTGAGATGATCATGGGTTTTATTTTCTTTTGTTAATGTGGTGTATGACGTTGATTCATTTGCATATGTTGAACCATCCTTGTGCACCTGCGATGAATCCCACCTGCTGATGGTGTATGACCTTTTTGACGTAGTGTTGGATTCAGTTGGCTAAAATTTTGTTGAGAATTTTTGCATCTATATTCATCAAAGATATTGGCTGATAGTTTTCTTTTTTGGTGGTACCTTTATCTGGTTTTGGAATTAGGGTGATGGTGGCATCATAAAATGTCTTTGGGTGTGCTCCTCCTTCTTCAAACTTTTGAAAAAGTTTAAGGGTGATGGGTATAAGTTCCTGTTTGAATGTTTGATAGAATTCACCTGTGAAGCCATCTGGTCCTGGATTTTATTTTAGGGAGTGTTTTTATGACTTCTTCAATTTCATTTCTAGTGATTGGTCTGTTCAGTTGATCTCTTCTTGATTCAGTTTTGGCAAGCTGTAACTTTCTAGAAAGTTGTCCATTTCTTCTAGGTTGTCAAATTTGTTAGCATACAATTATTTATAGTATTTTATCATTTTGTTTGTGTTTCTATAGTATGTGTTGTGACTTTTCCTTTTTCATTTCTGATTTTGTTTATTTGGGTTTTTTCTCTCCTTTTCTTGGTGAGTCTAGCCAGAGGTTTGTCAATTTTGTTTACCTTTTCAAAGAACCATCTCTTTGTTTTATTGATATCTTCTATCATTTTTATCTCTATTTTATTAATTTTCTCTTTGATCTTTATAGTTCTGCCCATTTTTAAATTGGGTTCTTTTATTCTTTTTTTTCCCCTCATGCTTTTTTTTTTTTTTTCCCATCTTGCAGCATGTGGAAGTTTCCAGACAAGGCATCAAACCTGCACCATAGCAGTGACCTGAAATGTTGCAGTGAAAACACCAGAACCTTAACCTTAACACCAGAACCACAAGAGAACTTTGCTTTATTTGTTTTTTTGATGTTGAGTTGAATGAACTGTTTATATGTGTTGGATATTAACCCCTATAGGTCATATAATTTGCAAATACTTTCTCTCACTTAGTACATTGTCTTTCTATTCTGTCTACATTTTCTTTTGCTATGCAACAGCTGTTACATTTAATTAGGTCCTATTTGTTTCTTTTCGGTTTTAGTCCCTTTTCTTTACGAGAGAGATCAAAAAAAATTCTGCAATTTATGTAAAAGAGCCTCCTCCTATGTTTTCTTCTAGGGGATTTTTGATTTCTCATCTTACCTTTAGGTCTTTAATCCACTTTGAGTTTATTATTGTATATTGTGTTGGTGTTGGAGAATGGTCTAATTTATTCTTTTACATGCAGCTGTCCAGTTTTCCCAGTACAATTTATTAAAGATACTATTTTTTTCCATTGTATACTGTTCTTCATTTGTCATAGATTCATTGGCCATAAATATGTGGGTTTATTTCTGAGTTCTCTATTTTGTTCCATTGATCTCTTTTTCTGTTTTTGTTCTGATACTATAATTTTTTTTTTTGACTGTGACTTTATAGCATAGTCTGGAGTCATAGAGCGTGATTCCTCCAGCATTGTTCTTTCTCAAGATTGTTAGGCTATTCAGGGTCTCTTATTTGTCACAGTTCTGTAAAAAATGCCATTGGCATTTTGACTGGCTTTGTATTGAATCTGTAGATTGCCATGGGTAGAATAGTCATTTTGACAATATTAATTCTTGCAATCCAAGAACATGGTATATTTTTACATCTATTTGTGTCATATTCAATTTATTTCATCAACATCTTACAGTTTTCATAGCATAGATCTTTTGTCTCCTTAGGTAGATTTATTTTGAGGTATTTTATTATTTTTGATGTAATGATAATGTGACTGTTTCTTTAATTTCTCTTTCTGATCTTTTGTTGTTAGTATATAGAAATTCAAAAGACTTCTGAGTATTAATTTTGTATCCTGTAACTTTACTGAATTCATCGATGAGCTTCTGTAGTTATCTTGTGATGTCTTTAGGATTTTCTATGTAAAATGTCATATCATCTATAAACAGTGACATTTTTATCTCTTCCTTTCCAATTGGAATTCCACTTCTTTTTTTTTTAGGAAATAAATTCTTTTTTTTTATAATTTTTTTTTTATTTTCCCACTGTACAGCAAGGGGATCAAGTTATCCTTACATGTATACATTACAATTACATTTTTCCCCCAGCCTTTCTTCTGTTGCAACATGACAAAGTTCTCAATGCTACTCAGCAGGATCTCCTTGTAAATCTATTCTAAGTTGTGTCTGATAAGCCCAAGCTCCCGATCCCTCCCACTCCCTCCCCCTCCCATCAGGCAGCCACAAGTCTCTTCTCCAAGTCCATGATTTTCTTTTCTGAGGAGGTGTTCATTTGTGCTGGATATTAGATTCCAGTTATAAGTGATATCATATGGTATTTGTCTTTGTCTTTCTGGCTCATTTCACTCAGTATGAGATTCTCTAGTTCCATCCATGTTGCTGCAAATGGCATGATGTCATTCCTTTTTATGGCTGAGTAGTATTCCATTGTGTATATATACCACCTCTTCCCAATCCAATCCTCTGTCGATGGACATTTGGGTTGTTTCCATGTCCTGGCTATTGTGAATAGTGCTGCAATGAACATGTGGGTGCACATGTCTCTTTTAAGTAGAGTTTTGTCCGGATAGATGCGCAAGAGTGGGATTGCGGGGTCATATGGAAGTTCTATGTATAGATTTCTAAGGTATCTCCAAACTGTTCTCCATAGTGGCTGTACTGCCAAATCTAATTTCAGCAGCACCTACATTGGATAACTCCTTGAAAACTCATACTTATCCTGTCACTTTTCGATTATAGATAAAGTCAAGGCTTTATCTAAAATCTTTCCATTCTTGCTCCATGTCTTTCACAAGACCCACAGCCTTTTTTCTCCAAGTTTTGTGCAGAGCTGACATAATGTCTCCTGGATCCATTCTTTAAAACAAGGGAATAAAGATAGTGGGAAATACTTCAACCTCCCAGCAGTGTGAGGCACAATTCTGAGAGACATTCTTTGCACTTTCAAGAAGCTGCAGTGGTTTGAGCCCCCAGAGCCCACAGATTGAAACCATGATCATATATCTTTTTATGGATGCTCTTTTCATTTCCTCATTCTGCCTGTCCCTTGACTTTTGCTTTCTAATATCATTGACTATATAAACTATTTGCATTAAAATCCTTATATTAGATTTTTGCATAAATGAATACAAACTAAAATTATTTTATGATATTTTTATTAAATTACATGAAAATATATATTAGGAGTCCATTGAGGTAACACTAAATGAATTGTAAGAGAACTGATACTTTTATGATGATGCCTAAGTACTTGTTACATACAACCTTATATTTGTTTTTAGATATGGCTTTATGTCTGCTAATGCCTTTGTTTCATATAGATATTACCTTTCCTGAGTATCATTTCTTAAGTATCTTCAATGTTGTCAGTGGATTATTTTTATACATTTCACTCTTCAGAATTAAAATGAAGACAAATTTTCTTCAGTCTAGCAACTCTTAACTTAGGGATTTTCTAGATTTTCATCTTTTCATTTAGCAAAACGAGATGATTTTGTCTCTTCTGATGTTTCTGTAAGTCAATTTATTTTCACCTCTTACTGTATTTGCCAAATCCTTCAAGGAAATGTTAAGCTCTGATGGTGAGAGTTGGCCTCTTTATCTAGATGATTATTTAAAACAAAGTAATTAATTTTGTCACCACTTTACATATTTCCTTTTGAATATTGATAGTCTTTTATTATATTTATTTGATTGCCTTCTAGTACAATGATACCTAGCAGTTTTTATTGAATAGCTCTGTTAAATTTTATCAAATGCTCTTTTGGTATATTATATGATGCAGTGATTTTTCTATTTATTTATTTATCATTTGGTCTTTTCTAAAAAGCGCCCACTTGTGGCATATAGAGGTTCCCAGGCTAGGGGTGTAGCCAATAGCCTATGCCAGAGGCACAGCAACGTGGGATCCAAGATACGTCTGCAACCTATACTACAGCTCATGGCAATGCTGGATCCTTAACCCACTGAGCGAGGCCAGGGATAGAACCCACAACCTCATGGTTCCTAGTCGGATTCATTAACCACTGTGCCATGACAGGAACTCCTCTCTTTACTTTTGATGTAATAGATTTACTGAGATGCAGCTAGCCAGCCCCCTATAATATTAATATTTTTTTGAGGATTCAATAAAATACCAGCCGGTTCCCTATATCACACAAGTTTGGATACTCTTCTAAGGTTATACATATTTTAAACCAGCAAACAATATATGATGCTACTTAACCCCACAGACAGTATGCATGGACTCTAGAACCCAAGGAGTAGAAGTAGAAATGGCTCTTTTCAACATTACATCTAATGATACATTTTTACATTTTTTCTTCTCACTTTGTATCTTTAGACATTGTCATTTAGAGGACCTAATATTCTTAAGGAGATGCTTCTAATTAGAAGCTACAACAATGTGTCTATTAAATTGGATGTTGACATCCCTTATCTGAAAATATAGACTCCTCAGTCCATTAAACAAATAGGTAAAAAGCAGATAACTGTGTTGTTTGGAGTAAGTCTTATTGTCAAGGTAAATGGGACTGGGGCAGAGGAATATATATGGAGGCTAAGGAGTTGTTGGGGATGACTCTGGTACTTCCATACTCAGTGGTAAAAATAGTAACCAACTACAATAACTCATCCAGCTACTGCCCTTAGCACTTAGATATTTCATGTATAGCTGTTTAGGTCACCCTATCAGTTAAAAATTACTAGTAAAGTAAAAGGTTTATTTTATAACTGAGGGAATATTAATTGCGGTAAAGAGAGACTATTATAAATTAGGTTATGACAAAGTGCAAAAAAAAAATAATGCAATAGCTATCCATATTTTTGACCTCATGGGATTGATACTTTTTTTTCTCTTAAACTTTACCACTTATTTTATAGGATTATTATTGGTAGCTAGTTACATGATTTGATCCCTTAGGAACAGAACAAAAATAGACAAATCTGTATGTACATAGTCTGTTGCACAAACTTGGGAAGTAAAACTATTTAAAGGAAACTTATTCACAAACATAAATGCTTAAAAGGAGGATGGAATTGTTTGTCTTATTTCATCTATTAAGCACTATTCCTATTGCCACTTTCAGTGGCAATACCAGCTGGACTCAAAGATCAGATCACCCAAGTCCATTGCACAGGCAGCATCACACATAGCCTCTTGATTCTCACTCCCATAAAGTGCCTTTCCTTGCACGTTTCCCTGAATTAAACACCATTTTCTTACACACATAAAAATTATATGTGTAACAGAATATTGTTTTGTTTGTTGGTTGGTTTTCCCAATATTTACTGTACTTTTTTTTCTAGTGCATTGAATGAGTGGGTCTCAATAAGATACAAGTAAAGCCTATAGAATATGTAGGGTGATTGCTCTTATGCATAAAGAACTGTGAGGTCTGATATGACCTTGCTCATCCATTTTGGGGAGAGATTGAACAATGTTTTGTTTCTTGAGCAAGAGATGCATTTTGTTGTTACTGTTGCTCATGTTAAAATTTGGGATAAATAGATAGGTATGATTAAATGTTGAGTATACAAAGGCCATATTGTATTGCATATAATCAATTAACATTTGGTACTCATTACTTCCTTCTAGTAAGTGTTTGGGTACAGCAGAGGCTGAATAGGTGAAATAAGACAAGCAATTCCATCCTCCTTTTAAGCATTTATGTTTGCAAATAAGTTTCCTTTAAATGGTTTCACTTCCCAAGTTTGTGAAAGACTATGTACAAACTTATCTATTTCTGTTCTCAAGCAAGGAGAAGATTTGACTGTTGAGAAACCACTTTCAGTGGCAATACCAGCTGAACTCAAAGATCAGATCACCCGAGTCTATTGCACAGGCAGCATCACACACAGCCCCTTGATTCTCACACCCATAGAGCACCTTTCCTTGCACGTTTCCCTGAATTAAACACCATTTTCTTACACATATAAAAATTATTTCTGTGTCTTTGTTTTTGCAATGATACTGATTCATTGGATATATTAAAAGGAAAAGATAAATTGGGAAAGAGGAAGATTAAAAAATGGTTTCACCTGTAAGAAGAATAAATGGGAGAAAACTGGGAAATAATGGAAAGAGAACAATGCATTTTATTATGAGAAATAGTAGTAACACTGTGTTTTATGATAAGAAATAGTAGGAATAGTGCTTAAATAAAAGTAAAATCATATGTGTTTGATTAAGAGTGCTAAGGATAGAACTTATTTGAATAAAAATACTAGTGATTCTTATAATTATCCCTTATTTTTCAATCATTTACACTTTATCTTAAGGGTTAGATGTTTCAGGACATTTATTTGAATCTCAATAGTGATTATTTAAATCTGTAGATTTGCTATTGAAATACATTTTAAGAATTTTTTTTTCAGCTTCTTGAATACTTTCAACTTGATTCATTTAAGTAAATGCATTTGGGTTGTTCAGTTTGATCCTTTCATTCTAAGGTAAGTGAAAACTAATTGCATAAAAACCACAACAAAATAAAATTTGTGCGTAAAAATTTAGCTGTAGAAAGATGCCAATCTATCTCATATTAATGCATAAAATACAATCTGAGCATTAATATGCAATCACTTTCCTCTTCTTAGAGCATTTACTTAAAAATATTTGTAAATGTTCTCTCTGCTCCTTTGAGATGTAAATCTTTGTAAGCCTCCTGCCAGTTCTATAACCCAGGATTGTGTTTCTCAAGTATCTAGGAGCCATCTCTTTGAAATATATCAACTAGGAAGATAGCACCCCTTTGTCATGGCTTTTTGGGAGAGCAGGATCCTAATCAGGGTGGGTGCCTTTCTCTAAACTGCACAACAACCTTCAGTCCTGAAGATAAGAGAAAGTTTATTTTTCCTTTGGGTGAGGCTAGTGGAAAATATAGGTGGCCTATGATCTTCCCACCCCAGCTATTGAAAACTCTAGCCCCTTTTTTCATTAGAGGTGAACTCAAACTGAGCCCTGGTCTCACAGTCCTGTTAAAATAATCTTGAATAAAGTCTCCCTTTCTTTTTTTCCTGCCTTAACAGAGGACATTTATGGCAGTATACACTGAGGTACAATTATATATCTTCCACTCTTAAACACTATGGAAATGAATATAAATAAACATTTTAATTCTTTCTGTGTTCTGTTCATTCCTGGAAAAAAAAATACTGAAAGATATTGTTTTGTTTATTTGTTGGTTTTCCCAAAATTTACTCTACTTTTTTTCTAGTGCATTGAATGAGTGGGTCTCAATATGATACAAGTAAAGCAAATTTATTCAGTTTCATAGTTATCCTTTAAAATTGTTCCCTTGACTTGTCGTTGTCATTTGTTTTGTTTGTATCTGGATAAAATTTTGGGATTTGCAGTGAGTCTCAGTTGCTAAACAAATACAGCCTATTTTCAAAATTATTTACTATCATTCTTTACCCAGGTTGATGACTCTTGAGGATGGAAACTGGTAGTGAGTGGAGAAGAATTAATGAGTGGTCTCCTCTCTTGTCTTCTTTCCTTCCTTCCATTCTTTAAACTACTGTCTGCGGCCCCTCTGTGGTCAGGCATAGTGGGAAAGCACTCATACAACTAGGAGAGATGCAATCTAGCAGATTATGGGCACCAAGCTGATGCTTTCTCTTAGAGGCTGTTTTTTTCAGTTTCATCATAAACCCCTTTTCTGGGTTCTTTGGACTATAGTTCCTTGACATGGGCAGTACCTCCCCACCTTACCCTCTTATGAGCTTTTCCTTACAGTCCCTGTCTTCCAGTGGTCTACTCTTCTCAATGTCATTCTTTTTAGGGTGATTTTTTGGTAAACCAATTCACATTCAGATCCCTTTTTCAGTATTTATATCAAGTCACAGAAGGCATGTAGATGTTTTGCTTGACCAAGCCTGAAACATCCAGGAAGTGCTCAAGCTAGCTTTCTTTTCCCTTCCTGATAGCCAGTGTATTGCTTTTTAGATTTGTGTTTGTGAATTAAATAGCAATCCCTGCTCTTTATATGCCAAAAGACTTAAGCCAAAATCTTGGTGTGCTTCTCTTAGTATAACTGTCATGGAATTAAAATAGGGGAGAAGCAGCCTCAGTCCTCTTCCAGGATCCATTTGTACTTGGTATCTGAGAACCCTCTACAAAGACATACTTATACTTCAGCCTCTCTCATTTCTTCAGTCTCCCTGGGTCACACATATAGTCTATTCTAAATAAAAGGGCCTAGGGGAGTCATGAATTAAGAGTCTCAAAATCTTGGAGTTCCATTGTGGCTCAGTGGTAACAAATCCCATTACAGTCCATGAGGATGCGACTTCAATCCTTGGCCTTGCCCAGTGGGTTAAGGATCTAGCATTGACATGAGCTGTGATGTGGGTCACAGATATGGCTCAGATCTTGCATTGCCGGGGCTGTGGTATAGGTCAGCAGCTGAATCTCTGATTCAAACCCTAGCCTGGGAACTTCTATATGCCATGGGTGTGGCCCTAAAAAAAAAAAAAAAAAGAAAGAAAGAAAGAAAGAAAGAAAGAAAGAAAGAAAGAAAGAAAGAAAGAAAGAAACAGCAGTTTCAAAATCTGCTTTGAAATAATTTAGCACATTTAAAGGGGGTACTACAAATTCTTCCATGTGTATTTTAGGACAGTTACATGATTTTCTTCTTAAACTGTAGAATTATGCAAAAACTGCTCAGTCTTAGGCTTTTTCTGATACTCCAAGCCAAAAGAAAAGTCATAATTATCATCCTCTTACAAATTTTTACCAATGAAAGTATGTATTTTGATGACTAATAGCTAGATAGATTATATTCTATATCTTTAATTTTTAGGTTTTATACCTTAACACCAAGATGACAGTCTCCTTATTTCCTATTTTATGCCTGCTAATTTGTATTGGTATTTTCCATAATTTTTTATACATTATAAGTATTTGGCTAAGAAAAATACACAGTTATTATGCTTTTTCCTTCCTCTGCTAAAAATAACTCTATTACCATTCTTATTTTTGAAATGGTTGTTGTTTGTCATTTTATTGAATGCTTCTTTCTCTATTCAACTTTATATGGTATTACCAAATTCACTGATTTTCTGCTTTTTACATGTTTTCCTGCTATGATTTTAGCCCTCACCTCCAAACATTATATTTCACTCTATTTCATTATGACTCCATGGACACAATGGTGTATGGAATGGGATTTTGTTGTTGTATGAGTTTATTAAACAAGTCAAGCACATCTGAGATTTTTATGTTGCTTGTCCTCATAAAAAACATTATTGAAGGGTCTTAAAAATCTGCATTACAGTTTTCTACCATCTATCTGCCTTTAGAATAGTGATTCTTTGGTGATTTTTGCCTGAAATATTGGTCAGGAAAATTCCATTGCAAACAATGTTTTTTTTTTTTTAATTTAGATAATTTGAATATTTTTATTGGATGCTTATAGAATTTTTTATTTGTATTTGAAGTTCAGTATCTTTTTTTTTATTTTCCCACTGTACAGCAAGGGGGTCAGGTTATCCTTACATGTATACATTACAATTACATTTTTCCCCCAGCCTTTCTTCTGTTGCAACATGACAAAGTTCTCAATGCTACTCAGCAGGATCTCCTTGTAAATCTATTCTAAGTTGTGTCTGATAAGCCCAAGCTCCCGATCCCTCCCACTCCCTCCCCCTCCCATCAGGCAGCCACAAGTCTCTTCTCCAAGTCCATGATTTTCTTTTCTGAGGAGGTGTTCATTTGTGCTGGATATTAGATTCCAGTTATAAGTGATATCATATGGTATTTGTCTTTGTCTTTCTGGCTCATTTCACTCAGTATGAGATTCTCTAGCTCCATCCATGTTGCTGCAAATGGCATGACGTCATTCCTTTTTATGGCTGAGTAGTATTCCATTGTGTATATATACCACCTCTTCCCAATCCAATCCTCTGTCGATGGACATTTGGGTTGTTTCCATGTCCTGGCTATTGTGAATAGAGCTGCAATGAACATGCGGGTGCACGTGTCTCTTTTAAGTAGAGTTTTGTCCGGATAGATGCCCAAGAGTGGGATTGTGGGGTCATATGGAAGTTCTATGTATAGATTTCTAAGGTATCTCCAAACTGTTCTCCATAGTGGCTGTACCAGTTGACATTCCCACCAACAGTGCAGGAGGGTTCCCTTTTCTCCACACCCTCTCCAGCACTTGTTATTTGTGGATTTATTAATGATGGCCATTCTGACTGGTGTGAGGTGATATCTCATGGTAGTTTTGATTTGCATTTCTCTTATAACCAGCGATGTTGAGCATTTTTTCATGTGTTTGTTGGCCATCTGTATATTGAAGTTCAGTATCTTAACAGATGTCTTGGCAGTCATTAATTTGTGTTACCATTTATTTTGGTCAACCTTTTAAATAGTACTATCTTGAATTATTTTTAAGTATTTTTGTTGTCTTTTGTGAACTTTAAATATCTGAGTGTTTACTTTCTAAAGTTTGTCTCTCATATTGTCATTGACAAGCTCTACCTATACTCATATATCTTTCCTATTCAATTTCATTGCTATTTGCCAGACAAACTTCCAAATTAATCATGCTTTCTCTCTCCTTTGCTTTTTTTCCCTGTAGTGTCCATCTAGTTTAGAAAATAAGATAAAACTTTTAGAAACTTTTCTTATATTAGATATAAATTATCAATCATAATAGATTTTAATCTTATATGATCTTATACAACTCTAATTCTACATTTTTAATGAGGAAAAGAAAATCAGTTTACATTTTAAATGTTAAGCCTTCACCCACATGCATATTCTGTCTATATATAATTAATCCAATAAAGTATAATTTTTGTCATATCAGATTTTTTTATATTCACTGCATAAAATTTAAGTATATTGAAGTGAGAAATTAATTAGGTACATTATGATAAGTACCTTACTTTTTCTAAGTTTTTTAATAGCCCAGGATTAGATATGATAATTTATAGGAATCGGTTCATGGAATACTTTTTATTACATTTAATTTAGATTTATCTCTCAGAAAACATGAAGATTTTATTAAGTGAAAACTCAAGGATAATGCAGGTATTGAGCTATGTAGAAGATAAATAAGAGTAGTCAAAAATTTGCAAAACATAAATTCCATGGTTAGAATTACAGCCATTGTAAGTATTCAAAAAACATAACCATTTCATATGAGTCTTAGGTCTTAGGTAACAGGCTTAAATATTGTTACATGAAGGGTCAAAAGATGATTGCTACTTCATGATTCCCATCATGCTTCTAGTCCATTAAAGTTTTTGTAAATTTTTGAACAGTTGATTCTTCTTTAGGTTCTAGGAAAATCATGTGACTGCCTTAAAATACATGTGCATAATCTACAGTGTTTTGTGACAGGATGTTTTCTCCAATGACAGGGACACTTCATTGTTCATAGTGGCAGTGGGGAATGGATAGAAGGGGTGAAAGGATCTGTTAGGGAGTAAGAAAGAGGAAATTATTTCAGTATTATTCAGCTTTACTAGTGTCTTCGATGCATAAAGCTAACATTAAATCCCCACTTTGGTCTACAGAAAGAGATTGAAAGACCTAAAACTGTCAATTTGATAGGAGCCAAAACAAGAAAACATTAACTCCAATAACTAGGGAATATATAATAATTTGTGAACAATAATATTGTCCCCACATTCATGCATTTGTTAGAACCACTCTCCTCACAGTAAAGTAAGTTTCTGAAATTGTGCTTTTTCCACATAAGTGGGATAAAACCAAGAAACCGAATAGATTAGTCAAAGTTATAAAACCTAGTAATACAATCAATAAATATTATAGCTCCACTTTGAAAAGTAGTTTATTTTTGGTTCAATATGATGGTCCTCCCACTAAAATTTTACTATCTCTTGATAATATATTTCATATTTAAGTTTTTAATCCCCTATCTTAGATAAAAGTATAATTTATGCTGTTGCATCTATTTCTGAAAGATATATATGTACAGATATTTATGAAGGAAATTGTATTCACAAGGACATAGAGACTATGTGTTTAAGATAAGATGATGATATGACTTTACACAAAAATTAGCCAGAAATAACAAAAATAATTCGCTAAAAGAAGATCATAGTTTAAAACCATGGGGAAAGAAATGATATACCAGACTCTACGTTTTAAAGTCAAATGTACTAAGGCAAAATTCTAATTCAAAACTTTCATAGAACATGAACAAATAAAGACTATCAAAAAGATGCACTCTGAAAGTAGATTTTTTTTAATTTAATCTGTTCATAAAGTGAAGACCAAATTCTATGTAGGTCTATTATGATTTTTATTTCATGAAAATAATTCATTGGGGTAATATTAAGTTTTGTGGACAGCAGTTTCAGGGCAAGCAGACAATTTCGAGAATCATCATATAAAGTACAAGATAAGCCTTAGGTCTACATTAAATGGTAGGTCTTTGATTTTTTATCACTTTTCTACTTCATTTTAAACCATTTTTTTTTGCTTTAAATTAGTCTTGGAGCCAGAAAATGAGTTAAAATACTATGCATTTTGTATTTGTTCTCCATCAGTATCATCCATAAAACTTGTGCAGTATGCAAATTTATACCTTTGCTGTTTAGTGTGACAAATTCAATCCAGATGTGTGACTCACACTGTGTTCTTTTCTCACCTTTCACACCATAATCCCAATAAAGTATAGCTAAATATTTCATTGCTGACACATGAGATCAGACTGTTCAGATATACAGATACTGAATAGTGAAATGCTGGGTAAGGTTAAAAAATAACTTATGAAAGTAAGCAAGTCTCAGCCAAGAATGTGTCCTTGTATAGGATGACTATATTAAATTTTTAAAGTGGCATATTTGCAGGAATATTTTCGAAAGGATTTCAGATGGTTTTACTTAGTGCAGTGGAAATGAGGAAGAGTAAATTTCTTTCTAGTTAAACTTTTTTTCTTCATTTCTCATTCATCAAAATAACCTACAGTTAAGCTTTTAAATAAAGTTCTTGTAGACATCATGTTATTTGAATATTCTAGGCTTTAGAAAACTCTATTAGTGACAGGGATTATGTTTTCTAATTCTGACCCATTTTTTTATATGCCTTAACCTAGCTTTAGGAATACACAGTAACTCCAGATAGAATTAAATAGTGATGAGGGGAGGCTATACAGTCAGGATGGGGGAACTCTCTACTGTCCTCACTTCTCTAAGGTCAGAAGTGAGAAAGTGAGTGATGTCCAGAAGAAAAAAAAAGTCAATATCATTAAAAAGCAACATATTTCAATTACAAGCAAAGTTTATACTTAGCACTGTGCTAGTTTCCTTGAATAAATCAGTGAAAAGACAAAATACTTCAAAAGATTAAGTAGATTTTGGAGCTGGAGTACAAAGTTAAATAATTACTCTATGCCTTGCACTTTATATATTACATCATGTTTGTCCCTAATAAAATCATGAGGTAAATTTTAATACAAAATTCAAAGGTGAGAAAATAAAAACTTAAGTAATATGCAGTATATATTAGAGATATGAGGTATTTTCAAGAGAATCTTATCCCCAAACATTGCTCTTTCAACAAAGTATACCATTCCCTGAGTTTTAAATATGAGATTGAAACCATTTATAGAATACTTGACCACTATATGTAGGGTTATTAAATTTCTTCTGTAGTATCTAGGGAGAAATTAAACTGGATTTTATTTTTTTTCATTCGAAAAGATTTTTTGTTAAAGTGTAGTTAATTTACAATGTTTCTTTAACTTCTGTTGTACAGCAAAGTAACCCAACCACACACAAACTTTAAGCAAAGAACACTCATGAGCAATAGAAGATGTTTGAGCAAGTTGAGTGGGTGAAAGTACATAAGACATGATGAAGGAAAGAATGAAGGCACAGTGCATAGTGAGACAAGAAAATAAAAAGTGGATGGAAAGAAAAGGATTTTGAGTGCATCATCTGTCTTTTTTAATAGCAAAGGTTTGAGAGGTGAAGAGCAAATTTTAGGACATAAGACATCTCTACTACTTTGCAGTTTTGGAAAATTATGTAAAGCCTTGAGCCTCAAATTTCATATCTGTAAAATAAACTTAGTAATGAGACCTATCTTATTAACTGTTATGTCTTAAAATTGTTCTTATGTGAACAATTCTGGCCCATGGTAAGTGAAAAATGAGAATTACTAGTATAGTTATCACTATTTTGTCTTATCATCACCCATTATTATTATTTTCATTTCTACACTTAGATAAATTTACATTCCACCTAGTCTTAGAGCATTCAGCATGCATTCTTTACATTGGTAAGTGATTAGATTTGTCTCATTATCCAAAAACAGTTTGCATATTTTATTTTCAGAAGAAATCTGCGGTTAATGTAGCAAAAAAAATAACCCAGTGTTATGCTGGCTATCAACTTAAGAGTTTTTGTTTTTATATTGGTTCCCCTAAATATTACTATTTATGTTATTCACAACTAGAAGCACAAACCAGGGCACCTCTAATATGGGAGTATTCCTGGAAACTTCACTGTGTAGGAAGTTAAGGGATTGAAGATTAATGTTGGCAGGATACCAAGAAGAAAACCCTCAGAGAAAATTGCTTTTAAGAGGTTCTGTTTTCAGTCTTCTTTGATGTACATATTTCTTTGCCAGATGATAGTAGTCCCACAGGGAATTACTTCAAGCACTAGGCTTCTACTTGTAAAATTTCTCTCTTGGAAACCAATGGATCTTTTCTGGTTGAATAATTTCATTGAGAAAAAATGATAGAAACAATTTTGAATTTAAATGCAGTTAAACTTTGTGGGCATGTGTGTGTGACAGAGAAATGTATATGCAAACATATGCACCATTAAATTCTAGAAAATTACTTATCTAAAGTGAAATTTGAACTTAACACTATGTATTATTTGTTGATAGTTGCTCAATATGATATTTACTGATATTAAGGTATTTAATATAATAAAAATGAAATGAAACAAGTAAAATCTAAGAATGAGTGATTGATTCTTAATCAGTGAAATCCAAGGATAAATGATTGATTCTTAGAGGAATAAAATGATGTACACTTAGGTTCTGGGATACAGGAAAAGAGTTCCATGTTTTGGGGATTAAGTAGCAAGGATCTAGTAGCAAAACTGGTTAATTTACCTAAATCATATATACCAGTCATTGACAATTTGTCTGTTGAGTATGAAGTCTTCAGTTTTCAGAACCAGACCACAAACTTAAGGACAAGTTATAAGTCATTGGCTTATTTTTTCTAGCTTTGACTCAGAGTCCCTCCAAAATTTTAACTAAAAATATATTCAGTTACACAGAGGCCAAATTATTTCAATGTTAGCAAAGCTGGAAATTGGGTGCTTCAGAAATGCCTTCAGAAAAGCCTGTACACTATACTCCATTATGAGGGGCTAAGAATCCTGCTCAGAGTGTTCATCAAATCTAAGTTTCCATCCTATGTCATGGGCACAAAAGAAGGGTAATTTCACAGTCTCTCTAGTAATTGAGGTCTCGTGACTGGGTTCTGAGAAATATGATGTGGCCAGAAGTGAAGAATGCCACATACCAGGCTGACTGAAAGACACTTCCCATGATTTTTCCCGGTGTCCCTTCCCCAGCTGCAAAAGCAAAATAAGGATGATGCTTTAATATGAAGAGAATCAGAATACAGAGTACAAGTTTGAGACATCACAGAATACCGAGATGTCTGTGAGAAAGGCCTGACCAAAATGGGACTAAAACACAAACAGTATGTAAATTTAAATTCTGCCAAGCCATTGAGACTTTAGAGCAAAATGTGTTAAATACTATAAAATAACTGATATCCCACCCTTACTTTCTTTTCATCACTTTCTATGTGTTTACACTGCTTTATATTTTCACCTTATGTACTATCCTCTAACACACTCATTTTCGTTTGTTGTTTATTTCCCTAGAAACAGGAGTCACCAGGGCATTAAGTCTGCAATGCATATTTCCACAGCCCAGGGGCACATAGAACAATGCTTGTCTATATAGCAAGAGTTCAGTCCATCACGTGTTAAATAAATAATTTCATTTCTTAAGAAGTGAAATAACTATTGTTTTTCATATCTCTTTTGTACAAAAAAGAAAACTAAGCCTTAAGTGTGTCAAGTAATTTGCCCAGTTATGTAACTGGGAAGTAGCATGGCTGATTCACTTTTCTGTACACTACAACTAATATAAGATTTTAAGACAACCAAATTCCAATGAAATTTATTTAATAAAATAAATGATATTAGTGATGCTAAACTCTTGCCATTAATCACTGCAATGTATTTTATTTGATGAAACTATATGCAATCAGGTTGAGACAGTGAAAAGAAGTACAATATATGTATACCATCAAGGAAGAGACAGAAAAATTTCACTCAATCAAAACATAGGAAAAAAAAACACAGAAAATCAAAGGCTGAGGTTTTTAATGTGTGGTAAATAGCACTAATATATACATAGCTCCTGAGGGAATTAGTGCATTACAGTGGTACTAGTAAATTATATTCATAATGGGTATTCTGAATCACAGAGTTATAGAAAACTACCTTAGATAGTTCATAAATTCCATTCTACAGATGAATAAATCAAGATCCAGTATAGTTAAGTAACTTACCAGTGAGACATAATAAGTTCTAAATTAGAATGAAAAATGGTCCAGTTTCCAATTCATCAAACCATATCACCCTGCTTGGTCAATATACTATATTCATTTTTCTAAAATTTCCATTCAAAATTAATTGACACTTTATCTGAATAACTTACATGTAAGGATTACCATATCCCCTGACATTGTTAAATAAATCAAGTATTATAATTCTCTAATAGCAAGGATCTTCAAATTAAAAAGAAAAGAAATATATGCTATATATTATTTATTCACTACACATGTTACTGTATATTATATATAATATTATGCAATCTTTCTTGTTACAAAGATTATCTTTTTAAATATTATTTTATTTTAGTTATTTCTCCAATACAGTTTTTTTCTGCTGTACAGCATGGTGACCCAGTTACACATACATGTACATATTTTATTTTCTCACATTACCATGTTCCAACATAAGTGACTAGACATAGTTCCCAGTGCTACACAGCAGGATCTCATTGCTATTCCATTCCAAAGGCAATAGGTTACATCCATTTATGTCAAGCTTCCAATTCACCCCACTCCCTCCCACTCTCCCTTGGCAACCACAAATCTATTCTCCAAGCCCATGATTTTCTTTTCTGTGGAAAGGTTCATTTGTGCTTTGATATAAGTGATAGCATATGGTATTTGTCTTTCTCTTTCTGATTTACTTCACTCAGGATGAGAGTCTTCCATCCATGTTGCTGCAAATGGCATTATTTTGATCTTTTCTATGGCTGAGTAGTATTCCATTGTGTAAATATACCACATCTTCCAAATCCAATCGTTTGTCCATGGACATTTTGGGTTGTTTCCATGTCTTGGCTATTGTGAATAGTGCTGCAATGAACATGTGGGTGTCTTTTTTTAAGGAAAGTTTTGTCTGGGTATATGCCCAAGAGTGGGATTGCTGGGTCATATGGTAGTTCTATGTATAGAATTCTAAGGTATCTCCATACTGATCTCCATAGTGGTTGTACCAGATTACATTCCCACCAACAGTGCAGGAGGGTTCCCTTTTCTCCACACCCCCTCCATCATTTGATATTTGTGGACGTATGAATGATGGCCATTCTGACTGGTGTGAGGTGGTATCTCGTGGTGGTTTGATTTGCATTTCTCTAATCATCAGGGATGTTGGCCATCTGTATATCTTCCTTGGAGAAATGTCTATTCAGGTCCTTTGCCCAGTTTTCCATGGGGTTGTTGGCTTTTCTGCTGTTGAGATGTACAAGTTGCTTGTATATTCTATATATTAAGCCCTGGTCAGTTGCATCCTTTGAACCTCTTTTCTCCCATTCTGTAAGTTGTTTTTGTTTTCCTTTGCTGTGCAAACGCTTGTCAGTTTGATTAAGTCCCATTGGTTTATTTTTGCTCTTATTTCTGCTGCTTTGGAAAACTGATCTGAGAAAACATTTGTAAGGAGGATGTCAGGGCATGTTTTGCCTATGTTCTATTCCAGGAGTTTGATGGTGTCCTGTCTCATTTTTAAGTCTTTCAGCCATTTTGAGTTTATGTTTGTGCAAGGTGTGAGGGCGTGTTCTCGTTTCATTGCTTTGCTTGCAGCTGTCCAGGTTTCCTAGCAATTCTTGCTGAAAAGACTGTCTTTTTCCCATTATATGTTCTTGCCTCCTTTGTCAAAGAGTAATTGACCATAGGTGTCAGGGTTTATTTCTGGGTTCTCTGTTCTGTTCCATCGGTCTGTCTGTCTGTCTCTTTTGGTACCACTACCACACTGTCTTGATGACTGTGGCTTGATTGCTTGAAGTCTGGGAGAGAGATGCCTCCTGCCTGGTTTTTGTTCCTCAGAATTGCTTTGGAAATTCTGGGTCTTTTGTGGTTCCAAATTCTGGTCTCATGTGGTGTCCATAGATTTTGAGTGCTTGTGTCTTCATTATCATTTGTCTCAAGGTATTTTTTAATTTCCTTCTTGATTTCCTCATTGACCCATTGGTTTTTTAGTAGCATGTTGTTTAGTCTCCATGTAGTAGGTTTTTTCTCACTTATTTACCTGTGGTTGATTTCTAGTTTCATGTCATTTTGTTCAGAGAAGATAGTTGAAATAATTTCTATACTCTTAAAATTGTTGAGGTTAGCTTTGTGCCCCTATATATGATGATCAGTTCTCTAGAATTTTCCATGTGCACTTGAGAAGAATGTGTATTTTTTTTTTTGCTGTGATGTCCTGAAACTGTCAATTAAATCTGACTTTTCTATTGTTTCCTTTAGCATCTCTGTTGCTTTATTGATTTTCTGTCTAGAGGATCTGTCCATTGATGTGAGTGGGATGTTAAAGTCTCCTACAGTGATCGTATTCCCATTGATTTCTCCTTTTATGTCTGTTGGTATTTGATGGAGGTATCTGGGTGCTCCTATATTAGGGACATATATATTGATGATTTTAATATCCTCTTTTTTTTTCTTTTTGCCATTTCTTGGGCCGCTCCTGTGGCATATGAAGGTTCCCAGGCTAGGGGTCAAATCAGAGCTGTAGCCCCTGGCCTACGCCAGAGCCACAGCAACACGGGATCTGAGCCGCGTCTGCAACCTATGCCACAGCTCACGGCAACACCAGAGGGTTAACCCACTGAGCAAGGCCAGGGATCAAACCCACAACCTCGTGATGCTTAGATTCATTAACCACTGTGCCACGATGGGAACTCAAGTAATATCCTCTTCTTGAATGGATCCTTTAACCATTAAATAGTGTCCTTCTTTGTCTTTCTTAATGGCCTTCATTTTTAAAGTCTATTTTGTCTGATATGCCTATTGCTTCTCCAGCTTTCCCATCTTGTCCATTGGCATGAAATATCTTTTCCCATCCCCTCACTTTCAAACTATGTATCCTTTACCCTAAGGTGAGTTTCTTGTAGACAGCAGATTGAAGGTTTTGCTTTTTTATCCAATCCATCACTCTGTGTCATTTGATTGGAACATTCAGTCCATTGACATTTAATGTGGTTATTGATAGATCTTTATTTATTGCCATTTTAAGCCTTGTTTTCCAGTTGACTCTATGTTTCTCTTCTTCTTTTTTTTGGTTAAATGGTTTCCATTTATTTTGTACTTGAATATTTTTCTTTTCAGTTTTTGTGAGTGTAATGTTTGGCTTTGATTTGTGGTTGCCCTGTTTTTTAAGTATGTTAACACCTTCCTATTATCTGCTTCCTTTAGTCTAAAAATCATATAGGCTCAAGCACATCATTAAGGTAAAAATAAATCTATTTTTTTTCTTACTTCTCTTATCCACATTGCATGGTTTTGATGTCTTTTTTTTAACATCTTTTTGGATCTGTATGCTGGCTTTTTTAAGTGAGTGCTTTCCAATTTTGGTTTCCTCCATCCTAATTTTTCTTACTTTTTTTTTTTAATTTAGAGAGGCCTTTACAGTATTTCTTTTAGAATGGGTTTCATCTTGCTGTACTCTTTCAGCTGTTGTTTGTTGGAGAAATTCTTTATTTCCCCTTCTATTTTAAATGATATTATTGCTGGATAGAGTATTCTAGATTACATATTTTTTTCCTTTTAGTGCTTTAAATATATCTTGCCACTCCCTTCTGGCTTGTAGTGTTTCTGTAGAGAAATCAGATGATAGCCTTATGGGGGTTCCCGTATAATGAACACTTTGCCTTTCTCTTGCTACCTTTAGAATCCTCTCTTTAACTTTTGCCATTTTTATTATGGTATGTCTTGGTGTGGGCCAGTTTGGATTCAACTTGTTTGGGGCCTTCTGTGATTCCTGTATCTTGAACTCAGTATCCTTTAGATTTGGAAAGTTTTCAGCCATAATTTCTTCAAATATATTTTCAATCCCCTTTTCTTTTTCTTCTCCTTCTGGAGTTCCTATTATGCATAGATTGGCCCTCTTTATATTATCCCATATGTCTTTTATATTGCTTTCATGTTTTTTCATTTGGTTTTCTGTCTGCTCTCCTGATTGGGTGGTTTCCATTATTCTGTCTTCCATGTTATTAACTTGTTCCTTTGCATTATTCATTCTGCTCTTTATTGCCTTTAGCTCAGTTTGCATCTCTGCTAATGAATTTCTAGTTTATCTTGGCTCCTCCTTATATTTTCTAGTTCCTTTCTGAGGGAATCTGCATTACTGTTCATATCCTCTCTTAATTCCTTCAGTATTTTCACTATCTCTCTTTTGAACTCAAAGTCTGTCAGACTGCAGAGGTCTGTTTCCTTGTTGATTGCTTGAGGTTAATTCTCCTGTTGATTTAACTGGGAATGGTTTCTGGGCTTCTTCATCGTGCTTGTGTTTTTCTTTTTCTGTGAATTTGGTTTAGCCAAACTGTAGTTTGGCACAGTCCAGGATGGTCTGGTGGGGCAGCTCCATGAAGGTGGGGCATGGAGTGTGCAAAGGTACCTGATGGGCCAGATCAACACAGGCTGGCCCCAGCACTGGGAGCACCCGAGGGTACTGGCAGGGCCAGACCCACAAGCGCTAGGCATGGGTGCCAGGTGCCTGCAAGGGTGCCGGTGTGGCCAGATCTGCGCAGGCTGGGCATGTGTGCCAAGAGCATGGAAGGGTGCCTGCAGGGCCTGATCCATGCAGTCAGGGCTGGATCCATGCAGGCTGGGCGCAGGTGACTGGAGTGCACCAGGGTGTCAGCAGGGCTGGATCTGCGCTTGCAGAGTACACACATCCTGAAGGAGCACTCAGCTCTCTGCAATCCAGTGGGCAAGCATGCACACCAGGGCCCAAGGAGTTTCCTATGTTGGCCTGCCCTCCTCCTCTCCCCTTCCCAACAGTGGTGCCTTACCTCTCCTGCAGGTCCATACCTTCTCCAGGGTTCCCTCTGCTGTGGCTTTCCATTCCCCAGCCCTTAGCATACCACTCACCCCACCAGCAGTGCACCACTTCCTAGTCCCTTAGGCTGTCTCCACACCACCAACCCCAGTCCACTCCCCAGGTTTGACCTCTGGAGCCTAAGTCTCAGTGCCTAGCCCCCACTGAACATCTCATTCTGTGGTGTCTATGCCAGTGGTTCAAATGGTCTGTGCAGCTCTGCTTTTTGGATCTCAGACCTGCTGTTGTGCTTTTCTTGGCTTCTTGGAGTTCCCTCCGACTTGGCTGATCTTTCTGTTGGTTAGGTGCCTTCCCAGGGTATAGGTCCCCTTTCTCCTTCATGACTCCTCTGATGGAAGTGTTAGACCCATTCTGATTCCTTTTTCTCTCTCTCTCTCTCTCTCTTTTTTCTTTTGTTCTACACAGTTCTGTCAAGATTTTCCTTCCCTTTTTGGAGGTTTAAGTTCCTATGCCAGCATTCAGTTGATGTTCTGTGCAAATCATTTTACATGTAGGTGAGTTTTTTTGATATGTTTGTGGGAGAGGGTGAACATGTCCTCTTACTCTTCTGCCATATTGCCTCCCCTGTCTCAAGACTATCTTTTAATATCATTCAAATATTTAAGAAATGAAAGATAGTATATACATCATAAGCTTTTTTCCCATGCTTTTTAGGGCTGTACCTCTACCTGCAACATATGGAAGTTCCCAGGCTACAAATTGAATTGGAGCTGCAGCTGCCATCCCACACCACAGCCACTACAATGCCAAATCCATGCTGCATCTGCGACCTACACCACAGCTCAAGGGAACACCAGATCCTTAACCCACTGAGCGAGGCCAGGGATAAACCCACATCCTCATGCATACTAGTTGGATTTGTTTCTTCTTTGCCACAATAGGAACATCATGTACATCATAAGCTTTTATGTAAGCTTGCAGTGGTCATATATCAAGATACACAGATTTTAAACACCATGTGACAATGATATCATAGAGGAAAGAACCAAGAAATGATGATTCTGAGTAAGAAAAAAGAGAAAATAAGGGAGAATATTAGCCAGACTGTATTGGATATTTATGATATCTCTAACATTGTCTAAGCACTTATATATTTAACTTACAAAATTCTCAGAACAGTCAAATTATAGGTACTTTAATGTCTCCATTTTAAGAAGAAACACTGAGGAATTAAGAGATTAAAACTTTATGCAAGATGGCATAGCTAAACTATGGCAAAGTAAGACTATAAACCCAGAAAGTCTGTCCCCAGGCCCATCCTATAAATCATTGTGATACCCCCACCTTAACATCAGTGCCATTGGCTTTGTTGGGATATAGAGATTCCTTTATCCCACTAAGCCTAAATCCCCTCTTCTCTCAAACATGAATAATATTCCCTACATTGTACAGGTAATCCTTGCCTGTGGTTTGAGGAATTTCTGTTTGTGAAGACCTAAATCCCCTGCTCATAATTTATAAAGGGGATATATACACAGATATATATGTATGGGTGCATTTTCCATTAAGCAATGAGCAAGAGATTTAGAACTTTGAGGTTAAACAAAATCTCATTTATAGTCTACACAAGATACATTAAGTAAAAATGAGCTCTTTCTCACAATGCTCTCTCAACTCTTAGCTGTTTAGTTTGTCTCAAAATCCTATGGAATGACTTTGTCAGTCTTAGAAGGCATAAATACATTGTAGTACATACCAAAGGCAACTTCTGTAGACACAGTCTTGTAAATGCCTCCAAAGGAAGAAGGGATCAGATCTGTACTTCATAATATAAATTTTCAAGCTTTTATAATTGTAATTCATAATAAGAACTATATTTTACATTGTGGCAAGTTCATAAACCCATATATATTTTCTGATAAATCAAGGTTCATGATACAAGGATCCTTACTATGTGCAACTCATGATCCTTTATATTCTATTTTAATTAAATCTCTGACTTGTCTAATCTCTTGAACCTTTTAACAAATTGCTTGTCTTGACTAATTACTTTGATTTAATGAAGTACTAAATATTACAACTTACAACTTGAAATCACTCATCTGGATGATTGACAGTTGATAATATCTGATTATATTTTCCTGTTTTTTTACATGGGTAATTGAAAGATGACATCTTCTATTTTCTAACACAAGTATCACAAAATACTCAACACATGTAATTTATTTGGACAGAGGAGTAATAAATATAAAGATGTTTTATTTGTTGATTTTTCTGTTTAGAATAATTCCTATTTCCTCCTTTGTTGTAACTAGAATGTATTTCATTTGGGGGTAAAATCTTCAGTCTTGAAGTAACATTGTTTCTGTATAATCCACAGAATAATCAAATAGTGCATCAATCTGTGATTTTTAAGAGCTTTTTGTAGTAAAGGGACTTTTACTATACTTATGGGCTAGGTTAGGAGAAACAGGATTTGAGGCATCCCAGTGTTAGAAATAGCATTTCTGAGTCTATGTTGAACCTTTGTATGTGTGGTATTGGAACCCAGCTGAGGTCTGGGATCATGCAAGTGGAATTCCCGTGTATAATCCACTCTCAAAAAGGGACACGACCCCTGTCAGAACCACTTCAGAGAAAGAACAATGGGAAAAAAAAATCATGGGTTAGATCTCTTCTACATCTTTTATATTGTATCAGCACCTCCAGTTGGCCAAATCCAAGGGGAAGGCAGATGACAATGAAATCTGAGGGATATGGCTCACTGACAGTCTTTTGAATGGTATTATATGATCAATAAGGATGGAACATGGATCTAAAGGGCAAATGTAGAATAAATTATTACAGTCTAATTTTTTAAAGGTCAAATAAGGATTATTGTTATGTTGCAAATAATAAAATTTCCCTAAGAGTCTCCTGAAACTCCCACTGGTAGTGGTTTTGTACTGTGGTTTTGCACATAAGATTTTAGATACAATTTTGATAAACTTAGCTCATTGTATACACACACACAATGTTGTTTCCAACTCCCTTTTTAAATTGCCTCTCAGAAAGAAAAGTGTCTTAGTATTGTACATGTTTTTTAAACCCATGTGTGGATCCAAGCAGTCAAGACTAATCATGCTGAAGGGGAAGTGAAAAACCCCCAGCTCATGAACACATTGCTCATTTCTTATAAGAAGCAGCCCATTTGCCCTATTTCTAGAAACTCTAGGGAGAGAGAACAAAGGTTAACATGTTGGCAGACTTGTCAAGGGGCTTCTGGAACAAAGAGAGGGAAAAGCAACCAACCAGAACTCTTTTTTGTTCCAGGTTACCTATTCCATAGTGTATGCTATAATGCTGTAACAATGTACATATTGAAAAACTATTAATGTTTTATTATTCTCTTATCCATATAAGGAGCATAGCATGTATAGCATACATAGGTTAAAATAAGATTTGGGAATTTTAAAAATGATAAAATTACATCTCATCCCTTTTAATATTAGATATTATAGAAGAATAGTTTACATAATTGTTTTTGTAAATCTGTAGTATCCTTCTGAATTTGATTGTGATGATATTATTTTTATCAAATAATAAATACCAGCCTAGGAGTCCTAGATAAATAGTAACATTCTCTATGATTTCAGTTCTATCTATGAATCTCTTTAGCCTCATTTTCTATTTCTGTGGTATTCTCATTTTTCTTCAATATCTGACAATACTCTAATATAAATGACAAAGTAGAAGAAAAAAATGTATATCCTGTATTCCATCATTCAACTGGGCATCAGGTTTAATATTACATGCAAAGGTAGATAAAACCAAAGGTCTTCCCAGAGTTGCAGAGTTTCTTTCACTTTTACCAGCAAGTCAGCCTCTCTTTTTTTTTTTTTTTTTTTTTAATGCTGCACTAGTGGCATATGGAAGTTTCTGGGGTAGGGTTCAAATCAGATTTGCAGCTGCAGGCCTGTGCCATAGCCACAGCAGTGCCAGATCTTAGTTTCATCTGCATCCTAGGCCGCAGCTTGTGACAATGCTGAAACCTTAACCCACTGAGTGAAAGTATAAGTTTTAGTTCACTGAAATGACACAAAAGATACACGGATGGTATTTATTGGCCTGTGTATTTTAGGGTCAAAACCAGAATTTTCTAAGTACCAGGACAGCATCCTCATCCATTGAGTTTTCTTGGCTTTTCTGTTTTTGTTATTATTATTGAAGAATATGCCAAGGAACTAGAGCTGCATTAAGTGATTGGACATTTCTAAAACTATGGTGTTTGGTGATTTTTGGAGGGTTTCTTCATGTGGCACAAGATACCAAACATTCCCAGAAACATCTCGAAACTTATGTGACTATGGTCTGTAGATTGGATTTCTGTAAAGGATCTGCCCCATAAATTCTGAAAGATATCAATGGATTATCACAAAGAGACAATTTAGAGTAATAGAATGAATATTGGTAATAACAATAATAATTGACAAGACTTGACAAAGGATCTGGACCCTTGCTGTTTTCCAGCTCCTTGTAAAGTTTGGATCAATACATGACCCCATGGGCATATTTTTGGGACCTTACAAACAGCTGAAATTGTATTATCATCAGTTACCAACTGGGGAGTCCAGAAGAATGTAAAATTGTTTAAGAAAAATAAATAAAATCATATATATATGTGTGTTTTTACATATATAATAATAAAAATAAATACATATATATACCCTCATGTTTTATAAAAGATTTACTCATACAACAATTTAGATGGTTCATCCAAAATATGATCTAATTGATGTAGCCTTTGCTATATTTCCAGCTGGATACAAACATTTTCTTCATCTGAATTTGAACAGCATTCATTTATACTTCTTTAATCACTCTCATTCTTGAAGTGATACTTGACATTCTTCTCTCCTTTATACTCTGTGTCTAATCCATAGGCAAATCTTCTGAGTTCTTCCTTTAAGATATATCTAAAAACCCATAATTTCTTACTATCTTTTCCTTATACAAATTACTGCCATATCATAACTGTTTCATTGCAGTTATCTCCAATTTGGTTTCCCAAGTTCCATCTCTGTGTCCCTGTGGTCTTTCTCTATTGAACAGTCAAAAGAATCCTTTTTTTGCATGTCAGTCTATGAACTCCTCACATTTTAGAGTGTGCCTAGTGCATACTAACAATAATAACAACAACAATGGTTAATGTCTATGTAAATTACTATTTTTCAGACATTGATGTAATTTATATCTATGTATATGTATGTTGTGTGTATATATACATGTATATGTGTACATATATTCATATATTTCAGCATGTTATACTAATGTATACATGTATATATATTGTTTGTATCCTTATATATATATATACATTCTTGTGTCATTATTTATGAATATATATATGTGTAACTATGTATGAGTCTATAAAGTATAGTCCATAAAATATAGCCAATCCCTCTACTTTATGTTTACTTTTAGGTAAGTTCATTTCTAAATTTTTGCTCTTTTTACCATTAATTATTTTTTCGTCTTGTGTATTTAAATTTCATCTAGCCCTTTTCATATGCCTTGTGGATAAAAGGTTTTAATAAACACCATGACTGACTTGCTCTAAATAGTTTAGAATGTTTGGAGGTTATATCACTTAGAAGAGATAACAAAGATACACATGTTATAATCAAATTATTATTTACTAGCAGTGTGATTACATTAAACATCCATGTATCTTGTTGAGTTAATGAATTTAATTATTGTCTCATATTTAGTAGGCACTCAATAAATAGTACTCAATAATATTTAAGAGTGAGTGAATAATGAATAATACCAGTATTTCAGAAAGTCTTAAAGTCTAAAAAAAAAAAAAACCCACAGGATGGAATTTTGCAAAAGGCAGTAACAAAAAATTTAAGTAATTTATCTCAGGTGACACAGGTAGTAAGGAAAACTTGATTTTTTTTTAATTTTATTGAAGTATAATTGACTTACAAGGTTGTATTAGTTCCAGGTGTACAGCAACATGATTCAGTTGTGCATATATATCAATTCCCCTTCAGATTCTTTTCTAAAATAGGTTATCACAGAACATTAAGTATATTTCCCTGTGCTAAATAGTAACTCTTTGTTACTTATACATTCCTCACACAGTCGTGTGTATATGTCAGTCCCAAACTCCTAATTTATCCCTTGCCAGCCCCACAATTCCCCTTAATAACATTTAGTTTTATTTTGAAATCTATATGATTTAGTTTTATACTTAACGTTCATTTGCAAAATTAAAAAAAAATTAGATCCCACCCATAAGTGATATAATATGATCTTTGTCTTTGACTAACTTCACTTAGTATGATAATCTCTAAGTCCATTGATGTTGCTGCAAATGGCATCATTTCATCCTTTTTATGGCAAGTAATATTCCATTGTATATATGTACCCTATCTTCTTTATCCATTTCTCAGTTAATGGATGTTTAGGTTGCTTCCATGTCTTGGCAATTGTAAATAATGCTGGAATGACTATTGGGGTTCCTGTATCATTTTTTGTATTATGGTATTCTTCAGATTTATTTCCAGGAGTGGGATTGCTGTGTCACATGATAGTTCTATATTTGTTTTCTTAAGAAACTTCCATACTGTCCTCCCTGTAGTCATATCACTTCCATTCCCTCCAGTAGTATAGGAGGGTTCTCTTTTCTCCACACCTTCTCCAGCATTTATTGTTTGGAGACTTTTTTGATGATGGCCATTCTTACAGTTGTGATGTGATACCTCATTGTAATTTTGATTTTCATTTCTCTAGTACTTATTTTGTTGAGCATTTTTTCAGGTGCTTTTTGACCATCTGTCTCTCTTCTTTGGAGACATATATATTTAGATCTTCTGATCACTTTTCAATGTTTTTTTCAATTTAAAGCTACATGAGCTATTTGTATATTTTAGAGATTAATCCCTTGTCAGTTGTTTCATTTGCAAATATTTTATCCCATTCTGTGGATTATTTTTTCATTTTGCTTATGGTTTTCTTTGCTCTGCATAAGCTTGTTTTCATTTTTGTTACTCTAGGAGGTATATCCAAAAAGACATTGCTGCAATTTACGTCAAAGAGTGTCTGCCTATGTTTTCCTCTAATTGATTTTTAGTATTAAGCCTTATATGAAGGTCTTTAATCCATTTTGAGTTTATTTTTGTGTATGGTGTTAAGAGAATGTTCTAATTTCATTCTTTTACATATAGCCATCTAATTTTCAGCACCACTTATTTCTGAAGCTGTTTTTTACCCATTGTATATTCTTGCCTCATTTGTAATAGATTAGTTGACCATAGGTCCATGGGTTTATATCTGGGATTTCTATCCTTTTGTATTGATCAATAGTTTTGTTTTTGTGTTAGTATTACAATGTTTTGATGACTGTGGCTTTGTAGTATAGTCTTAAGTCAGGAATCCTGATTCTTCCAGCTCCATTTTTCTTTTTCAAGATTACTTTGGGTATTCAAGGTCTTTAGTGTTTCCATATAACTTAAAAAAAATTGTTCTAGTTCTGTGAGAAATGACATTGGTAATTTGGTATGGTTTCATTAAATTCATAGATTGCCTTGGGTGATATAGTCATTTTGACAATATTGATTCTTCCCATCCAAGAGCATGGTATAACATTTCATCTTTTTGTGTCATCTTTAATTTCTTTAATTAAATTTTATAGTTGATTCTTTTAGATTATTTATTTCATTAGCTTTTCCCTCCATCCCTTTCTTTGTCACTCTCCACCTCCAGAAATGGGAAAATAATGGGTCATATTTACCACAAGTTAGGGCCAATAGATTACTCTGAGCTCTAGGTGTGGTCACTGTTATCCAACTTTGTACTGAATCTTCTAGTAAGTAGCCCAACTCCTTCATTAGTGACCAGACAGGAATATAAGATTGCTATAAGCTGTGTTAATCTGAGTTAATAAAATTTAAGAAAGAGACCACTTTGTGTTCTCAAATTTATTACAAAAGGACATAGGTAATGGTGTAGGTAGAGGTGAAGGGATATTAACATCCAGGAATGCTTCCCTGGGAGAGGCAATTTGTGAGATGAATTTATAAGAACGGTTTGGGAGTGTAAAAATGTGACAAGATCATGAGAAACATCTTAGTACTATGAAACAGACCACATGCTGTATTACAAAATGTAGTGCAGTATCGTTGAAACGCCATGCATAGGGGAAGGTTAGTCTGGAGAAGGAAGGAAGTGGTCTTTATACAAAATGTGTTATTAAACAAAATAATCCAGAAGCTGTCTTGTAATTGAGTGGTGGAAAATTTGAATGCATGTTAGAATCACCCAGGGAGTTTATCATGACTCAAGTTCTCGAGTCTTACTTCCTACTAATTAAAGAAGAATATTTGGGAATGTAGCTAAGCACCAGTATTTGTTAAGATCTTCCACATAATGCTAATTTCACAGCCAGTCCTGACATATACTGGTTTATATGATGGAGAGAAATTACAGACCTTTGTATTTTCTAGTAGGATAAGCATGAGCTGAGTGGATATATTTTCAGAGGATGGACCCCTATGATGACATTCTGTGGGTTTGACTAGAAGTGAGGAACAAGTTGATCTTAGATGCTGGCAGGAAATAGGCACTGATTTCTGAAGTGGGGTATATAGCAGAAACGTGTTGCTAATTTTACTTTTGCAAATTGTCAATCTTCACGTTCTGCACAGCCTGCACAAAAAAGTAAAAGGCATGTAATTAGTCAATAAGTTTTAGCTTTGGAATATTTAAGGGAAAATAGAATATCCAGTGGGATTGTCTAGGAGACAATTAGAGATTTGAAATGTGAAAATAACAAAGATCAGGTTTGGGAAGCAGGTTCAAGATACCACAGCCCCGAGGTAATATTGAAAATCTCAAGTTGGTGAATTCAGTAATGTAAGAGACAAAAAATGTGGAGTGATAATAAAAAGTTCACAACTAAGGTGAAAAATGTGGAAATGGAGCAGTAAGAAATCTATAAATAAAATAAGCAGAGAAATATATAGAAAAGTTTTAATAACACTCTATAAATTTCTGCTGAAGAATTCATTCACCCATCTATTCTCTCATGCTTGACTACTTGTTAAATTAATAAATTACATTAAACTGCATTTGATGTTCATCTTGAATATTTTAGTATTGAAATTAATATATTTATTCATGAAATCAACCAGTGTCAATTGAATAAAGTCACAGAGCATTAGGTTAAGATAAAAACATGAGACAAAGCCAGTGAGTGTTGTAAGAAGGAAGTCCTGGATATTTTATTAGGATAAGTTCAGCTGAAAGTTGAGGGTATGAGCTGTACTACACAGGAATAAATGTTGCAACACTGGGTGAAAACTTAGGGCAGTGCGTGTAATTACAGATTTAAAGAGCGAAACACAAATAATAGAAAAAAATGAACAGTGGCAAATTAAAATCATTGAATAAAATGGTTGTAAGTTCAAGAGACTTTATTCCTTTAAAAACAAGAAAGAAATGATAAATATTAAAATATGGATATAAAAAGGATCATGGTGGAAGAATAAGAATGAAAACAATAGAAGAAAACAAACTTAAAAAAAGGGTAATAAATTACATTTTTTAAAACTTTTTCACTGTAAAACTCCTATTCTTATCAGCTGTTTTGAAGTTTTTGGTCTTGTTTTCCATTACGGGCCTCCTCTTTTCCATCACCAAGCCTTCAAAAAAATTTTTTTAACATGTAAAAGCTGTTGTAAAATAATGTATTCAACTCGAGATTGGAGATATGTAGCTACCTGTGGAATCATCACCATAATTTATGCCTAAAACTTATATACTGCTTCTGAAATTTCTTCCTGCTCTTTATCATTATTATTATTATTATTATTATTTTATGATAGCAACACAAGATCTACACTCTTTGCAAAATGTTAAGTACACAATATGTTATTGTTAACTAAGAGCACTTTACTGTGAAGTAGATCTCTAGAACTCACTTATTTTGTATAACTAAACCTTAAATCTTTGACTAATTTCTCTCCATATCCCTCTTCCCTAATCCCTGGCACCTACCATTTAACTTTAACTCTCTGATTCTAAGAGTTTGACTATTCTAGATTCATAAGAGATATTTTGTATATTGTATATCTTAAAAGGTATTTTGAAATAAGCATATCTGTCTGACATAATGTTCCCCTGGTTTAATCCATGTTGTTAAAAATGGCAGAATTATCATCCTTTTTAAGCCTGAATGATATTCATCCCTGTTTATATATCACATTGTTTACATCCATGGTGGACATTTTTGCTGCTTCCATATCTTGGCTGCTATGGATAATATTGCAGTGAACATGGGGCTGCAGATATCTCCTCGAGAGCCTGACAGTAATTCCTTGGGCTATGTCCCCAGATGTGGCATTTCTGAGTCATATGGCAGTTTTCTTTTCAGTTTTTGTTAAACATCCATATTATTTTCCACAGTGGCTACACCAGTTTACATTCACACCAACAAAGTGTACAAGCATTCCCTTTTTTCCATTTCTTCAGCAACATTTTTTTCATCTCATAATACCCATCTCAGGAGTGAAATAATACTGTGGTTTTGATTTACATTTCCCTGATAGTGATGTTAAGCACATTTTCATGTACCTGTTGGCCAATTGCAAGGCTTTTTGGCAAAACAATATATTGCATTCCTTAGTCCCTTAGCCATTTTTCAATTGGTAATTTGGTTTTTCCTATTGAGTTGTAATTGATAGCCATATCTATCTCTATTTCTCTGTATTAACATTTTATCAGAAATATGGTTTGCAAATATTTCTCCCATTCTGTAGGTTACCTTTTTATTTTATTGACTCTTTCCTTTGCTGTGCAAGAGCTTTATTGTTTATTCCCACTTACCTACTTTTACTTTTGTTGCTTGTGCTTTTGGTGCCCCCAAAAAATCATTGGTTGGCAAGGCCAAATCCAAAAGGTTTTAGCCTATGTTTTCTCATAGAATTTTTATGGTTTCGGGTCTTAGTTTAAGTCTTTCATCTATTAGAATTGTTTTGTGTGTGTGTGTGTGTGTGTGTGTGTGTGTGGTATGAGGTAAGAGCCCAATTTCATGCTTTTACACAAGTATATCCAGTTTTCCCAAAACAGTTTCTTGAAGAGACATTTATTTATTAAATAAAACTTTCCCCATTGTGTGTGCTGGCATCTTTGTCAAAGAGCACCTGACTCCATATGTGTAGGTTTATTTGTGGGCTCGCTATATGTACTATCCATTGTCAATATATCTCTTTTATCCCAGTACCATACTGCAGCTTTCTAATATATTTTTAAATGAGGAAGTGTAATGCCTCTAGCTTTGTTTTCTTTTTTAAAATTGCTTTGGCCGTTCAGAGACTTTTGTGTTTCTGTATGAATTTGAGGATTATTTTTTCCTATTTTCATTAGCTTTTTATATGAATTTAATTATTTATGTAGATCACCTTGAGTAGTAAGGTTGTTTTTATCAATGTTAAGGTAGGTAGGAAACTGTTCTGAGAGGATATATTCAGCCCAAAGTCACAAAATTAATAAATAATAGACTTCTTAGTCTAAGTCATTATAAGGCCCATGTCCTAAGAAGCTCTGAAAATTTTAAAATTCCATCAATGTGAGGTAATATTATTAGCATCCTATTATGACGACTGGTGTTTTGACACCTAATTATGAAATTCTAGTAATTATAGTCATTATCTAATTGATCACATCTAAACAAATCTCTTTTTTAAAAAACTATGGGGCTATGGGGGGATAATACGTTTTGTTTCAGTTCTAACAGTTTCCTTCAAAATTATAATAAATATGTTTTTTTCTTGTATAAAGTATTCTCTCTTCTATGATAAGGAAATTTCAAAGAAAAATTATATTTTGTGTTTGTTGAATACAATTGCATTAAAAATAAGTGAGTTCTATTTCCAAATAGTAGCACACAGAACACCCACATTATATTTGTTTAAGACAATGGTTCTGCATATGTAGTATCTGTACAATTAGATCTGAACATCAATTAAAAATGTGCATCCTCCCAGAGATCGAGTCTAATTAAGCTCTAAGAACATGGGACCCTACAAAGCATAGGGTGTTTTTAACTGCCTAGTCACACAGTTATTTTAAAGTTAATTACAGAGTAATGGACACTCTTTCCCATAGAGATCACAAAACAGACAAGGTGACAGAGAGAAAGGAAAGACTGTTGCCCAAAAGAGTTTTACAACCATTAATTATGGTCTTCACAGTTAATGTGTTGATTCCAAATAGAAGAAAGCCAGAAAATCTGTCCAAAAAATGGTTGTCACTTGTGTTTTTATCTATAAAGACAAGTGTACAAACATTGTAAAGGTTTATTACACTTATTTAACCTAAGCAAGGTGCATTTATTTAATTTAAGCCTAACATATTGGATGGATAGTCTTCTTATCAGGTTAATGTAATTACTGTAAATTGAATAGCGACAGGATTCTTAGATAGGAAAACAATGTTGAGAATTTTTCAAAACCTTAGCTGTATGGAGGCTAATGGAGAAAATTCAGAAGCAGGTAGGACTGAGGCCAAGAAAAAGCCCAGGATTATGGTTGGTCCCAAGAAAAATAGTCATTAGAGAGTTCCCATTGTGGCGCAGTGGAAATGAATCTGACTAGTATCCATAAGGATGTGGGTTCAGTCCCTGGCCTCGTTCATTGGTGGGGGATCCAGTATTGCCCTGAGCTGTAGTGTAGGTTGCAGACACAGCCCAGATCCCACATTGCTGTGGCTGTGGCTAGGCTGGCAACTAGCTCCTATTCAGTCTCTAGCCTGGGAACTTTCATGTGCTGTGGGTACAGCCCTAAGAAAAGGATTAAAAAAAAAAAAGAAAGAAAAACAGTCATTAGACAAAATATTCGTACCATTTTTGGCAATCTAAGGTCAGTCTTCAAGAATGAAGAAGATAAAATCTTATTTATTATCAACTATGTTGTTTTTCATATAGATTTGTTTTGGGAAGTAATCTAGACTCAAGATAATGACTCTGGTTTTAGAGTCAGTTCTTCTCTCTTAGAGGAGGGGATTGACATAGGCAAAGCTAATGGTCAGGACATTGTTAGGCAAGTGAGTTGAGAGGGCATTAATGAGGACTTGCAGTGTGAGATCAACAGGCCCTATCACTAAATCCTGAAAAACACATTGGCAGGGACAAGGACCCGGAGTAAACTGTCTCTGTTCACAAAGAATCCTCTCATGAAATTTGATGGGATAAGCTTATACATTAAAGGCATCAAGGAATGTACATAAATAGGAATTGGAATGCAAGGAGACTACATAAATATTTGCTAAACCCTTTTCCCTGTTGCGGTAGTTTTGCATTGTTGATCACACACAGAATTTGGAGTCAGTCAAATCTAGATTTGAATATAAATTGCTCTTCTCATCTACTCATCTATTAACTGGAACTGTGCAACTTGGTGCATAGTAAGCACACAAGAAATAGTGACTATTTTAACTCCATGTTTTATTTCCTCTATAGCTTCTTTAGGGCGAGGTCTATATTGCATTTTTCTTCTACCCTCAGCACTCAACATAGTGCTTAGCACTTACTGGCATTGGTGAATGTTTGCTCAATGAAAGTGTCATGGCATACATTATCAATTTTATGATTAAAAAAAAACCTACCTAGGCTAATAAAACTATATTAACAGTATATTGAAAATTCATTTGCAAAGTCTTTCACCTAAATCTTTTATCCTAAAGTATAATGAGGGAACTGTTTGGAAAATGAATATAGCTCAGTGTCTTTACACTTGAAGAAAAAGAATCATATGTTGTTTGTGCTAGTCTCAAACTCCTTCATTTCATAGGTGAAGGTCATCCAGATCAGAGATGTGACATAACCTGGTTTAAGTCACACAGCTGGTCCCTGTGACAGCTAGACTACATAGCAAGTCTCTTAAAAGCCATGTCTATTTGCACAAGAAAGGTAATATGTGTGATTTTTGTCAGAAGTCAAAACTAGTTTGTTGAGTCATGAATGGTAAGTTTTTCCCCTGAACTCTTTCTAGAAAGAGTGAATTATCATCTCAATGGAACATGGTGCTATTGTGGTGAAGCCTGTGGAATTCAAAATTATTTGGATATTTTAGATACAGAAATATCTCTTTATAAGCCACCACTTGACCTCCTTGAAAATATTAAATAGAATAACACTGAGAGAGAACAATGTACACCGAGAACAATGTACAACCATACTACTCAAACAACTCACCAGTCCAAGTCCAGGATCTCAGAAAAGATCAAATGAGATTCAGCTTGATCCCTGCATAGAATGAACCATGGCTGATATATTTCTGAGTTTTCTAAAATTTTGGCAAAGATTTCCCAGTGAAACTCAGATGCCTCTAGGCTGAAGCATAGCATTTTTCTTTCACAGTATTCAGAGTCACATAGAGAAAAAAAAAATGTCTGAATCCAAATGGAAATGTTGGAAGGAAAGCACTTAGAACATAATTATGAAGATTAGGCAAAATCCTTCTTTGGTAGTTACTGTATGTCCCTAGACTGTGCTTATTATAATTTCACTCCCTACTTTGTCAGAAGGAAGAAGCATGTTGTGATGGCACTGGGTAATTGGCAGTGCCATTTATGTGTCTTCAGTGCTTGCAAATTTACTTCATTGGTTCTCATTATAGATGAAATGAATTATCCTGAAACAACTCTGTGGGGCACTATTCACACCAAGTAATGTTTAGTGAAAATCATGCTTTGGCTCTTGATGTGCTTATTTACATTTCTCAACATTTGGAGTAAGCAGACTGTGTTTGCTCAAAACATTTCACTGTGTATTTAATTCCTTTAATATAGATATATTAAAGAAATGGGGATTGGTTAAGTGTTCCATGTATTGCATAAAATTATATTGATTGACCAAAATATTTTTAAATAAAATTATTGTAAAATATTTTTAAAATGTATGTTTAAACACTTTTAAATCAAGATAATTCTTACAAAGAAGGAAACTTCCAGAGATGGATGAGATAGGAGTTTTTAGTGATTCTCTTGAAAATATTAAATAGAATAACACTGAGAGAGAACAACGTACACTGAGCCAGCTTATCTGAATTTTACCCCTGGTTAAAATTTCACAGGTGAAATTTTTAAATGAACAGTGGTACTTCTTATTATTAGTGTAAAAAATGTGTTATTATTTACATGCTGTTACACATGATCTTCCAATAGTAAATTGCTGATAAATATGTAAAAATATTAAAAAAAATAAGATTTTTTTTCTTTTATAACAGAAGCCAGCAAACAATGGCTATGCAGAGATTGTAAACATTCCAGAGGAACTTGGGAGAAAAAATTGGAGAAGGCAGCAGAGAGTTTTATAAATAGTTTAATTGTGAGTTATATGTGGAAGATTAATTGTAATGGGATGGAAAAGAAGTGTTGGTTCCATTTTCTTTTCAATTGATTATGAATGTTTACAAACACAAAAGTAGAGAGTGTGAACAACTATCAACATTTTAGCACACTTTAATCTCTTATTTAAAATGATTGGGAATAAAGGAAAAATATCAAATTAAGTAGCAATTTAAAGAACTTTGAAACCTTCAAAAAAAACCCATGTATATAATTACATTAATAATAGTTTCTATTTCCCACTCTTCTATATTTGCAATGGGAAAATTGTTGGAGATATTGGTCTTCCCTCTTTATTGTCTTTTTTAGCACTATCCACATGAGCAAATCAGCATAGATTCATCTTTACATTCATGGCTGAAAGCCTTATTATTCTGACCACTACCACCAATGGATTAGGAAGCATCTCTTTTGAGATAAAATACAGTACAAATGCACCGTTATCTTTTTGTAACAGTTTTGAACCAGATAATAGAAAAATATATATTCAGGCTATCGATTTACACATAGATCTCCATTCAGACCTTTTAAGCTTTAGCAAGAAATTACATGTGTTACAATAAGATTAGAAAAACTATCAAGAAGCTACATGTTTCACTTGTATAAAATGCTATGCTGACCTTCATGGTTCAGCTATACTGTTTAATAGTTTTTACTCTGTATATTCTTAAAGGCAAAAAATATCATATACTATTTTTTCCCCAAACCTAAGCAGCTTTATCAAGCATAGCTAAGTCCTCTACCCCAGTTCAAAAGATAATGAGAATCAGCTAAAGCCACTGAGACAGTCACCCAGCAATGTGCAATGTGCTGATGCCTGCATTCTTTAACTTCGCTCATGTATATGATCAGAATCTGTATCTTTGTATGGCAACCAAGCATATTAGATGGATGTAAAACATTTTTTAAAAAGCAAGACTTAAATCTCACCAACCAAGCTGTAAAAGAAGACAGATTTTTAGAAAACTTAAGACTTAAAGCTGACAGGTCTTGATACTTACTATATGTAAAATTCATTGTTGAATGATGTGTAGGCCGAAAAAAGAATAGAAGCTAAATGAAAATGTGTTTGCTACGTGACATCAGCTCTTGGCCAAAGACAGTACACAGTAAAAAGGAGGGTTGGTTCTGGGGTTCCCGTTGTGGCACGGTGGTTAATGAATATGACTAGGAACCATGAGGTTGCGGGTTAGATCCCTGGCCTTGTTCAGTGGGTTGAGGATCCGGCGTTGCTATGAGCTGTGGTGTAGGTCACAGATGCGGCTCAGATCCCATCCTGCGTTGCTGTGGCTCTGGCATAGGCCACGACTACAGCTCTGATTAGACCCCTACCCTGGGAACCTCCATATGCCATGGGAGCGGCCCTAGAAAAGGCAAAAAGACGGGAAAAAAAAAAAAAGTAGGGTTGGTTCTAAGGTTAGAGTCAGGAATAGATTATTTAGAGCTTCTAAGAGGATGGGTAAAGATATTCTTAAAAGGCACCATCTATCCCTCAATGTTGAGTGACAATAATGAGGTCTCACATTCTGAATATTCAAACATTAAAAATTACTAGAAATTTTCGAGTTCCCATTGTGGCACAGTAGAAACAAATCCATGAAGTTGTGGGTTCATTCCCTGGCCTAGCTCTATGGGTTAAGGATCCAGCATTGCTGCAAGCTGTGGAGGTCACAAATACAGCTCAGATCCTATGTTACTCCGGCTGTGGCATAGGCCAGCAGCTATAACTACAATTTGACCCCTAGCCTGGGAACCTCCATGTTCCACAGGTACAACCCTATAAGGCAAAAAAAAATAAAAGTAAAAAAAAAATAAAATATAAAATAAAATATAAATTACTGGAAATTCTACTTTCTAAGAGAAAAGTTAGTACATACTCAAAAGTACTTTTCCTGAAATGACATTTGATATGTTGAGGTATGCTAGAATCTTTCCTTTGTATCCCATATATATTTTTTTTGCCTTTTTAGTTGAAATCACTATCAAATCTTATCAGTTTCTAAACCATCGCTTCTAAACTTGTGGGAAGACCTTGCTTATATATGTCTCTTTCTTATTTACTCTTTAATACCTTAAAGTGATACCTCCAAAACCAGTATAATTTTTGTCTAAGGTTATTCCAATATTGGTAATTTTCTCTTACTTCAGTTACTTTTCCTCTTTTGGCCAGAATATAGTTTCCATTGGATCTTCCAAAGGCCAATTTCAACAACGCCTTGTAAGGCCTTCTAAGAGCCATTAATTATATATGTTATAGCCCATCAACAAAAAATTGCATGTTGATCCAAAATATACTCTCTGATAGATTTCATTGATAAGATCTTCTATCTTGTATCTTATACAAAATTTAATTCCACTCTCTTTAGTCTCTTTTAAAACACTTTGAGATTGTTTAGGTAGGGTTCACGTGCCAAATTTTTGTCTCTAGCACTTAGGAAAGTATCTGGTATAGTGGAACTATTTAATACATGTTTGTTGAGTTGCATATTGCATTGATTTGTTACAAACATAGGATTGAAAAATGTTTCTTTATCTCAGATCCTATTAATATTGTTTTGTAGTTTCACAGAAGTTCAAATAAATTAAAGTATATTTGTAAATAGTAAGACAGAAACATAGCTTGTTGATAAACTAGTGCTGTCATGATCAAACTGACAAAAATCTTGTTTGTGATGCAGAGTATTTGAATACTAAGGGTTTATGGCAGTTACAGATAAACATTTAAATTTTTGTATTGTGGGTCTCATAAATGTACCCTTTCATTCTTATACTTATGGAAAACATATATTTCCATTTGATAAGATTTTTAATGTGAATATAATGAAAACTTGAGAAAAGTTTAACTTTGCCATATAAATATCTGAATGCAAAGTAAAGACTTTAGAACATTTCTGCATATCAAATGGAGTCTTAAATATTTAGATTTTTTTCCCTCAGGGTTATTTTTTTTCTTTTTCTTCATTGTATAAAATACTTATTATGATACCTATAATAATAACATTATGTATGATATTTTTAAGGGGTATCAATAAGATAAATGTAGCATGCAATGATGACCATATATAATTTAATATTATGTTAAATTTATTTGACATAATCTAATATTCATATAATTAAAATATAATAGTATATACTTAAAGAACAGTAATCATGTACCGAGACATTATTCTAATACTTCATGTCCTTCAATAATATGATTCCAATGAAAACCATATGGAGCGTATCATGTATTATATTACTATGTATTTAATATACAAGGAACATAAAGTCTAGTGACATGTATAAATGCAGAGCAACAAGAAGTCCACTCAAGTTTTGGTTTTGGTCTTGAACCTACACTTAAACACTTAAATTCTCATTATACTAATCTATCTGTTGGAATGTATTTCCTAAGGAGATAATGGACGAAATAATTTATTTTAAAGAGTTATAGATAAATAGTCCAGGATGTTATGAAATGATTATAAAAGCTTAATTTAGGAATTAAATATCCAAAGGTATATAATCAGTGTTAAAATCTTTATATAATTGGTATCATGCTGAATAAAGATAATATAATACGAGCAACTTTCAAGATAGTATTTCTGATAAGTTCAAGTTTCCTGGAAACAATGAGTAAGAATAGCTTTACAAAGGGGTTTTTTACAGAGAAATTGAAGTTAAACTTGATGTAAATTTTACTAGAATACTCTGAATCATTCTAGTGAAGGTTAAAGTGTGACCATGTAACAGCTTTTTTTTTAATTTAGAAAACATATAAAGAAAAAAATTTAGATATATTTTCAACTATATGATAACCATAATAGAGAAAATGATATTTAAGCAATAAAGAGTTTGATTATATCTGAGAAGAGCTGTATTTGGTATGACTGTGTCTTATATGTAGAAAACATATACACATTCATACACTGGAATTTGGATTTCTGATCTAGTGTTCTTTAAAAATAAGTAGGAGAGGAGTTCCATTTGTGGCTCAGAGTGTTAAGAACCCAACTAGTAACCATGAGGATACAGGTTTTATCCCTGGCCTTGCTCAGTGGATTAAAGGATACAGTATTTCCATGAACTGTGGTGCAGGTTGCAGACACGGCTTTGTTCTGGCATTGCTGTGGTTGTATTACAGGCCGGCAGCTGCAACTCCAATTTGACCCCAAGCCCAGGAATTTCTCTTTGCCACAGGTGTGGCCCTAAAAAGAAGAAAAAAATAATAAAAATAAGTAATAGAATTGATAGTATTGGATGATTTAGAATTACTGCTCTACAGAGCTTTGGTGTTTGTTCAGTGTTTTATTTTGCAAATAAGGGAACTGACCAAGAATATATGACCCATAAATACAATGGGCTTCTTTGATTTCTAATATGGTACACTTGACAATACTGTATTAAGGAACAGGTCAGGTTTCATGCAAAGACAGAGCCAGAATGTCTCTTGGGGACTGAAAGCTGAGAATTAATTCAGTTGTATACTATAGAGTTAATAAGGCCTTAGCCATAATGGAACCTGAATCAGTGACTTATACCACTTAGACTACTTAGTATAGCTGAAGAGTGGAAATAACAGAAAGCTAATTTTGAGTTGAAATGTATAACACTTATTTTTTAGGAAAATAGTCTTCACATTCAATAATTTACTTTCCCTAAAACAAAATCCAAAACTCCACAACTTCTCATACATGTGAAAATAGATGTGGAGTACTGTTTTTATAATTTGTGATTAAGTTACCTATTTTCATTTTCATTCCTTTTTTTTTGGTTTTATATAATGATTTTTATTTTTTCCATTGTAGCTGGTTTACAGTGTTTTGTCAATTTTCTACTGTACAGTGTGGTGACCCAGTTACATGTACACATTCTTCATTCTTTTCTGTGTAGACCTTTTAATGTAAAGATCCTTGACAGTTGTTACCTTTTCTTTTTTTCTTCTGTCTTTTGTCTTTTCAGGGCCATGCCCATGGCACATGGAGGTTCTCAGCTAGGGGTCGAATCAGACCTATAGCTGCCAGCCTACACCACAACCACAGCAGTGTGGGATCTGAGCCACATCTGTGACCTACACCAAAGCTCAGAGCAACACCAAATCCTTAACCCACTGAGGAAGGCCAGGGATCAAACCCACATCCTCGTGGATACTAGTGGAGTTCATTAACCACTCAACCATGACAGGAACTCCAATAGTTGTCATCTTTAATAAGAGAGGCTTGGAGTTCCCATCATGGTGCAGCGGAAGCGAATCTGACTGGGAATGATGAAGGCTACAGGTTCAATCCCTGGCCTCACTCAGTGGGTTGAAGATCTCGCATTGTTATATGGCTCATATCCTGCATTGCTGTGGCTGTGGCATATTCCAGCAGTTGCAGCTCTAATTTGACCCCTAGCCTGGGAATCTACATATGCCGCAAATGCAGCCAAAAAAAAAAAAACAAAAACCAAAAAAGAGGTTTCACATAACTTTTGTACATTGGGTGTTTCCTCTCCATTTATTTTGTCATTTACTTATAATAACTGTTTATTATGTATGTTTTCAATAACTTTGTTCTAAGCACATTTGAAAGAATTTTCTAATTAGTTGCCCTAACCTTCCTATAGCTTTTGCATGCTTGTTTTGATTGTGATAATTCATGATACAACTCCCTGTAATGATATATCTTGCAGCATATTATAATGACACTCAAATACTGAAAGAGGTAAATTATATAATAAAATGATGAAGTCTCTAATTTTGTCCAGTAGTTGGTGTGAATATGTACATACAGGTAAAAAATTTTTTTTACAGCTGACTTCTTTTTTGTATATATAATGATTTTTATTTTTTCCATTACAGCTGGTTTACAGTGTTCTGTTAATTTTCAACTGTGCAACATGGTGACCCAGTTACACATACGTGTATACATTCTTTTTTCTCACATTATCATGCTCCATCATAAGTGACTAGTCATAGTTCCCAGTGCTACACAGCAGGATCTCATTGCTTACCTGTACCAAAAGCAAGAGTCTGCATCTATTAACCCCAAATTCCCAATCCATCCCACTCCCCCTAGGAAACCACAAGCCTGTTCTCCAAGTCCATGATTTTCATTTCTGTGGAAAGGTTCATTTGTGCCATATATTAGATTTTAGATATAAGTGATAGCATATGGTATTTGTCTTTCTCTTTCTGATTTACTTCACTCAGGATGAGAGTCTCTAGTTCCATCCATTTTGCTGCAAATGGCATTATTTTGTTCTTTTTTATGGATGAGTAGTATTCCATTGTGTAAATATACCACATCTTCTTAATCCAATTGTCTGTCAGTGGACATTTGGGTTGATTCCATGTCTTGGCTATTGCGAATAGTGCTGAAATGAATAAGCAGGTACATGTATCTTTTTCAAGGAAAGCTTTGTCCAGATATATACCCAAGAGTGGGATTGCTGGGTCATATGGTAGTTCTATGTATAGTTTTCTAAGGTACCTCCATACTGTTCTCCATAGTGGTTGTACCATATTACATTCCCACCAACAGTGCAGGAGGGTTCCCTTGTCTCCACACCCCCTCCATCATTTGATATTTGTGGACTTATGAATGATGGCCATTCTGACTAGTGTGAGGTGGTATCTCGTGGTAGTTTTGATTTGCATTTCTCTAATCATCAAGGATGTTGAGAATTTTTTCCTGTGCTTGTTGGCCATCTGTATATCTTCCTTGGAGAATGGTCTATTCAGGTCTTTTGCCCATTTTTTTCATTGGGTGGTTAGCTTTTTTGCAATTGAGTTGTATAAGTTGCTTGTATATCCTAGAGATTAAGCCCTTGTGCATTGCATCATTTGAAACTATTTTCTCCCATTCTGTTTTTTTTTCATCTCATTGCTAAGATTTATTTTTTTTCACTATTTACTTTTTTTTATTACTCAAATGAATTTTTCACATCCGCAGTTGTATAATGATCATAACAATCCAATTTCACAGGATTTCCATCCCATAACCCAAGCACATCCCCCGCACCCCCCAAACTGTCTCCCATTCTGTAAGCTGTCATTTTGTTTTATTTTTGGTTTCCTTTGCTGTGCAAAAGCTTGTCAGTTTGATTAGGCCCCATTGGTTTATTTTTGCTCTTATTTCTGTTGCTTTGGGAGACTGACCTGAGAAAAAATTTGTAAGGTTGATGTCAGAGAATGTTTTGCCTATGTTTTCTTCCAGGAGATTGATGGTGTCTTGTCTTATTTTTAAGTCTTTCAGCCATTTTGAGTTTATATTTGTGTATGGTGTGAGGGTGTGTTCCAGTTTCATTGATTTGCATGGAGCTGTCCAGGTTTCCCAGCAATGCTTGCTAAAAAGACTTTCTTTTTCCCATTTTATGTTCTTGCCTCTTTTGTCAAAGACTAATTAACCATAGGTGTCTGGATTTATGTCTGGGTTCTCTATTATGTTCCATTGGTCTATCTGTCTGTTTTGGTACCAGTACCACACTGTCTTCATGACTGTGGCTTTGTAGTATTTTCTAAAGTCTGGGAGAATTATGCTTCCTGCTTGTTTTTTGTTTCTCAGTATAGCTTTGGCAATTCTGGGTCACTGTTGGGGGGAATGTAGGCTGGTACACCCATTGTGGAGAACAGTATGGAGGTACCTCAGAAAACTTTACACAGAACCACCATATGGCCCAGCAATCCCACTCTTGGGCATATACTCGGACAAAAATTTCCTTAAAAAAGACACATGCACCCACATGTTCATTTCAGCACTATTCACAATAGCCAAGACATGGAATCAACCCAAATGTCCACCTACAGATGATTGGATTAAGAAGATGTGGTATATAGATACAATGGAATACTACTCAGCCATAAAAAAAGAACAAAATGATGCCATTTGCAGTAACATGGATGGAACTAGAGACTCTCATACTGAGTGAAATAAGTCAGAAGGAGAAAGACAAATACCTTATGCTATCACTTATATCTGGAATCTAATATATGGCACAAATAAACCTTTCCACAGTAGAGAAAATCATGGAGATTTTGGAGAATAGACTTGTAGTTTCCAAGGGGGAGGGGAAGGGAGTGGGATGGATTGGGAACTTGGAGTTAATAGATGCAAACTATTGCCTTTGGACTGGATTAGCAATGAGATCCTGCTAAGTAGGACTGGGAACTATGACTAGTCACTTATGACGGAGTTTGATAATGTGAGAAAAAAGAATGTATTTATGTATGTGTAACTGGTTCACTATGCTGTAGAGAAGAAAAAAAATTGTATTAGGGAAATAACAATTAAAGAAAATATAAATAAATAAAAAGTTATGTCTGCATTAACATTATTAAGTTTAATAAGCTGCTAAATATTATATAAAAACCTATTTTATATATATATATATATATCCATATGCTTCTATTCATTTCCTATTCCATGTTACTGATCAAATATAGTTTATGCCTGAATATTATTACACATTGAATTGACTAGTGTTATTCATTTAGTAACACTAAGTACTGTTATTGTAAAGAAAGCATTCTTTAGTGATGAATTCTTTCTTTTGATGCCCTTTAATAAAAAAGCAGTCCTACTTGCAGAGAAGAAGATATTGTTTTACCTGAACTGGTTTTCTAGATTTTTTCATAAATAACAAAGCCTCATGAAAAAGGTATTAGATATTTTAATTCTTAAAAAATAACTATTCTAAGACAATGTTTGCTCTAGGAGGGAGAATATATCCAATTTTGTAAAATATAATAATCAGGATTGTCCCACTACACTTCTTAAATTAAATGTATCATTCATATCACAGATTATTTTTCCTAGCATTTTCATTCATAGTTAATTACCAAAATATGCATATGGTATGGGATGATTAGATAAGATGGCAATAGGAATACCCATCATCTGTCAAAAATGAAGTGACAGCAATCAGTGTGTTTTCCGTTGGCTAGAGTAGCTGATGAAATAAATAGAAGATGTGACATGATGTCTCTTTCATCTATGAAAGTATCAGCTCAGAGGTTATGCTTCATTAGCTTCCAATGTAGCATTCATAATAAAGGAGGAAGGCAGAGTGGTTCTTTTATTCATTGCAAGAAAGCCTATCAGACCCCCTTTCATGTGACAGTTTATTAAATAAGTTGAATAATGGAAAATATTCCAGCTAGAAAAGAATCATAACCCTGTGTTTGGCATTTGACTGAAAATACAGATGACAGTGCTGCACCTCCATTTGGTGTGATTACAAACTAAATGGCAAAAGATAGGCAATATTCCCTGAGTTTAGTGACTTTATTTTTCCCTTTGCTTTTCTTTTGTCCTTTTTATTTGTATTAGTTAATTAAATTTTCAAAAGCTGAGGATAATGACTTTATTACAAAATACAAGATGGTTTTTATTTCTTCCATAACATAACATGTTCAAGTTAAATATATTAGACATATCTAGAGAAACTGTTTCTGCCTACATTCATCTTTGATATACTTGGGGATTCTTTCTCTTTTTTTTTTAGGGCCACACCAGCATCATATGGAAGTTCCCAAGCTAGGGGTCCATTCTGAGCTGTGGCTACTACCCTACGCCACAGCCACAGCAATGTAGGATCTGAGCTGCCTCTGTGACCTACACCACAGCTCACAGCAACACCAGATCCTTAACCCACTGAGCAAGGCCAGGGATGGAACCCATATCCTCATGGATGCTAGTCAGGTTTGTTAACTACCAAGCCATGAAAGGAACTCTTTTTTTTTTTTTTTTTTTTGGTTTCCAGAGTTTGGCTTTATTTTGTGGTACAGAAATTATCTGGAGTCATTTTGAGACCAGCATCCCTGAAGCAGAGCTCTGTCACCTCAGTACTGCCCTACAGCTTGGTCTGTGAAGAAAGCCACACCTGGGGTACAAGAAAAGCTTCTGTACCTGCTTTAGGAGAGGTTTCTTCCCCTCTTTTCTCATCAATTTCATTAGGTTAAGACACCACACACAGGCTTCCTCCAAAATGACTCTCAAAATCTGGAGTTGGGTTAGAATTTGAGGCCCACATGAACCAAACGTGTATCTGTGCTGCCTGGGCGTGGTCGTCATGCCTGACGTAAAAGTACAGGGGTGAGCAGAGGTCAGGGATGCTGTCCTAAGTTATGGACTGTTGGATTCTAAGTCTCCTTAATGTCAAGAGTACAAATAGCATGTAAACTGTGTGGACCCAACTCATGAGCAGCGGAAGCATATAACTAGCACATAACTAGCAAAGGCTAGGCTGATTAAAAGATAGGGATGCTATATCAAGTTCTGTATCGGTATCACAATATGTTAAAACTAATCCTTCACTGGAAAAAAACAAGCCAGTATTGGTTAAATTGAATAGAATGTGTGAACCTGCCAATTCTGAAGAGTCACTCCATGGAACAAGTTAATACATGATATTAGAAAGGGGAGGGTCTTTACAGGTACAGGGGTCTGCCCCCTCAGGGTTTTGATTATAAAAGCAGGCCTTGAAATAGTGATTTCATATGATATGCATCATTTGCCAAATCTTAAGTTGTCCTAACTGAATATACTTGGGGATTCTCTATAAAGACATTCTCCTTCAGGCCCTCTCTCTCTCCTCTGGTTAATGATTCATTTATTGATTAATTTCTTCATTCATTTACTCATTGCTGCTTCTATAAATTGAACCCACAAAATATTTTATTGTACTATATTTTATGATGAAATAATTGAATATCTAAGCCTTAGAATCTGAAATATAAATATGGCCAGTGCCCTATATATATAACACTTTTTTATGAGTTCAGAATTACCATATACATCTATAAAGCCAAGCCTTCCTCTTCACCCACTTTCAAAATTGTTGAAATGTATATTATTTCCTTTGACTAGATTAGTTGCTTCTGGATTGTACTTCAGTATCACATAGTATATCTCCAGTTGTAGCATTTATCAGATTGTATAGTAATAACTTCTGGTTATTTACCTATTTATTTATTTTTTTGCTAGACCTCAAGGTCAGATCCTAGGATATTTACCCCATTGTACCACCAAAACCAAGTAGTGATATTATGCATTAGCAAAGTAATTAAGAGTACAGAATTAAGTAAAACCAAAAAGTCTTGCTAGCTGTAACTACTTTTCTGGCCTTGATTGAGTTTCTTCATGTTTCCAAGTATGAGTGTCCCTTTCTACATGTAAATACACTTCTTTCTGTACCTCATAGGCTTGTAAAGATTAATCTATTTCCTGATACCTAGTGAATATTTATATATATATTAGCTACTATCAATATTTAGTTAATATTAACTAAGTGACAAATTGGTGTTATTTCAGCAATGTCTAAATTAAATTTATTTCTTAAAAAATACAGTGATCTAAAAGTCATTATATAAAATGTCTAATATTAAGATAATCTATAGGCAAGGATCAAAGCTTATATACACTTTATTAAAAACAAATTTAACAGAAAAGAAAACCCAGAAAAAAAATATATAACTGCTTTCTCCTAAGAACTGTGATTTAGGAGTTCCCGTTGTGGCGCAGTGGTTAACGAATCCGACTAGGAACCATGAGGTTGCGGGTTCGACCCCTGGCCTTGCTCAGTGGGTTAAGGATCTGGCATTGCTGTGAGCTGTGGTGTAGGTCACAGATGTGACTTGGATCCCGCGTTGCTGTGGCTCTGGCCGGCTGCTACAGCTCTGATTCAACCCCTAGCCTGGGAACCTCCATATGCTGTGGGGACAGCCCTAGAAAAGGCAAAAAGACAAAAAAAAAGAAAAAAAAAAGAACTGTGATTTATAAAATGCTATGGAAATTCAGAAGAAAGGATCACCTTTAACTGAAAATATTGAGAATAAATACTTTATGAAGGAAATGCTATTTTATTTGGTTAATTGTATCTATAAGAGCTGAACACTGATGCAGACATTGCTATCAAAGGGAAAATCATACCCATTAGGGCTATGAAGGAATAGTGCCAAGCATGCTTGAAGGCAGGAAACTGCTAAAGAGAGTCTTCCAGATGTTTGCTGTTGTTTAGTGTGCTATACTGACATGTAATTTCTGATAAAAATATTTAGATACTCATTAAAAAATATAGTGCTAATGCTTATATGTAGAAAGACAGAAAGCAAGAAAGATAAGTTTGACCCAGAATTTAGTGAAATGTGAACATTATGAATGAGGTATTACTGAGTAAGTATATTTTTAAATTGGAGGTGAGAGGTGAATGCAAAAGTGCTTGAATTTTAATAGAACAATAAATTACTGTAGTTATGCTTAAAAGGAAGTAATCTGACTGTGCAACATGGAGTTTTAAGCAGATATATTTACATGGTAATTTTCCCCCAGTATTTTTACTTTTAGAAATACGTTTTTCACATTTGTTGGTGGGAAAGAGAGTCCCCTTCAGGAATGAGTATACTTCAACTGGTGCAGATAAGTATATTGCATTAAATCTACAAAGTGCTTATTCTGAAATATGTCTGAAATAACTGTCACTGTCTGAGCAGACTTTGGGAAATGCTATGAGTAAACTGCTAAAGAGAGTCTTCCAGATGTCTGCTATGGTTTAATGTGCTATAATGACACTTAATTTCTGATAAAAAATGTTTATATACTCATTAAAAAACACAGTGCTGGAGTTCCCATGGTGGCACAGTGGTTAACAAATCCGACTAGGAACCATGAGGTTGTGGGTTCGATCCCTGGCCTTTCAGTGAGTTAAGGATCCGGCGTTGCCGTGAACTGTGGTGTAGGTTGCAGATGTGGCTCAGATCCCTTGTTGCTGTGGCTCTGGCGTATGCCAGTGGCTACAGCTCCGATTTGACCCCTAGACTGGGAACCTCCATATGCCTCCGGTGCAGCCCTAGAAAAGGCAAAAAATATATATATATATATATATATATATATAGTGCTAATGCTTAATAAATATCATTCTCATTTACAGTTGAGCTAGAGATGTGGCTTGAAATTCAGTTCTTCCCTTTATGATATTATTATTTTTCAAGTACAGCTGGTTAGTAGTTTATGCCACTCAAAACTCAAGAGCTTCTGCCAACCAAATCTAAGGTAAAGTACAAAGGCAGTAGATACACTGTAGCATTTGATGGCCCCCAAAATCTTTATTGTGCCACCTATTGTGTGAGTTATGTTTCCTGAAATTAACTGGGCTACAGATAAGAGATATCATGATGTCTACAGATAGGAGGTTGCCTTTCATTTTTTAGGTTTTTTTTTTGACTAAAATAAATTTCATGGCAAGTGTTTAAGTTCCATTCTGGAAATAATCACATTCCCTGAGCTCACAGAATAAACCAGGCTAAAACCTCTTGGAGTAAAGTATTCTCTCTGAATGGACAAAAAACTTTTGGGGCCCCTCAAGAGATGTGTGTTCCATTGCACACTCTGATATCCACTCATCATTGGACACAGCGACATTCCTTTTTACTCATTATAAAATGCCACTTAAGCAAGTTGTTCAGTTGCTTTCATGTTTAGTGAAGACTTCATGTTACAGAGATGGATAGTTTAAATTTTTAATCTATGATTTCCATGAAGTTACATTTAAATTATCTTTTATATTTATAATAATAATTTATATACTTTAATATGTAAGGAAATAATACCATTATCACGTGTCACTGAAATGAGTTCTATGATTGATAGCTAATATAACCCAACTGTAAAAATATATAATTGTAATGCTTCCTTAGAAATTTAACATTATAAGTGAACATACTTAAAAGTTAACCCCATTACGAGTTTTAAAACTTCCTAATATAGCAGGTTAAATAAAAAACAGTTCTTTTACTTCAACTGGATAAAAATGTCTTGGTTTTTATTTCCAATATGTAACATTTAGACCAACCAAAAAGAAAGGAATTGTTGGCCTGTTTTAAAATATTCCGTGATACTACATTCATATACTACCAATTTCACATAAGAAATGAATTATTACTCTTTGAATTCACTTCATTTTTCAATCTTGGTACCAACTAACAGACTTTATTATTTCATGGGCTGGATAATTTAGGAAACTTAAATTTGACTGCTTTAACACTTCCACTGACACTTGTTAAGAAAGTGGAAAAAAGTGTACTTTTTAAAAATCAAAGAGCTTAGAAATATTTCTTTTGTGGAAAGAAGAATTATTAGAATGTGGCCTTTTTTGTTAATTCAGTAAAACTGTGTGGTAAAAAAATTAAGGAATAGTGTTACTAAAGATCAAAGAATGATTAGAAATCAGAACCATAATTTGAGTCTTTTTTTTTTTTTTAACTGACCCTGAAGGCTGACATTCGTATAGCTGATATTTGGTAGATCACTTGCATGATCTTGCTCAACTCATATAACAGGTGCACTGCATTCTTAATCTATAAAATGTGACCTATTTTGCTTCAAGCTTTTAAAATTTAGTGTGAGAATATGCATAAAAATATTTCATAAGTGATAATCCTTGATAAATACAATGTGTCAAAGTACTTAATAGTTATCACTATCTTTGTAAAAATGATCATGATAATCAAGATCAAGTTCCTAATTTATCTTGTTTCTTGATCTTTATTTGTAAAAAGAAGACTTAATTGCACTCAATATTTTTCAGTCTGAAAGATGATTTGGAGAATAGGACGATCTCTTCATTTTAAGAATTAAAAAAATTCAAATGGCACCTTTAGGAAGATAAGATATAATTTGTTATTTATCATTGTTTGAGTCATGGGAGACAATTTGAATTTGACATGTCCCTTTGCTTTCTAGAAATATATTCTTCACAAATAAAGATTAAATTGGCCATATGATACATTATTGGGTGTTCTTTTTTTTTTTTTTGGAGATGTGTCTGTTCAGGTCTTTTGCCCATTTTTCAATTGAGCTGATTGGCTTTTTTGCTGGTGGGTTGTATAAGTTGTTTATATATTCTAGAGATTAAGCCCTTGTCCGTTGCATCATTTGAAACTATTTTCTCCCATTCTATAAGTTGTCTTTTGTTTTCTTTTGGGTTTCCTTTGCTGTGCAAAAGCTTGTCAGTTTGATGAGGTCCCGTGGGTTTATTTTTGCTCTAATTTCTATTGCTTTGGGAGACTGACCTGAGAAAATATTCATGAGGTTGATGTCAGAGAGTGTTTTGCCTATGTTTTCTTCTAGGAGTTTGATGGTGTCAGTCGTATATTTAAGTCTTTCAGCCATTTGGAGTTTATGTTTGTGCATGGTGTGAGGGTGTGTTCTAGTTTCATTGCTTTGCATGCAGCTGTCCAGGTTTCCCAGCAATGCTTGCTGAATAGACTTTCTTTTTCCCATTGTATGTTCTTGCCTCCCTTGTCAAAGATTAATTGACCATGGGTTTGTCAGGGTTTATTTCCGGGTTCTCTCTTCTGTTCCATTGGTCTGTCTGTCTGTTTTGATACCCAGTACACAATGTTTTGATTGACTTTGTAGTATTTCTTGAAGTCTGGGAGAGTGATGCTTCCTGATTGGTTTTTGTTTCTCAGGATTGCTTTGGCGATTCTGGGGTCTTTTGTGGTTCCATCTAAATGTTTGGATTGTTTGTTCTAGTTCTGTGAAAAATGTCCTGGGGTTAATTTGATAGGATTGCATTGAATCTGTAGATTGCTTTGGGTTATCAGGCCATTTTTACAATATTGATTTTCCGATCCAGGAACATGGAAATCTTTCCATTTCTTTACATCTTCTTTGATTTCTTTGATTAAAGTTTTATAGTTCTCGGCATATAGGTAGGTCCTTTACCTCGTTGGTCAGGTGTATTCCGAGGTATTTGATTTTCTGAGGTGCCGTTTTAAAAGGTATCGTATTTTTGTATTCCTTTTCTAATATTTCATTCCTGGTATACAGAAATGCAACTGACTTCTGAATGTTAATCTTATATCCTGCTACTTTGCTGAATTTATTAATCAGTTCAAGTAGTTTTGGGGTTGAGTCCTTATGGTTTCCTATGTATAGTATCATGTCATCTGCATACAGTGACAGTTTGATCTCTTCTCTTCCTATATGGATGCCTTTGATTTCTTTGGTTTGTCTAATTGCTGTGGCTAGGACTTCCAAACCTATGTTGAAGAGCAGTGGTGAGAGTGGGCATCCCTGTCTTGTTCCAGACTGGAGTGAGAAGGCTTTCAGTTTTTTCCCCATTGAGTATTATATTTGCTGTGGGTTTCTCAGAAATGGCTTTGATTATGTTCATGAATGTTCCCTCTATACCCACTTTGGCGAGGGTCTTGATCATGAATGGATGTTGGACTTTGTCAAATGCTTTTTCTGCGTCTATTGAGATGATCATATGGTTTTTGATTTTTTTTTTGTTAATGTGGTGTATGATGCTGATTGATTTGCGTGTGTTGAACCATCCTTGTGAACCTGTGATGAACCCAACCTGGTCATTGTGTCTAATTTTTTTTGGTATGTTTTTGGATTCGGCTGGCTAAGATTTTGTTGAGAATTTTTGTATCTATATTCATGAATGATATTGGGCGATAGTTTTCTTTTTTGGTGGTATCTCTGTCTGGTTTTGGAATGAGGGTGATGGTGGCATCATAGAATGTCTTTGGGAGTATTCCTTCTTCTTCCACCTTTTGAAAGAGTTTCAGGAGGATGGGCACCAATTCCTCTTTATAGGTTTGATAGAATTCACCTGTGAAGCCATCTGGTCCTGGACTTTTATTTGTAGGGAGTGATTTTATGACCTCTTCATGTCATTTCTAGTGATCAGTCTGTTCAGTTGGTCTGTTTCTACCTGATTCAGTTTTGGCAGGCTGTAAGATTCTAGAAAATGTCCATTTCTTCCAGATTGTCAAACTTGTGCCATAGAGTTGTTCATCGTTATTCTCTTATGGTTTTTTGTATTTCTGCTGTATCCGTTGTGATTTCTCCTTTTCATTTATAATTTTGGTTATTTGGGTTCTCTCTCTTTTTAGTGAGTCTGGCCAGGAGTTTGTCAATTTTGTTCACCTTTCAAAGAACCAGCTCTTGGTTTTATTAATTTTCTATGTTTTTTGAGTCTCTTATTTATGGATTTTCTTTGTCTTTATAATTTCCTTCCTTCTGCTGACTAGGTCTTTTTGTTCTTCTTTTTCTAATTCATTTTATGTGGAGGGTTAGTTGTGGATTTGGGATCTTTCTTCTTTTTTGAGAAGGCCTGTATGCTATAAATTCCCTCTGAGCACTACTTTCGCAGCATCCCATAGATTTTGAGCAGTTGTGTCATCATTCTCATTGTTTCAAGGTAGTTTTATCCTTTTGACTGATTTCCTCATTGACCCATTGGCTTTTTAGTAGCATTTTGTTTTGTCGCCATGCAGTAGGTTTTTTCTCTTTCCTTTTCCCATGGTGTGTTTCTAGTTTCATGGCATTGTGGTCAGAGAAGATACTTGAAATAATTTCTATGCTCCTCAATTTATTGAGATAGCTTTGTGTCCCAATATGTGGCTGATTCTTGAGAATGTTCCATGAGCTTTTGAGAAGATGTGTATTCTGCTTTTTTGGATGTAGTGTCCTGAAGATATCAATGAAGTCTAACGTTTTCTATTGTTTCCCTTTAGGATCTCTGTTGCTTGATTGGTTTCTGTCTACAGGATGTGTCCATTGATGTGAGGGGGGTATTAAGGTCTCCTACTATGATTGTATTCCCATCCATATCTCCCTTTATGTCTGTTAATATTTGTTGTATGTATCTGGGTGCTCCTGTATTTGGGCATGTATGTTGACGATAGTAACATCCTCTCCTTGGATGGATCCCTTAATCATTAAGTAGTGTCCTTCTTTGTCTTTATGGTCTTTGTTTTAAAGTCTATTTTGTCTGATATGAGTGTTGCGACTCCTGCTTTTCTTGTCATGTCTATTGGTGTGAAATATTTTTCCCCACCCTTTCACTTTCAATCTATATGTATCTTAGTCCTAAGGTGAGTTTCTTGTAGGCAGCAGATTGAAGGTTTTTGCCTTTTTTATCCACTCAGCCACTCTGTGTCTTTTGATTGGGGCGTTCAGTACCATTGACATTAAGGTGACAATTGATAGATGATTATTTATTGCCATTTGAACCTCGTGTTCCAGTTGATTCTATGAGTCTCCATTCTTCCTTTTTTTTTTTTTTTTTTTGGTTGGATGGTCTCCTGTTATTATCTGCTTGAGTGTACTTTTTTTTCCATTTTTTGCAAATGCAATGTTTGGTTTTGGCTTGTGGTTGCCCTGTTTTTTAAGTATGCTAACCCCTTCCCATAATTGTGTGTTTTAGCCTGATGGTCCTGTAAGTTCAAACCCTTCATTACTCTATTAAATTAAGAAGAGAAACATACAAACTAACAAACAAAAGGTTTATTTACTTCCTAACATCCCTTGCCCACATTTTATGGTTTTGATGACTCTTTTTTATTTTTTTATTTTTAATTTTATTTTGTTTGAAGCCTGTTCATGATTAAATCTGTATGCTGGCTTATTTGAGTGACTGCTCTCTGATTGCGGTTTCCTCAGACCTAGTTCTTCCTCTTCTTCTTTTTTTTTTCTTTTTTTTTTCTTCCCTTTCCTTCCTTTCTTTTTGGTTTAGAGAAGCCCCTTCAATATTTCCTTTAACCTGGGTTTTGTGTGCAGTATTCTTTAAGTTTTTGTTGTTGGAAAAAATTTTTATTTCCCCTTCTATTTTAAATGATATTCTTGCTGGATAGAGTATTCTGGGTTGCATATTTTTTCCTCTTAGCACTTTAAATATCTCTTGCCATTTCCTCCTGGCCTGTAGTGTTTCTGTAGAGAAGTCAGCTGATAACCTTATGGGGGTTCCCTTGTAGGTAACATTCTGTTTTTCTCTTGCTGCCTTTAGGATCCTCTCTTTATCACTAACTTTTGCCATTTTTATTATGATGTGTCTTGCTGTGGGTCTATTTGGGTTCAGTGTGTTTGGGGCCCTCTGTGCTTCTTGTGTCTTGAACTCAGTATCCTTTAGATTTGGGAAGTTTCCAGGGATAATTTCTTCAAATATATTTTCCATCCCCCTTATCTTTTTACTACTCCTTCTGGAATTCCTATTATGCGTAGATTGGCCTGCTTTGTATTATCCCATAGGTCTCTTATATTGCTTTCCAGTTTTTTGATTCAGTTTTCTGTCTGTTGACCAGATGGAGTAATTTCCATTATTCTATCTTCCATATCACTGATTCGTTCTTCTGCATTATTCATTCTGGTTTTTACTGCCCTTAGTTCCGTTTGCATCTCTGCAAATGAATGTTCTAGTTTTTCTTGGCTCCTCCTTCTATTTTCTAGTTCCTTTCTGAGGGTGTCTGCATTACTGTTCATATCTTCTCTTAATTCCTTCAGTATTTTCACTATTTCTCTTTTGAACTCCAGGTCTGTCAGACTGCAGAGATCGGTTTCATTGTAGACTGCTTTAGGTGAGTTCTCCTGTTGGTTTGACTGGGGGTGGTTTCTCTGCTTCTTCATCTTGCTTGTTGTTTTCTTTCTCCTGAGGGAGTTGTACTCTCCGTTATCGGGCAGTGTTTGCCTTGTCACTGCCGTGGACTATTTCCTGAGGACTGGCGTTGTTGGTCAATCTTTTTTGAGGCAGTGTGGCTTTTCTGGAGTGTTGATGGGGCTAACAGTGTTTCTTTGAAGCAAAGGAGGATTTCCTGAGGGCAGACAGGACTGGGAGGTCCACACCATGATGGTAGCAGATTTCACTTGGTCATGCAGAGCTTGCTCTGGTGTTTTTAGGCTGTGGGGTTCTTGCAGGGGGTTGTCGGTGTTGGGCAGCTGTTCCTCAGGAGTACAGCACCCCCTGGGCGCTGGAGCAGCTATCTGGGTCACTGAGAACCTAAGAGGCTCTTCCCTAGGGCATCCCAACTCAGAAGGACGGCCTGCGAATGTAGGCGGAACTTTTCACAGTCTGGCCAAGCTTGTTGCAGCTTTTCTGGGCTGCAGGGGCTCTTATAGGGGGCTGGTGGTGCTGAGCTGCTATTCCGCAGGAGTGGGGCACCCCCTGAGGGCTTGGGTGGCTAGCAGGGCCACTGAAAACCCAAGAGGCTCCTCCCCAGGGCAGCCCGACTCAGAAAGACTGTCTGAGATCTTTTCCCGGCTTGGCCAGGCTTGTTGCAGCTTTTCTGGGCTACAGGGGGTCCTGCCTGGAGCTGGCAGTCCTATGCAGCTGATCCACTAGGTCACCCCCTGGGGACTTGGGCAGGTAGCAGGGCCATTGGAAATCCAAAAGGCTCCTCCCCAGTGAAGCCCGACTCAGAAAAACTGTCCGGGAATTAGGCAGATCTATTCACTGCCTGGCTAGGCTTGTTCTAGCTTTTCTGGGCTGCAGGCCTTTTCTTGTGGGCTGGTGGTGTTTGGTGCTACTCTGCGGAAGTGTAGCCCCTCCAAAGGGCAAGCAGGCCTGTGCAGGGACAGCCCCTGCAGTGGTAGGCTTCAGGCAATTGTTGAGGCCAGCCCTCCTGGATGGCAGGCAGCCCCAGGTCTGGCGAGAGCGTAGGGGGTGGTGGGGGTGGGGGGAGGGGATGCACTGGGAAGCACAGCTTTCAGCTAGCTAGCGGGCCTGTAAGCTTGCTGTGGCGTGGGGGGTATTCTATGGGGACCCACCCCTTCTTCTCTCCCCTCCCCAGCATGGGCGCAGACCAGGCTCTTTTCCCAGGTTCCCTCTGATGTGGCTTTCCACTTCACCACCCCTAAAGTATTGCTCCCTTCCTCTGCGACAGCTTTGTTTTCTAGTCTCCCAGGCAGTCTCTGCCTCATCAAATGGTTTCTAGACCTCCCAAGCAGTTTCCGCTCCGCCCCACCCCCCCAGCCCGGGGACTAACCTCTGGAGCCTAGGTCTCGGTGCCCAGCCCCCACCCAGGCGTCTCCAAGGCCCTTTCTCGGCGACCAACCCTCGGAGGCGAGGTCTCGGTTCCCAGCCCCCACCTAGGCGTCTTCCGGCCCTTTCTCGGGGGCTAACCTCTGGAGCCGAGGACTCGGTGCCCAGCCCCCACCCAGGCGTCTCAATTTTTGGTGACTGTGCTCATAGTTCAGATGGTCCGTTCGGTTCTTGATCAGCTTTTCCGTACTCCAACTTACTGCTACACTCTTCTCTGCATCTGGAGATTCCTCCGGTTCGTTTGATCTTTCCCCCGTGTAGGTGATTTTCCAGGGTGGGGATCCCTTTCTCCTCCGTAGTTCCCTTTCGGGAGCGCCCGTCCCTGCTCGGATTCACCTTCTCTCACTCTCCTCTTTTCTCCCGTTCTGCCCAGTAATGTCACGAACTTCTTGCCATTATTGGAGTTTAGGTTCCTCTGCCAGCGATTGGTTGCTGTTCTGTGCGAGTCATTTATTCTGTAGATGTGCTTTTTTTTGTTGTGTTTTTGGGAGAGGGCGAGCATGTCCCCCTACTCCTCCGCCATCTTGTCCTCTCTCCGTGAGTTCTTTCTTTACCCAACTGCTTGTTCTCTCCATATCTCTTTACTCCATAATGTATTTACAGACTGTTTGGCAAAGAAGCGAAAAGTTAAAATGATCAGTATTACTGTTATTTGACAATTTCTGACACTACTTTAGATGACAGTTTATGAGACACTTACTTGATCTTCCCATTACCAAAACATTACTAGAATGTAAGATAATCCTTTACATATCTCACCTTCTCTTAGGTCAGGAAGCCTAACATCTCTCCCTTATCACTGGTTGTTGCCATTTCCAGAACAGCCATTACTACTGATGGAATTGCAGTTGTTGCTGATAGAGTTTTTTCCTTTTTTAAAAATTGACGTCTAATTGATTTACAGTATTACATTAGTTTCTGATGTAAAATATAGTGATTTGTTATTTTTACAGTTTATACTCCATTAATGTTATTACAATTTCAATTTGTGATACACTAATAACTGTTGACACAGTCTTTATATGTTATTAATTATTATAGGTACTCTAGAGATGATTTAAAGTGTACAGGAGGATGTGAGTAGATTATATGCAAATACTATACCTTCTTCTGTAAGGGACTTGGACATCCATAGATGTTGGTATCCTCAGGGCTGTCTTGGAACTCTTTCCCTTTAGATTTGGAGGGATATCTGTATAACATTGTGACTTACACCAAACTCTCAAGTAAGAAATTATCTTTAATTTTTGAATGTCCAGAGCAGATAAATAATTTATTACATAAGATTACCATAACTCTGACATATAATCTGGTAAAATATTGAATATGACATAATGGTTATAAGCAAATTTATTTATGAACATAGGAAAATATTCTAAATGAAATATAAGTAATTTAATACATCCCTGCCTTAAAAGAGTTATATGATATGATTTAGAATTTTTAATTCTAGGATTGCAAGGATCATTAGTAATGGGGAAAAAACACTCAAGTGGTTCACTGCATTAATAGATTAATGTAATCACAGATGTAAAAAAGGCATCTGATGATTTCAACGCTTATTCTTGATTAAATTTAAAACTCTTATGAATATAAAATTAGAAACTTCTTATGAGAAAATGATATATTTTAGAAACAAATAGCAAATAGGATATCTAACAGGGAAACTCTTAAAAACATTTCTATTGAAATTAGGGATAAGATATGGAAACCTATAAGCATTGGTATAATTTTAATATATGATAAGGCAAAAATAAAGATGGGTAAATTTTTTAAAAAGACATAAAATGCATTATTTTTAGATGATATGATTGTTTAACCCTCAAATTCAACAGTATATGTATTGTTGCAGATTTCCAGAAGACAGTTTTTACATTCCTTCTCAAATACAAATGTGCTTTCATCTTTGATGGGCCTATTTGATAGACTCTCATCAAATTATTCAAGAGTATATTGACAGATATATTCACTTAGTAAAAAAATCAAAGAAAATACTGGATACATAAATTGATATCTCTATTGTATGTAGCAATATGTAGTTTAGTAAAACAATGAGTTGTATCTCTATTAATGTGACAAAACATTCATTATAAATTGTTAAAGTATTAAAATTTAAATATAGTATTTAACCTCTATAAAGGCAGTATGTATTATATATTTATATAATTTAAGATTAAATATTCTATAAAAATGGGTGAATATTATATTTTACATGCAAATATATTCTAGAATAATACCTAACATTTTGTTTGATTCAACTCATCTGTGTACAAGTGACTTTTAGATGATGTTTTATTTGTTAAGAGTCATGTTCTTAACAAATTCTTTCAACCAAGGAACATACAGTATTAGATTATATCATGCTCCCTAGAAAATAGTTTACCCTGTTTTTCTCTAATTTGCATACAATATTCAGAAATATATTTGCCAAGAAGTAAGAATTTGCAGAATATAAAGACGTTTTAATTGATTTTTTATGAAGAAACGTATGTATTTTGACATTTTATCAAAAAAAGATTAACAATGAAGCTTCTTCATCATTGTAAATTCTTCAAATTATAAAATATAATTTTATTTTAAACAGTCACTAGATGTTATAGGATATCTGTAAATTAATGCTTACATTATTTTTGTTTCCCATTTTAGCAAAATTTTCAAAGGGATCATTGAAAACACCTTTTATTTCTAAGACCTCAAACTAAAAGAATAAATGAGAATTTCCCAAAATAATTCAGGAAATAGGAAGCCAAAGGTGTACACAGTTTTAAAAAGAAGGGGTGGAGGGAAGGGAAAGAGAGAAAGAGACACCACATCTCATGTCTTTTTCATTTAACGTTTTGGTTGTTAGTCTGAGGGAGTTAAATGATAAATTGAAGAAGCATGCTTTTCAATGCTCTTTTCTAGCTTCATGGATTCATCTGCATTGCACAAACACATCAAGTCCAATGAGTTATAAACTGGATGATATTCTCATTGTTGACAGTAGAATTAAGGGAGAGATAAGCATTATTATTTATCCACCTAAACAGCACATTCATGTTGATATTTTTAAGAATCGCTCTTCTTCTGACTTCAGTAAGGTAAACAATTTATTTGATTCATTGCTGACAAGGGCACTTCTCTGGAGATAATTCTCTTCCTCTGGATATAGAGCAGTGTGTTTTCAATCCTTTGTGCAGTTTCCCTAACAACCAGGAATTTATTTTTTACCTGTCACTCCTAGGATGCAAGTGGCTATTTTCTATAACTGTATAAGGTTTCAGGGTACCTAGAGGGCTAGTGGTTAATGTCAATCAAACTATTTCATGGTGCCCATATGTCTAATGTGTTGTATGGAAAAGAACACTGGGAAAGAATTTTGAAAGAAGAAAGGAAATAATATCAATTTAATAAGTTCAGCAAACCCTGAATATGGTGTATATTCTTAGGTTGAGGACAAGTTCAGCTTATGTTCAATTTACAAAATAAAAACTGATAAAATTCAGTTCAGATGTGATAGTGTTTTTGTCAGTTCAGGCTGCTATATCAGATTACCATAGACTGGGTGGGTTAAACAGCAAACATTTATTTCTCACAGTTCTGGAGGCTTGGGTATTTAAGATCAAGTTGCTAGCAGATCTGATGTCTGGGGAAGTCCTCTTAGGCTGCAGATAGCCTTTTTCTCATTGTCTCTGTACACGGCAGAGATCAGAGAGAGAAGACAAGCTCATTTTTTTTTATTTGGAATGTATATTTGTTATTTTTTGCTATTAGAATATAGTTGATTTAAAGTGTTGTGTCAATTTCTGCTGCACAACATAGTAACCCAGATATATATATATATATATACACATATATATATATATACACACATATACATATATATATATATATATATACACACATGCATACATACATACACATAGTTTTTCTCATACTATCATCTGTCATGTTCTACCCCCAAGAGTCTGGACACAGTTCCCTGTGCTGTACAGTAGGACCTCATTGCTTATCCATTCTAAATGCAATAGTTTGCATCTACTAATCCTAAACTCCCTGTCATTCCACTTCCTCCCCCTTCCCCCCTGGCAACCACAAGTCTCCTCTCCAAGTCTGTAACCTGCTTCTATTTTACAGATAGGATCATTTGCGCCATATTTTATGTTCCACATATAAGCGATATCATATGATATTTGTCTTTTTCTTTCTGACTTAACTTCACTTAGTATGAAAGTCTCTCTGTGCATCCATGTTTCTGCAAATGGCATTCAAATTCACTTTTGTCTTTTCATAAGGACACCAATTCCAGCATGGGTGTTCCACCCTTAAGACCTCATCTAATCCTGAGTATCTCCCAAGTTCTCAACCTAATACCACTACACGGGGTGAGGGGGACTGGGGTTTCAGCATATTAATTTGGATGGGACAGAAACATTGCATTCACAGCATAAGCTAACATAATTTACTTGAAATTAGCTTTTGGTCTGTGTTTCACTCTTGTTGGCTTGTACATGCCATTGTTCCCAGAGGCCTGCAGAGAGGTGAGAATATTGAGTTTAACTGTCAAACATATTCATACTCTATTTGCATCTTTAAAGTTCTGTACAGCTTGAACATGGTTAATGGTATCATGTTTCCTGTATGTATATACCATAATCATTATGCAGAACCACAGAACACTCAATTTATGATCTCTTACTGAAAAAAGGCAAAGAAAACTTTAATTAGATGAATACCATAACTATGAGAGGAGGACCATTAAATAACTGAACAGTAGGAGTCTTTGAGAAGTTGTGTTTTGCCTCTTGCTCCATACTGTTTTGTAACAATATGACTATTTTATATAAAGATTTGTATCAAGAAATAAAATGACCCAATACAAATCCTCAAATTAAATATTCCAAGTGCCTTTTCTATACCACTAAGAGAAAGCAGGCAACACAGCAGATCTTATCTACCTGGAAGATACATATATAGAGATTCCTAATGCCCTGTGTTCACGACACACTATTGCAATAATTTATTTTTATACACTAAATGAATAAAAACAAAAATGGGGTGATTTGATATAGTGATCCATGTTATTTATTCTTAGAATAGATGAGTAAATTGTCATTAATCATACATGCTGGTAATATGCAGTAGGAAGTATAAGAACTGTAATATGTAATAGAAGTAAATGTATTAAATAAGAAAACTTTTTTTTTTGTCTTTTTAGGGCCGCCTTTATGGTACATGGAGGTTCCCAGGCTAGGGGTCAAATCTGAGCTGTAGCCACCAGCCTACGCCACAGCCACAACAACACCAGATCTTAGCCACACCTGTGACCTACACTACAGCTCATGGCAACACTGGATCCTTAACCCACTGAGCAAGGCCAGAGATCAAATCTACGTCCTCATGGATACTAGTCAGATTCCTTTCCACTGAGCCACAACAGAAACTCCTAAATAAGAAAACATTTTTGAATGTATATAAGCTCTAATAAAGTAGAATGAGCTCAGAAATTAAGGGCTTGCATTTGAGTTTATGTCCATAGACTCTATTTTTGCATCAATATGTACTAATCATTTACTCTTTCAAGGCCTTATTTTCCTCTTTTTTATAGAGGCATTTCGCTGGGTTATCTCTAGGTGAGTGTTTATAGTACTACTCATGAGCATAACCGCACAGATGAAAAACCCAGGCCTGAAATACTCTAATTTAGGAAAACATGAAGAGAATATTTTGAATATATCATCCTTACAGCACCAATTTCATAAATTAAGGAAATTTATCTAACTAGCATCCAGATCAAGATACAGAATATTTCCAATAGCTTTAGAGTTCTGTTGTTCCATACAGTTGCTACACCACAAAGCTAAGTACTAGCATGGCTTTTATCATTATAGATTTACTTTTTTTTAAAATGTAATACATTTGGCCTTTTTCACTTAACATGATGATGATTGACATTCATCTATTCTTTCTTGAGTGATTTTTATTCTTATGGCTATACAGTATTAACTGATTATGTATCAGTTTATAAATATGTATCATGGAATGATACTTAACAAGTATACATATATGTTTATGTACATATATTCATATATCATATACCTATAAACTTATGATATATTCTAGTGTTGATGGACATGTGAGTTTTATCTAGTTTGGGCTGTTTTTAGAGTGTTACTGAGAATATTATCATATCTATTCTGCTAGGAATGCTTCCTGGATCATTGTATAATTAAAGTTTCAGTAGATACTTGTAAAATATTTTCACAAAAACATTTTACCAATGCATACTTCCATCAGAATTTTATGATATAGTTGCTTCACATGATTGTCAAGAAATAATATTGACTTTAAAAGTTGTAGTCATTCTGGTATGTGTGGCAATATTTCATTGTGGTTTTGATTTTCATTTTCCTTCTGAGTATTGGTGATGGAGCAATTTTATAGGTTTATTAGACATTCCATTTTCCTTTTTGGTGAAATGTGTATTTAATACTTTTTAAATTACTGATATTTAGAAATCCCATATTAATACAGTCAATTGTCCAATATGTGCATTATTCATAAACATGTTTCCATTGCATGGCTTTAAAAAATTCTCCTAATGGGCAGTTGAAGAAACAAATCTCACTATATCAAAAAAATAAAGTAACAAATTTTTTCAAAATCTGAGCCAGTGATTGTGATGGTCATGCCGTATATTTCCATTTTATATCTACAACAGAAGATAAAGTAACAAATATATTTTATTCTAACAATTTTTTTAACTAAGAAGATATATTTAGTTTTATTAAAAGATGTACCTATATTTTATCATTATGTACTTTAAACTACTGGAAGAAAAACAATTTACTTTATGATGAAAGCAAATTTAATTTCATATGAGGAGTAATAAATGAATTATTAATTGCATGATTTCTTTCTCTTGAGATGTACTATGAAATTTGAGTAGAGTATCATCAAGAAATTAAATAATTTGAACTAGACAATTAGAGTTTTTCATACTCTTAGTTGATATTGCAAAGTACAGAAAAGCAATTTACTTCAGGAACTTTAGATGATTATAGATCTCAGACACAGTTAGATGCAGAATATTTTTTCTGTATGGTACATAAGTAGCATAAGCCTGTCAGCTAGAAAGATTTGATATCATATTAGTAACCTCTTTAAAATGTTTTTGTTTTCATAATAAATGTGAACCTAGAAAAAATGCAAAATCCTTTATGTATCATAATACTGATTCCAATCTTTGGTGCTTTAGGCTAAAGAAAAAAGTCCTTTAGCCACCTATCTTTTAGGTAGGTGGTAATTAGTTCTCAAAAACTAAATCTACCAGGGAGTCTTATTAAAAATGATTCTGAATAATGATCTACACACTTTCATCTCTAGTGTCTGACATATCTGGCAGTATCTCTGAACTTTACATTGACCAGTAGATAACTACTCATCCTCCAAACTACACCCTTCCTGTCCTCTATTAAGAGTTAGTTCAACACCTTCTTTAACAAGCTGACAAACCACATTCTCAAGAAAAGGGTCATTAAGAGCAAATTATAATTATTAATTGTTAATTCAACCAGAAATTCAAAATTCTGTAAAGCAAGATAATGAGACATAATATTTTAGGAGTGTCAGAATGAGAATACAAAAGTGACATTTTGTGTAGTATATGTAGTATTTGATTATATATATTTAGATAATAAATTTGGTAGATTTTGTGATTTCATAGTGTAAGTCACATCTCTGTGTATAAATCACTTTGAAAATATTTTTCATTATCTACTTTTTATCAAAACTATAGTAGTGATAACTTATTTTTTCTCCACTTTCTATTCTCTCTCTCTCTATTTCATTTATCTTCTCTTGCTGAATGTTTCCAATGTAAACCCACTGGATGGGGCAAATAAAGACAAGCATCTCTGCCTGAAGTGGGAGATGAGGAACCTAATGGCTTGAAACAGGGAGTTAGATCCCAAGAAAGATAAATATGGAGTCCACATAGAGAACTGCTTATTGTAGAGAGTCAGAGCACATATGGGGATGGTCCAGAACAGATGTCATATTCCAAGCAGATTGAACAGGAAATCAACATGTAGGTGTGGTTTGTAGCCTAAGTGGAAGGATGGAGACACATCATGAGCATAGAGTTGGTGATGGGGAAGGGAGATTCACAGGGGGCTGATCAAATGAGTATATATATTAAGAATAAGGGATCTAAGTATATCACTTTCAAAGAAATATGTTACAAATATAAAAAGAGGAAAAAACTAATTAAAACCTGTAATATGGAACTGTAATTAGAGAAGTAGGTATCAATTCAAGGTTTAAAAATATGTTGATACATATAGGAGTATATATAAGTTTAAGTGTTTGTATGTATAGTTCTGTCTACTGATAGGATGTAGAAGCAGCAATACCACCATAGTGATGAGTATATCTAGCACCTAAATCTTGGCTTCTAAAGAATGTAAAAAGGGAAAATGATTCCTTTGAAAATAACTGATTCTGTGTCTGGGAAAGGTAAGTATAAGAAGAACCTGGATTATTTTTTTTACAGCAGAAAGCAATGGAGTACCCCCAAAACAATGGAGGCTGGTCAAAAAAAAACCCACAGAAGCAGGCTTGAATGTGTTTTCACTAGCCAAATCTTGGACAATTTGAGTATCAAAGTAAATTTTCAGTAATGGCTTTAACCCATTAAGTAAAATAGAAACCTTTGAATCAATACAGATAAAAATAAATTAAAGAATAATTGCAATCTTAATAAAGACCCGGATATATAAGATGACAGTGATAATGGGAAACTGATGCTGAAACTTGGCCTCTGTTCACCAACACCAAAGTGAATCTCAGGGAAAGAATTTTGGATGAAGTAGAAAAGAAGAGCTTTATTGCTTTACCAGGCAAAGGGGTCACAGTGCTCTCAAGGCTGTGTGCCTCGACTTGGAGGGGTAGTGAGGAGTTCTATAGTAATGGTTCAAATAGCAGGGTGTGATCAGCTAATGGACATTCATCTGATTGGTTGGTGGGGAAGTAATTAGAGTCAGCATCATCAACCTTCTATTTCCAACCTGTCTGTGGTCTACATGCTTGTGAGCAGCAACCAGTTAATTTCTTCCAACTGATGGGACTTTCAGTATCTGCAAAACAGCTCAAAGGACAGTGCTCAGAATATTATCTCCAATTCTTGAGTAAGAATTAAAAGTCCTTGACCCTGTTGAATGTCTAAACTATTATTTTTTCTTGTTTGGCCATTTTCCTTTCTTTCCACATTTTCTCACTTCCCTGACTTTGTTTGTTTGTTTGTTTATTTATTTATTTATTTATTTCAGCCAAAAGGCAGGTGAAAGACATGGGTGGGGGTATATTCTGGGAAGGCCTCATGCAGTCCTTTCAGTTACAAAATAACATGTTAGAGTTTTTAGAGGGAAGAAGGTATAAGTGGGGGTTTTTTTTCGGTATGAATTTTTCTTTATAGAAATTGTGTCTTTAAAAATAAAATAAACAGAGTTCCAATTGTGGCTCAGCATGTTGAGAACCCAACATAGTGTCCATGAAGATGGGGTTTGATCCCTGGCCTCACTCAGTGGAGTAAGGATCCAGCATTGCCACAAACTGAGGTGTAGGTAGAGGCAGCTTGGATCCAGTGTTGCTGTGATTATGGTGGAGGCCTGAACCTGTAGCTCTGATTCAGTCCTTAGCCTGGGAACTTCCATATGCCACAGGTGAGGCTGTAAAAATTAAAAAATATATAAAATAAAATGAAATAAAAGAAGAAATGACAACAGTAAGGCAAATATGTCTGTGTTCATCTAAATTAGGCCAAGTCCCTATTGGCAATCAAATTTTCTTTCCTATGTAAGTTGAATTAAGAACTCTGGATTCCCCCTTCAAGGATCTGCTTCCTCTGTTCTCAATGAAATATAAAACTCCATGTTGATAAAACTCCCTTCTCATACTCATTCATTAGCCTCTGAAATCCCCATAGGGATCAGACTGTGCAAAGCCCAGTTAGGTATATGTGTTTCGAAGAATAGAAGTATGACTATAAATTCTACACTAAAACTATTTTTTTGTGTGTGTGTTTTTGTCTTATTAGGGCCACACCCGTGGCATGTTTATGGAACATTTTGTATCAGAACTATGCTTTAATTCATGTATAATTTTATACTGTCCAAAAGTATAAGAGGTTTGAGTTATCACCATCTTCCTCATCTTTGATGAGGAAATTGAAGACTAGAAATTGAAGTTACTTACTCCAATACAGTTTCCTGCCCTGTGCTGTGTTGTTCTCTATCTCAAAAACATCATTTATATCTTATAGCTGCTACTTTGTTCTATATTTGTAAGGACACACCAGGTGAGAGTTTCTCTACTTGTAAATTGCCTTTTGTTAGCCCTTTCTTAGAATATTGAGAAATACAATAAGTCTCAGTAAAGAAAACCATCTCCATTTAGGGTTGTCATTATTATAGTAAAACCTAGGTAGGGAGACTTTTTAGAGTTCCTGGTTTGACTTACTATATAACTGGATTGGGGAATTGCAAAGTGATTTATAACATACTTTATTGTATTTGAGTATCCATGAATAACTCAGCACAAGTGTTATTTTGCTGATAAGAACTTTTTTCTATTTTTTTATTGCCTACTCTTTGGGAATGGTTTGTTGAATACATCAAAGAAAAAAATACTTTAAACTCTCAAAAATATATTTCCCTATGCAAAGCATGGTAAAATTCATCTATGATAAAGTTGGAAAGAGTTTCCTCATGATTGAGATGACAAGGTTTTAATTATGTTGAGAGCGAATGTCTTTCATGCTGTTTATTTCCAACAAGCTACAGGTGTGAACTTCTTGGACAGCTAAGGCAGAGTTTTGCTGGAGATGATGACAGTTTTGTGTTTATAACATATGTCATGAAGAATAAACTGAGATGAAGGTATTCTTGATTAATGATAAATATTTTTCTATATCTTAGGTGTGCTTTAATACTCCTTTCATACAAAAAATACTGACTTGATATTTTCAAGTGCATATGTTAGTAAAGCATTTAAATATGCACTTAAACACATCAAATTTAATCTAATAATAAATGGATACTGTTGTATTCATACAAATTACTAGGCACCTGGACCTTCCAAATACCAAATAGCAAGAAGCCGTCATACTCAGATTTTCCTCTAGATAGTGAAATTTGATATATTTTCTTATAGGCATATCTTTTCATATGCCAAAATATGTGTCATATGCTAGGAATATTACATATATGTGTGTGTGTGTATATATATATATATATATATATATAAACTCATGTATTATAAAATGTGAGTTTTTTTTCACCCCCAGATAATATTATCTTCCTTTTCTACTCATTTTAATGAGTGAATAACAATACCATATTGTCATATTAATTTACATATCACTGATGTCAAATTTGAACCTTTTTATTTATTGACTTTTTTCATATCCTCATTTCATATTTGTGAAATTTCTGCTCAAGACTTTTATATATTTTTCTGTTTCATATTCTACTTTTAAAATAGATTTGTGGTTTATGTTATGGGCCTGAGTACTGTTTTAGAGTTTCAAAATTTCAATTAAATTCCAATTAATTTAATATCAATCAATTTCACTATATATAATTTATGAAGAATTTCCTTTTTTATTAGCTAAGACCTGTATTTTAAAATATTAGTAAGAATGTAGTAGTCTATTAAATTTAAATTTATGTAACAACTGGAACAGTCATTAAAAATGTTTCAAATTGATTTCCCTTTATTTTTATCTGTGTAAAGTATGGAATGGACTAGATTATATCATAGAGCAAAGCCACTGCTAAATTGCTGTATCATAGTCTCTTGTAATTAAACCAGCTAATGTGTTGCAGATTGTGAAGCAAGGTGATTGAGTGTGAAATCAAGAGTTCCTGAACTGTTAAGTAATCACTTTTAGTGATTATTCTGTCTCTCTCTCTCTGAAACATACACACACATCTTATATGCTCTGTCTATATATTTTTTCAAACATATGTATATACACACATACATATTTTTGGAAATATTAATGTATTATGTCTATAAAATAATATATTAATTATAATATATGTAATCTCTTCCTTGAACTTAAACTTCGTGTATCCAACTGCCTGCTAGCTAGGTACTCCATTTAGTCAGATACCCAGTAGACAACTTAATCTCTCTACGTATAACGCAAAAATGTTAATTTCCCTACCCGTTCCTTCCCTGGTCTCTCAAATCCTTCATTGTTTTCCATCTTAGTACTTGGCTAAGTCTTTTGCCAATGAGTTCCTAAAAGAATAACATTTCTACATCTCCCATTGGCTGAATTGGTATACCCTTTGTCTGTGGGAGTTGAATCTAATCAGTGAATAAATTGCCCAAGCCAATGTGGCTTATAATTGTTGGAAATAAAGTCATGGTCAATCAAGAACTACCATATACAAAATTTGTGTCATATTTAAAAAATATACCCCAGAGTTCCCGTCATGGCACATCAGAAATTAATCCGACTAGGATCCATGAGGTTGTGGGTTTAATCCCTGGCCTTGCTCAGTGGGTTAAGGATCCATCGTTGCTGTGAGCTGTGGTGTAGGTCACAGACATGGCTCAGATCTGGTGTGGCTGTGGCTGTGGTATAGGCCGGCAGCTGTAGCTCCGATTCGACCCCTAGCCTGGGAACCTCCATATGCTGCAGGTGCAGCCCTAAAAAGACAAAAGACAAATATATATATATATATATACACACACATATATAGTTATATTGTGTTTCTTAATTTCAATATAGAATGTTGAGTATGGATTTTGAGTACTTGAAAAATAATTTACCAGTCTGATAATGGGCTAATATCTAAAATACATAAAGGACTCATACAATCCAAAATGAAAAAATGAATAACCAGCTTAAAAAATTGGCAGAGGACCAGAAGTGTCACTTTTCCAAAAAATATTTGAAGATCATCATCAGGGATATGAAAAGATGCTCAACATCCGTAATCATCAGGTAAATGCAAATGAAAACCACAATGAGATGATCATCTTACCCCTGTCACAATGGCTCTCTTCAAAAGATAGGAAATAACATGGGGATGTGGAGAAGAGAGAACCCTAGTACACAGTCAAAGGAAATATAAATTGTTAAGGCTTCACTAATTTAATATGGAGATTTCTCAGAAAATAAAAAGTAGATCTAGCAATTCCACTCCTGGGTATTTATTCAAAGAAAATGAAAACACAAACTTGCACCACCATGTTCAAAGCAGCATTATTTTTCAATAGTCATGATGTGAAAACAACTATATATATATCAAAGATGAATGAAGAAAGAAGTTGTGGCATGTATACCTATTTCTATATCTATGTTTCTATCTATCTATAAGTAAATACAATGGAGTATTATTCAGCCATAAAAAAGAATTTTTTCCATTTTTAATAAGATGGATGGACCTGGAGGTCATTATGCTTAGTGAAATTTGTCAAAGACAAGTACCGTATGTTTTCACTTATGTATGCAATCCAAAGAATAAAACAAACAATGATTATAAGGTGACATAGAGATACTCACAGACACAGGTAACAAACTAGTGGTTACTGGGGGTGGGGTGGAGGAGGGAGAGGGCCAAAATAGGTAAGGGTGGTTAGAAGTACAAACTACTAGGTATTAAATAAATAAATTACTAGGATGTAATTTACAGACCAGGCAATATAGGTGATATTTTATAATATGTTTATAGTATAATCTATAAAAATATTGAACCACTATGTCACACTTCTGAAACTAATTTATTATATGTCAACAATACTTCGATAAAAAATAATTTACCATATTTTATTCTCTTGCAGTGTATTTTTAGGAAATTTTCATAACTTTGTTCCTGTGAAGAAACCTGTTTGATGTTCATGTTTGGTTGGTGACAATTTCTCACACACTGAATATGTAGATAATTCAGATTTAGTTTTATCTAAAAATGCTAGTATCTAAACATATTTGTGTTTCTATTTTAAGAATGTATAGACAACCATGTCTGATTATATCATTGAATGAAAATCTCATCAATACTTCATATTTTTGAGGAAACTATAATTAAATTACTCAGAAAGATAATTGTTCTCCTTATAATAACAAAGAATTAACTTTCTCATCTAAAGAGTCTCAGCTCAAGATTCCTCTTGATTCCTAAGTTGAATTTCCTCAATGTTACATGTTTATTTCCATTTTTCTTATCTCAAGAAATGTTCAAGAAGTATTTGTATCCTTTGATAATAGAAAATACATTTATCTTTTTTTCATTGTTTTTTATCTTGAGTTTTTTTTAAGTGAAGCAAAATGTCTCCTTTCTTAAGGTAAATCATTTTTCTTGAAGATAAATTTCAAGCAGTTCAATTGTGGGAATACAACTTAAATAAGTACATCTTTATAACTCTAATATTGAATATAATTTTTAAATATTCTTTATGATTCTGACCACAACATCCAACTTAAACAAATATACTGTGTGATATTCAGACCTAATGCAGCAAAAGGTCAATAAGGCTAAGTGAAAGTCAATTTTAAATGGTTATAATAGCTTTCAGGAAAAATAGAAAATGAGATTTAGTCAATTGAATTGGGCAAATATTTTCTCTGCATCATAACTTAATGATGACTTACTACTTCCATGATTCAGTTTTAAAACTATGAAATAAGCAGAAAAAAATCTTATATTGGTGATATTTTACAGTGCTTAAGAAAAAGGACTTTAGAATAAGAAAGGCAGAACCTAAATCCCAGTTCTGGCCCTTATTATAGTCATGAACTTATGAAGTCCTCGAAGTCTCATTTTCTTATTGCAAACAATAATGGAATAATTATAACTATGATATTAAGGATTATAGTTTTATAAAACAGTATTATATGTGGCAGATATTAAATCAATTTTAGTTATGACAGGCTACTTTATAAACTTGTAAACAATTATAAAATATAAATTTGATCATTGCTGTCATTATTTCATTCAAGTACTAAAACAAGTTACTCTAAATTAGAGTGCTGTAAATAAATGTGTAAAAATCTACAGTTATGATTCAGACAAATTTTTCTTCTTTTCAGCTTATTCTTCTGTTTGGGGAAAAGAAGTGTACTTGTTTTATTATATGCAGTGTATTTTCTTCATAGCAATAACATTACAATTTCTAATAATACTTATGATACAGAGAGTGTCATTTTTCCATAAAAAATGCTGTGTAATTCTAAAAGATCGTATAATGACCAGAGGTCACAAACTTAAAAGCAGTATGCATAAATGTTTAAAGTGTATTATTGTCATTCATGAGCAGACTTCATGCCATAGTTTAGTTGCCTGACTCTGCTTCTTATCAAAATAGGATTACAATTGTCACTAATGATAACTTTGCCTCAGTAAAACTTACATAATTATGTTGTACTAGAAATTTAAATTCAGGGGGTTCCCATTGTGGCACAGTGGTTAACGAATCCTACTAGGAACCATGAGGTTGTAGGGTTGTAGGTTCGATCCCTGACCTTGCTCGGTGGGTTAAGGATCCAGTGTTGCCTTGAGCTGTGGTGCAGGTCACAGGCGCGGCTTGGATCCCTCGTTGCCATGGAGGTGGAAGCGTAGGCCGGCAGTTACAGCTCCGATTAGACCCCTAGCCTAGGAACCTCCATATGCCACAGGAGCGGCCCTAGAAAAGGCAAAAAGACAAAAAAATAAAAAAATTTAAAAAAAAATAAAAAGAAATTTAAATTCAGTTTTTCACAAGAATACTCTTTTTTGTCTTTTTAGGGCCACAACTGTGGCATATGGAGGTTCCCAGGCTAGGGTCTAATCAGAGCTGCAGCTGCCAGCCTTATACCACAGCCACAGCAACACCAGATCTGAGCTACGTTTGTGACCAATACCACTGTTCACAGCAATGCTAGATCCTTAACCTGATGAGAGAGGCCAGGGATTGAAGCTACATCCTCATGGATGATAGTTGGTCCATTACCACTGAGTCATGATGGAAACTCCAAGAATACTTTCGATATCTGGATATTTTAAATGTCACATTTCAATTCAAAATCAAGTATATCTTAAAAACATAGTTTTTATTTTTTCAGAAAATTATGTACCTTTTAAATAGCTCATTTATTTTATAATTATAATAATTATGTTTTGCTTCTTAAAAGATTGATTCAATATAATATATAGTAAATAATCAGCAACAAATAAATACAGTATATATTTTTCAAAAAGCTATTTTTATGCAACATACACATATTTATGTCTAGGAAGAAAGAATAGTGAGATAACTTTAATATTAAAATTGCCTTCAAATTAGTCTATAGATCTATGGCAATTTCTATGAATATACTCAGTTCTCAAGAAATTATCAAGCTGATTTTACACTTAAAGATATATTTATTATATAAAAGCTATCTATAAGGGAATGAACAAAGACTGAAATTTTATACTACTAGGTATCAGTATTTATACATAATACTATAGGGATTAAAACTGGCTGGAATTTGTTATAGGTGCAATGATGGGAAAAATAGATAAATGGAACATAAAAGGGAAATTGGAAATAATGTATACATAGTCACCTTTTGTTTCTAAGTTGATATCATAGTGCTTTGGGATAAGAATGATATTTTCCATTGAAGAGTAATTTATTTATAATGTATTCGTTTCAGACTTACAACATAGAAATTCAAATTTTTCATAGATTATACACCATTTAAAGTCATTGCAAGATGAGAGCTATATTTCTCTGTGCTGCACAATATATGCTGGTAGCTTATTTTTATTTATTTATTTATTTATTTATTTATTTTTGCTTTTGAGGACCATAAATGTGGCATATGGAATTTCCCAGGCTAGGGGTCGAATTGGAGCTACAGCTGCTGGCCTACACCATAGCCGCAGCCACAGCAACAAAGAAACCAAGCTGCGTCATCTGCAACCTACGCCACAGCTTGTGGCAAAGCTGGATCCTTAACCCATTGAGCGAAGCCAAGGATCAAACCTGCATGCTCATGTATCCTAGTCAGGTTTGTTAACTGCTGAACCACCAATCCCAGCTTATGTATTTTATACATAGTAGTTGATATCTCTTAACCTCCTACCCCATCTTGCTCCTCCCCCACTTCTCTATCTAATGGTAACCGCTAGTTTTTATGTCTCTGAGTCTGTGCTGTTTTATTGTATTCATTCGTTACATATATTTTTAATTTCATATGTAACAATATAGAATATTTTTCTTTCTTTGACATATTTCATTGAGTGCAATGCCCTCCAGGTCCATTCATGTTGTTGCAAAAGGTGAAATTTCATTCATTTTTATGGCTGAGTAATATTTTGTTGTATGTTTTTAGTTATTACAACCTCTTTATCCATTCACCTGTTGTTGGGCACTTAGGTTTCTTCCACCTCATGGCTATGGTAAATAATGCTTCTGAGGTGCATGTATCTTTTTCAAGGAGTGTTTTCAATTTCTTTTGATGTATAAGAATGAGTGTAATTGCTGGATTATATGGTATTTCTCTTTTTTGTTCTTGAGGAAACTCTATACTATTTTCCATAGTGTCTGCAGCATTTTAAATTTCCAACAACAATGTACTAGGGTGTCCTTTGCACCACATTTTACCCAAGACTTGTTATTTGTGTTCCTTTTGATGATAGCCATTCTGACAGGTGTGAGGTGATAGTTCATTGTGGTTCTCATTTGCGTATCTGTGATAATTAGATTAGCAATGTCGAGCATCTTCTCCTGTGATTGTTGGGAATCTGTATGTCTTCTTTGGGAAAACATCTCTTCATATTTTCTCGCCATTGTTTTATTTTGCTTTTTTTTTTTTTAAGGCCCACACCCACAACATGCGGAAATTCCCATGTTAGGGGTCTAATCAGAGCTACAGCTGCTTGCCTATGCCACAGCCACAGCAACAAAGAATCTGAGCTGTGTTGGTGACTTAGACCTCAGATCACAGCAATGCTGGATCCCCAATCCAATGAGTAAGGCCAGGGATTGAACCTGCATCCTTATAGGTACTGGTCAGATTTGTTTCTGCTGCACTGCAACAGGAATTCCTCCTCTTGCCATTTTTTTCATGGAGTTGTTTGTTTCTTTGTGATAAGTTGTATGAGCTATTTATATGATTGTAATACTAACCTCTTATTTGTCACATCATTTGAAAATATTTTCTCTCATTCAGCAGGTGGTCTTTTTATTTTATTGATGTTTCTTTGCCATACGAAGGCTTTAAATTAAGTCCATTGGTTCATCTTTGCTTTTGTTTCTTTTCCTTTAGGACACAGATGTAAAAAAAAATGCTAAAATAAATGTCAGTGTGTTATGCTTATTATTTTCTTCTAGGGATGTTATGGTTTCAGGTTTTACACTTAGGTCTTTATTTTTAGCTTATTTCAGTAAATGGTATGAGAAGATTTTCTGTTTTTATTCTTGATTATGTAGCTGTCCTGTTTTCACAGCACCCCTTATTTGAAATTATCTATTATTAAAATGTATATTCATGCTTTCTTTTTTGTACCATAAGTGCCAAAATTTAATTCTGGACTCTTCTTTTCCATTGATCTGTGTCTCTTTTTGTACCAGTACCATGCTGATTTAATTACTGTAGCTTTATAGTATAGTCTAAAGTTTAGGAGCGTGATATGTTCAGCTCTTTGGTTTTTTTCCTCAAGATTATTTTGGCAATTTAGAATCTTGCAATTCCATAAAGGGAGATTATTTGTTCTAGTTCTGTAAAAAATGTCATGGGTATTT